>NC_139703.1:8308907-8706407 GCF_964188405.1 Protomyctophum parallelum
GCGGGCCCCACCATTCAATGTAACCATGACAACCGCTTCAGGTGGTCATTTACAGAGAATTGCTGGAGCAAATGCAAGTCTGTTCTATTATGTTTCCTCCGTAGGTATTCCTCCCAGTGGATATGTCTGTCTCCATTAACCTGCTGGCTTTGACTCTTATTGACTGCGTTGAACAGGACAGATCACGTTCAACTACTGTATTCTGTCTAGTAATATACCGGTGTATATACTGTATATACTGTATATCTTTGCTATGAAATGCTTAGCATGAACTTAATGAAACCATATGGCACCGAGCTCTATTTGTATAACTGTAGACCGTACGCGAAAGTGTGTGACATGAAAGCGAACTCACAGAGAAGACAGAATTGGCCTCGAGCCTTAATTGTTCCAAGAGCACTTGTATGTCCCAGCAAGTCCCGCTGAGGATTCTACACACGGACGTGACACAGCTAGCAGTCAAACCCACTGTCTAACAGCGCCACGGCGCATTCCAACTCAAGGCCTATTCATAGTCCAGTTTTAGGTGAGGAGGTGACCACTGAAACGGTGGTTAGTAAAAACGGAGAGATGCTTGGGTGAGTGGTGAGTCGCTTGCCACCGCGGCATGACGCCATGTTGTAGTTTTCGGTGGTCACCTTATCACCTAAAACTGCCTTAAAGGTATATTCAGTGATTTCACTCAAAAAACCTTAGGTTTCGTTTTTGGCTGTGGGACCCAGCCCAATCAGGATAGAGAGTAAAAAACGAAACCTAAGGGTTTTTGACCCCCAGGGGTTAACTGGGGACAGGGAGGAACTCCTTATATGGTCAGCACACTCTATAGTAGGGAGGATTATCACAACAAAACAAAAAAATAAGTGATATTTGAATTAAGTGAAATCACTGAATATACCTTTAAGGCTCATTCATAGTCTGGATTTTCTGTGGTGAGGTGACCACCGCTCCGTGGTGAGGTGACCATCGGAGCTGAAATAACGTTGAGCGGTGGTGAGTAAAAACAGAGAGGGGCGGTGGCGGTGGTTTGCTCTTCACCGCGGCTCGTGACGTCATGTTGTAGTTCGGTGGTCACCCCACCACCGAAAATCCAGACTATGAATGAGCTTTAACATGTGAACATTTGGCTGAACAGTGAACACCACACAGAGATATAGAATAATATAATATCATACATTTGCACCAATCTAAGATGATTTCCCACACACACCTCAAAACATACATTTCTCTTTCGCCTCCAGGTGCCTGGAGGCGAAATCCCTTCGTTTTGAATGATTATATCAGTGTTTGATGGATGACAGACTGGAGCTTTTTGCCTGAGCTGACAAGGTATAGCAGGGGCTCAGATGTCTGTCTGTGTAATCTGTCTGTCAGTTAGTAGTTTGTCTCAAACATCAGTTTGGGACCTCTAGCTCAGTGGTTCTTTTTCCGTGGACCCCCAAATCAATACTTGAACCCCTATTTGAAAAGATGTGCTTTTTGTCAGTGGAGAGTGTGAAAGCTATGCTGCTTACACATATCCTCACTGAACTAACTTCTAGCTGGTGAAATAGGCTAATAGTGAAATAGTTTTTATTGTATTGTGACACTTGCTTTGGCAATATAAACGTTTGTTTTCTCATGCCAATAAAGCTCCTTTGTATTGAATTGAAATAGGCCCTAAATAATTGACCAATTATCATCAGAATAAAATAGAATATCTTTTCTGGTGACCTCCTGCAACCCTCTCAAGGAACCTTGGGGGTCCCCGGTCCCGTATTTTGAGAACCACTGCACTAGCTCTAACTGTGTCCAGTATTCTGAAAGCTATAGGAGCCCTCAGAGACATGCACCGTCTACTACTCACTCCTGGTAGTAAACAGAGGTCTTCAATAACCTCAGCTGACCGTTCACTGCCTTGTCAGTCGGAAAGTTATAACATAGACAAGAGGTACGTTGAAGCAAGCGCAGTGTCTAAAGTGTTTGTAATTCACCATATATACTGTATGATATGTGCTGGTGCTTGAAGGCCCACGGGCCAGTTTAGAAGTGACCTATTTTCTCGGGACAACTTGAAAAGTGCTGCAACGACTCACCAGGCTAAGTACTGTGCATGCAAAGTTTGCCCCGCAATCACCCCTTCAATTGTTGGTTGTGGGTTAGGCTTACACATTTTGTGGAAAGAAACCAAGAAAGGCAGAGGAGACAATACTGGAGGCTGACATTTTCAAGGCACACTGATTAGAGAGGCTTTGAACCTTTCTGAGCTTGGAGGACACTAAAACGTAGTTTAGAAAGAACAATTTAGGTTTCTATTTGTGGTCAACATAAATGTTTATTTTTTTGTTTACTGCTTAGCAATGCATACATATTACACTACTACACAGTAGCCTATATCCATTCAATTCATAAATACCATTGATGATATTCAGACCGCGGCCATCTTTTTTTTTTTTTTTTATATATATTTTTGTGGCTTACGCCTTTATTGATTTTTTAAGGGATAGAAAGTAGGCTGACAGGAAACGGGAGAGAGATGGGGGGATGACATGCGGTAAAGGCCGTGTCGGGTCCGGGAGTCGAACCCGCGGCACACCGCGACTGGATCACCAGTCCGGTGCCCAGACCGTTACGCTACGGCCTGGGCCTGACCGCGGCCATCTTGCCAGCACTTCCCATTCACCCAAACAGACAAAGTCCTATCTGATTGTATTAAACAATGTGAAACTCACCAACATTGCTCTGTGCAAAAATATTGAATTATCCTCTTCCTATCTGCAAAGTGTTTGTTTCATAAAAATCCACTGTAGACCTGTTATGAGCTACTTCCTGTCAAGAAATTCCTTGCAGGTGAAGTATTGGAGTTTTCAGTAAAGCAACGTCCTGCTGCCTCCTGCATTATGTGCAAATTCAAAACAGGTGGTACACAGGGCTATTGAGTGATATCCAACGAGCACTCACAAACTCTGACACTGAGGGAAAAAATAACCTGCACAGAACTTCTTGATGGGAAGTAGCTCATAACATGGATTTTTATGAAACAAACACTTTACAGATTGAAAGAGGATAATTCAAGCTTTCCGTACAGCTGCAATGTTTGGTGAGTTTGACGTTGTTTAATACAATTAGATAGGACTATTCTGTTTGGATGAATGTCAATGGGAAGTTGCACCTAGTTAGCACCTTGCTGGCAAAGATGGCAGCGGTCTGAATATCGTAAATTGTATGTTGTAAGGGGCCTGAGAAAGAATAAGAAAGAATGAATTAACGCATGTCAATGAAAACACAACTGAAAAAGATAACTCAAAACTAAATGACAACAAAACTCAATGAGATAAATGTAAAAATCTATGTAAAACAGCGACTGACAGTAAATGGTTGGCTGTCACACAGCAAATTGCAGGTTACACGGCATATTGCAGCAGTCCAGATGTGATCCATGTGGGATATTTGTGTGGCTGAATGAAGCAGGATTTGTACATTTAAAAGAACAGGTGCCAATACCGGTTGGAGTTAAACTCCCAGGATTTGGCTGGGTGCACGAAGAGGATTAAGTAAGTAAGTATGCATGCAGACAGATGGGAACTTATTCATTCAGGACTCCTCATATGAGGAGAGACTGTAGTACATCTTATTCATTCAGGACTTATTCATTCAGGACTCCTCATATGAGGAGAGACTGCAGTACATCTTATTCATTCAGGACTTATTCATTCAGGACTTGGGTTAGAGTTGGAGTATTAGTATTATTCATTCAGGACTCCTCATATGGGGAGAGACTGCAGTACATCTTGGAGTATTAGCTGGAACTTATTCATTCAGGACTCGATCCTCATATGAGGAGAGACTGCAGTACATCTCTCGTACATCTTGGAGTATTAGGGCCGATTCATACTCCTATTTTAGAGCCGAATAAAAGTCGGTTCGGCTCTGTAGAGCCTACAATGTGACGTCATTTGAGGTTCGAGGGGGCGGGTACCGTCCTAAAGTCGGCTCTTCGGTGCTATTGAAAATTTCTGACGAGCCGAAATCATTTCGGCACTACAGCGCCGAGACAGCGGTAAAATAGGAGTATGAAGTCCTTATTGGTCGCGTTCCTGTTCTCCCTTTTAGCTTCTTTGGTAGTGGGTACTGTATTTATGAGCATTGTATGTCTGTCCTGTTTTTTGTTATTTTTTGTTACTGGCAGAGTTGTGTCACGTATTTTGCCTATTGTTCTGGCCAGTTCACACTTGTAAAAGAGACTTCAGTCTCAATGTGGTTTTTACTGGTTAAATATAGGTTAAATAAATAAAAATGAATCGGCCCTTAGCTGGAACTTATTCATTCAGGACTCCTCATATGAGGAGAGACTGCAGTACATCTTGGAGTATTAGCTGAATAGACAGTTTCCATGGTGATGTGAGGCTTTTTAGCATTTGCATAAAAGACATGGCAAAGCATTCAGAAAAAAAGTCTGGGGAAGATGTGATGTATGTTGCAGCACACAGTGATACATAAACTATAGCGCTCTGGATGAGTGGCCCAGTACAGTAAACTGGTAGGACCGAGAATGCTAACACAGCATTTATTTTTCTTTCATTTTAACCAAATAATGTGAACCCTTCTTTTTTGCACGTGCGCGCGCGCGCACACACACACACACACACACACACACACACACACACACACACACACACACACACACACACACACACACACACACACACACACACACACACACACTTCTGAAATTGCCACTGCTATTGCTACCAATGAAGAGCTCCCACCAAAAGCCATTCAACACCGCCCCATCCCCCCCCCCCCCCCCCGCCACTGACGGGTATCTCCCCGCCACTAGCACAGCAACAAAGAGGCGGGCGGCCTCCCACTGTCCCCGTCCTGCTGCTTCCCTTCCCCGCACATGGCCCAACCCATGGCCGATAGGCTGGACATGCGCAGCAGCCATTTTTGGAAAGAACTTGGGTCCCTTCCATATAGTTTCTTCACAGGTGTTACCGATGATAGTAATGAAGGCTCTGTTCCATTCTGGTCAAACGGAGTCAGGGTGCTGCTATTGTGCGTGTTGGCTCACTGGACAGCGAAGACTCCCAACGCACACTGTCCCAGGCAGCGCACCCCCCGTGCTTTTACTTACACTGTGTGTGTGTGTGTGTGTGTGTGTGTGTGTGTGTGTGTGTGTGTGTGTGTGTGTGTGTGTGTGTGTGTGTGTGTGTGTGTGTGTGTGTGTGTGTGTGTGTGTGTGTGTGTGTGTGTGTGTGTGTGTGTGTGTGTGTGTGTGTGTGTGTGTGTGTGTGTGTGTGTGTGTGTGTGATTCTGATCTGTCATCTCTGCATGTGTTGACACTATACACACGCTGCACGCAGAAGAACTGGGAGGTTGAGGCGCGGGGGGGTGCCCGGGACAGTGTGGAAACACTCTGCTACACCAGTGGGCTTGAGTGGGCTCCAAATGGCCCCGTGCGTGTACAAATGGAACCAAATGGAAGGGTCCATTTGGTTCCATTTGTACACTCTCAGAGTTATGGGGGTCCTTGAAATTGAAAAAGTTTGAGAACCACTGCACACTAAATGGAACAGAGCCTTAATTAGTACCATCGGTAACACCTGTGAAGGAAGTAGGGAAGTGACCCGGAAGTAGTCCGAGTTATTCTGTGTGCATAGATAGATCCCATTTGTGTTTGTACAGATGCCCGGGCCAAGCTGGATACACTGAGGTGAATTCTTCAAACCCACTAAGACTGCCCAGTCGAGAAGTGATTTCTGGCTTCAGGGAACAACAACAGTATAGTAAAATCACTCTGATGAATAAACGTATCAGTAACATCCGACCAAGTCTTAAGTGGCTTGAAAATGCTCGGCCAATTCTCCATATAACAGGCCACTTCCGGATGTGCTGTCTGTTCAGTGCCTCTTACTGTGCTAGACCTAGAAAAAGATAATTAGGGGATGGATTTGATTCCTCAGTAAAGTAGCACCCAGTCAGTGAATAATTGATGAGGAAAAACCTGACGCCCCTGCTGCTAACGCGAGTGCGGAGTCTGTGTGAACTGACCAATCAACCGAACGAACCAACAAACCATCAGTCCATCCATCTTCAACCGCTAATTCGTAGTCAGGTTGCAGGGACTTCAGAGCAATATTACCGACAAACCAGCCAACCAAACACACTGCTAACCAACTATTGTAATGATTGATACTGAGATAGATAGATAGATAGATAGATAGATAGATAGATAGATAGATAGATAGATAGATAGATAGATAGATATTTGTATTAACAAATAAGTGGGCCTGGTGTTCTTGGTGTAATTGCTAAATCACAGCCAAAGCCCTATATTCTGATCAGAAATAGACAACCAAGTTCATCTTGACTCATCTTCAATTTATGTGGATATTCTGTATATGATAGCTGTGGACTTGTACGTTCTTCCATTTGACTGACATCAATATATGCATCAATAGATTATTGTTGCTAATTGGATAAAGAAATCAAAAAGTATGTTATAAGGAAATGTCAATCATTGTGAAACCCAAACCCATAATGTACTCGTGCCCATCGTATAGTGTTGAAATTGGTAGAAGTGGCTCCAGAGCCTTAATTACTGGCTGGAAACAGTCCTATCGTGACTAAGGCTGGCTGCTGTTTTACATTCTGGAACAACAACGGCTTGTAGAGACAGGCAGCTACAGTTTGCTAGCGGAACAATGCCCTAATTTACAACGGTACAGTATGTGTAGAAACATCCTAAGAACCCTTGAGAGCTGACGAACCACAGCACGAGGTAACGAGAACAGACGGAAAGACGTCTGTCTTTGGTAGCATCGGTAAGTATAAAGACCTATAAACATACATCATGATGGACCCAAGTGTTGTTTGTAGCCGAGTTACAAAACAATAATGAAATACATTTTCAACTGTCCCCATAACTCTGGCTGGTGCTGCTGTTTGTTCCTGTGAATCCTGTCTTACAGTCAGGCATTGGACTCCGGGAGAGAGGGGGGGGAGAGAGAGAGAGAGACAGAGAGACGGCTAAACACGTGTCAGCCAGTGGAGCTGACACAGAGCACCCTGTGCCGACATCAATCCAACATGGTGTAAACTGGCCGACAGTCAAGCACGCTGGCCCAGCCAACCCCTGCCATACATGGACATCCACCTGACCCCAGACTGGGAACCCTCTTAACCGCCCTAGGCCGCTGCTTACTTGTTGTGACTCGTATGCTGTCCACCTCCTGCTCATATTCTTTTAATTAATTTCCTTTTCATACAGTATACCCTCCTCTCTTCAGGCTGCATGGTGACTTTTCCCCCGCGGCTTTCGCTTCACCTGACCCGTTAATGAACACGACCTTATAGCAAGTAAGCAAGCACTTGTAAGCAGCGCTCCGTATGTGGCCCGGCCTGTCTGAAGGGAAAGCAATCACAGCCCCCAAACAGCCACAGAGCTTTACGTCGTGAAGTAGATTCAATCAGAGCTGCGTGCGGAATTGTAATTTGCAGCTGTTATCCTTCTTGCTATACTAATCTGCCCTGGCTCCCTCTCTGGGACAGCTGGTTTAAAGGGCAGATCGTCTGTGGTGCCCCAACGACCCTCCGGGGTTATGGGATAGGTGAGGTGAGGTGAGAGAGGTTGGCTTTTGTCTGTCTTTTGGTTAGTTTACGTATGGCTGTCTCTTGGACATGATACCCCCCCCCCCACTTCACAGTAGTCTGTCAAGAGTTGAACTGATTCTTTGTACATGTTCCTGGTCTAGTCTGCTTTTCGTGATGTCTTTATAAACAGTACAACTGTTTGTGACTGTAAGAGCGAAGGCAATAACATGCACACAGCTTCATTTTGTATCTTCTTAACCACAGATTTTCAGTGAAGCTGCAATGAAGCTCACACAAGCCCTCCCGGCCGGAGCCACTATCCTCTGATGAAGGCTTCGGACAGAACTCAAAAACAATGTGCATCTGAGTCGATGCCTTGCATTAGAATATTTGGAGTGCCACTATTCCTGTTTGTGTTTTACAGCTATAGGTCATGATTACAGCTAGATATGCATTTATTTCTAACCTTTATCAACCAAAAAAGCTATACTTGATTTGAAATAGCCATTGTCCGTTCTTAATTTACTTACCAACACATTTTTTTACTGAATTTACATATCCATAAAATATAAACGATAAGCCTATCTCAGGATGAATGGATATAGGCATTTCCATGATCGTTTTTTGGCATTAGATGTCAAGAGTTAGATCAGACTGAGATTAGAAAGCAAATCCTCAGAGATTTAGCAATACTGCTGAAGGCATTATCCACACACAGCCAAGGCTTCCATGGAATAACCCCTGGGAATACTGAGTTTGATCTGCAGGCCGGAGAGTTGATGAAGAAGCTCTTATACTGAGTAGAGAAGCTTAATAAGCTGTCTTTTCCTCTCATTTCATCAAAGCCCTGTCCGAGCAGAAACACAGTATCACTGACTACTAGTGACTATGTGCAACGCACTCTTACAGAAAACTAAAACAAACTGATTGATTTTGAGCATGGTGTCTTCAGGACTACTTTGCACTGTGGATTAGGCCTATAGTGTAGTGTTAGCTAATCCTATCCCTGGACAGTGCATGGCGTATACACAAATTAATGAACAAACAAATGAATGAATGAATGAATGAATGAATGAACAAATCCCTGGCTTCCTCCCTTAATTAATGTACTAATGTTTCTCAGCGGGCGGTACATCCCCCCCGGGCCCCCAGGAGAAACATGATATTGAACCGACCATGATAATGACATGATAATGACATGATACTGGCATGATACTGAGACTGACCATGCTATTGACATGATACTGACCATGATACTGGCATGATACTGACCATGATACTGGCATGATACTGACCATGATACTGACGATGACACCTGGCATGATACTGACATGATACTGACATGATACTGACCATGATACTGACATGATACTGACATGATACTGACATGATACTGACCATGATACTGACATGATACTGACATGATACTGACCATGATACTGACCATGATACTGACATGATACTGACATCCTACCATCCTACTATAAATGCACCACGTCTCTGCGTGTCTGTGTGCGTACAGTATGTGTACGGTTGTAATGCACGTAACTCGAGAACAACTCTGTACAATTCCCAGCCTCTGCCAATTGATTGCCATTGCAACCCTACACCTGCAAATTGATTACTTAACCACTACACTTTTCACAGACAGTTTGCACAGGCAGACAGACATACAGATACAGAGATCTCCATATACAGTATGGGCACAAAAGGGACACAGAGTTAAAATGGGTGCTATGACACGTTGACAACGGGTATTATTAGGTTCCCAAGTTGCATCGTTCTCAAGTAGGCCGGTGGCCGGCGGACACGTACAGGTCTAGTGATACACAATACAGATGAACGGGGGCCCAATAAAGGTTGAGGAAACACTGTAATAAACCAATCAAATAGATTGCATTAGGAGTGAGTTAGCTGTGTCCCCTTCCACTTAAGAAAATGCATGTGGTCCCCGAGGCTACCTTCCACTCATCCTTGACCTTATATAGGGAGTAGTGAGACACATCACCCAGTTCCACACACTGTTCCACTTGGAACAAGTCAGTTCCACACATTTTGTTCCACTTGGAACAAGTCAGTTCACGTTTGTTCCACTTGGAGTCATTTCCCCACACTGTTCCACAAGTCAGATACCCACATTACTCTACTTGGCTGCATTTCCCCACACCGCTCCACTGGGGCTGTGCCGTTCTCCATACCCAGAGATCTGTCTGTGGAACCACAAACGTGTTACAGAGTTAGGGCAAGGGAGTCCAGTTTCCCACAGATCACTAACCCTTTCAATTTACATCTCACTACTCGCTTTACACATGGGAGCACTCTCAGGTCCCGTTCAGCGGCGTGTGACGAACATTGAGAAATCAGCAACACTAATGCGCTCACTCAAACGCACACACGCACGCACGTACGCACGCACACACACGCACGCACACACAGCCAGCAACAGCAAGTTGATGAGTTCTTAACATGAGTGCAAGACCATAGCCGTGTATCAATTGAGAGAGAGGGGAGAAGGGAATTGATTGATTACATCGAGAGCATGCACAAGAAAGGGTTGTTGTGCCATCTATCATCCCCTAACATCCACAATAAACAAGGGGAAGCGGTTGGAAGGACACAGAGCGTATGCACAGAGGAGACTGAATGGAAAGTTGTTAGTGAGTACAGGAGGAGGAGGTGACCATGCTCCTCTGAAGACCTCCTGTCCCTATGTGACCTCATCTTATAATATCATAATCTCTTCACTTTTAATCCTCTCCTCTCCTCTCCTCTCCTCTCCTGTCCTCTCCTCTCCTCTCCTCTCCTCTCCTCTCCTCTCCTCTCCTCTCCTCTCCTGTCCTCTCCTCTCCTCTCCTCTCCTCTCCTCTCCTCTCCTCTCCTCTCCTCTCCTGTCCTCTCCTCTCCTCTCCTGTCCTCTCCTCTCCTCTCCTCTCCTCTCCTCTCCTCTCCTCTCCTCTCGTCATATTCCTCCTTTATTCTCCTGTTTGTTTATGCTTTCCAACATTCTACCTCCACTGTATCTTTGAACTCCATCTCCAGAGACTCGTCTCTCAACACATTCCCAGGCAGATGCAGTGACAATGGCTGACCCACTTAACACTCTGTCTGTCTGTCTGTCTGTCTGTCTGTCTGTCTGTCTGTCTGTCTGTCTGTCTACACATACAACATACATATCAATCGTGTGCTAGAGTGCTGTAGTATAAGGCGGGGGAAGTTGGGGTCTGGTCCAGGTATAGAGGATGTGAGTACAGGGAGATGATGGCAGTGATTAGGCTGGTGCTCTGGCGCTGTGCCGAGGGAGAGAACACGGGCCGCTGGGACCAGCTGCCTGGAGATTAGCAGGCCTGTGATGGAAACACACGGCCCGCTCACATCCACACCGCTGCCCTGCACCCCCTCACATCCACGCTGCACCGTCAGGCTGTCCGCTGCTCTGCACCCCCTCACATCCACACTGCACCGTCAGGCTGTCAGCTGCTCTGCACCCCCTCACATCCACACTGCACCGCCAGGCTGTCAGCTGCTCTGCACCCCCTCACATCCACACTGCACCGTCAGGCTGTCAGCTGCTCTGCACCCCCTCACATCCACACTGCACCGTCAGGCTGTCAGCTGCTCTGCACCCCCTCACATCCACACTGCACCGTCAGGCTGTCAGCTGCTCTGCACCCCCTCACATCCACACTGCACCGCCAGGCTGTCAGCTGCTCTGCACCCCCTCACATCCACACTGCACCGTCAGGCTGTCAGCTGCTCTGCACCCCCTCACATCCACACTGCACCGTCAGGCTGTCAGCTGCCCTGCACCCCCTCACATCCACGCTGCACCGTCAGGCTGTCAGCTGCTCTGCACCCCCTCACATCCACACTGCACCGTCAGGCTGTCAGCTGCTCTGCACCCCCTCACATCCACACTGCACCGTCAGGCTGTCAGCTGCTCTGCACCCCCTCACATCCACACTGCACCGTCAGGCTGTCAGCTGCTCTGCACCCCCTCACATCCACACTGCACCGTCAGGCTGTCAGCTGCTCTGCACCCCCTCACATCCACACTGCACCACCAGGCTGTCAGCTGCTCTGCACCCCCTCACATCCACACTGCACCGCCAGGCTGTCAGCTGCTCTGCACCCCCTCACATCCACACTGCACCGCCAGGCTGTCAGCTGCTCTGCACCCCACTGGCTCTTTTACTGTATATACTGTAGGCCTTTCAAATTCAGCTGATTACGTGAAAACCTATTTCTAAGGACCTTTTCTTGAAGACTAAGTGCAGGCCTCGGTCAGGTGGTTACAGGTATATAGGCCACACGAGGAGCCATGTTGCCTTGTGTTATAGTCTCAGGGGACTGCCTGCAATAGTATGTTAGGAGAGAGTCACACACACCTTCACAGAGACACTCGCTGAATGAGGTTTCATCATACTGTACTCCTGAAAAGATACTGTATAATGTAAGGAGAAAGCCTGCTACTTTTGAAAAGATATGGGGTAGGTTCTTTGAGGTTCTACCTTCAATATCTGGGTGGGGGGGGGGTGGGTGGACAAACTATTTTTTGAGTTTGTCTTGTCTTGTTTAGCAAAAAAAGAAAATTATGATTCTGTAATTTGTTGTTTTGAATGATGATGTTTGCATTATCATTAAATAAAGAACAAAAGGAAAGAGTTGCACACCCTCTTGGGTGCCACAGCAGGGCTCACCAGCAAATATAGCCAAAGCAATGCAGACTGAATGTCATTACAACATATGATATGAACTGCCTGCTCGCTACACTACACTACAGATGCTGGAAGATAAAGACCGCACAGGGAGACGACCACAGGCCTATTCATAATGTAATCCATAATCTCATTTCGGAATATCTGCTACCATCTGTGTTCCATTCCATAATATACTATTCTTTCTGTAACTCGAGTATCTCAAGGCCAGTAGCTCTCGACAGGGTGCACATTGTCCCAGCTGACATTTTAAAGTCTGCTCTTTGAGAGCTGTATAGTAAACACTGGAGAGGCAGTAGAGCCATCAGACAATGTGCGATGGTTCCCTTTTAAACTCGGCAGGCTTGTTTCCCTGCATGCAGTCGTTTAAATCACTTATAACTCCATTGACCGAGTCCCCCATTCTACTGGAGGCCCTCTCCCTTTTATCCTTTACATTAAATGTCATTGCTGAAAGTAGCCGTCGCAATGCTTTGTCAACGCTTTGTCAACTTGTACATCTATTTTCACTGAATGTTCGTCCCAGAATAGTGACGCTAGGATTCATGTAGTTAAAGTAAAAGGGAAAGTGTATCCTAATATTCAGGTTTTTAATAGAAACCAATCAGATGTGTTATCTGGTTGGTTTCTATTAAAAACCTGATTTATTTGGTAACTTCAAAAAGTCTAATGCACGTCGAGCTGATTACGTTTTCACACCTTTTGGCCAAACGGGGTATGTATGGCACACTTAAAGCACAGAATGGGGTACGTATGGCATACTTAAAGGTATATTCAGTGATTTCACTCAAAAAACCTTAGGTTTCGTTTTTGGCTGGGCCTTTCGTCCAATCAGGATAGAGAGTCAAAAACGAAACCTAAGGTTTTTTGACCCCCAGGGGTTAGTTAACTGGGGACAGGGAGGAACTCCTTATATGGTCAGCACACTCTATAGTAGGGAGGATTATCACAACAAAACAAAAAATAAGTGATATTTGAATTAAGTGAAATCACTGAATATACCTACCTAAAGCACATAAAGCACAGAACTGATTATCTGTTCATAGCAACTGGCAGTCAACCTCTTCCCAAACCCACTTTTCTTTTCTTTTTTTTTAAATGTCACTTTTTGTTAACCACTTGCATCCCTGCGTCCATACTCTGGGGGGAACATTAGCCAAATATAGCAGATCTAGCTTGTAGATCGATCTAATATGTCTGGAAAAGAGATCTGGTGTAGGTTGGAAAAAGTTATTGTGAGCGTTTTTTTATTGCAACAAACGATGGAAACGATTGTCGTCCCATTCCCTAATCATGACGGATAACTAGCTGGCCATGCAGCGAAAACACGGATATCTCTTCTGAATATGAAAGAACTGACTTGAACAGATGAACATAAATGGCAATAAAATATAAGAGAGGGGGGAGGGGGGAAGATCTAATTAGCACAAATATCCTTTTGTCAATTGAATATATGAATACGAGCTCAAATGCATGAGTTCTGTTTCCTGTAATATCTGGGACATAATTACATTATGTCTGAGCAGTTTCTTTGTAACTATAGACATTAGACGGCCTTAATTGTCAATTTGATGCCGAGTTCTGTTGCGAGAGAGAGAGAGGGGGGGGGGGGGGAGATAACAAATGGAACACAACCAGCCTAAAGACCATCTGCACCGAAAGATCTCGGAACATAGAAGTTGATTCATTGGAGATTTTGACTTTCAATTGTACATTTAGTTTTGGTTGTAATTGTTCCACTTATTTTGCTATGGCAAAGTACGTTTTCTCATGCCAATTTGAATTTAATTGAAATTGGGAGAAAGCGAGAGAACGGGGGAATAGGAGAAAATTCACACTGTCAGCGTGAAATGAACACCGGCTGTTTTTCTGTGTGAGTGTGAGTGTGAGTGTGAGTGTGAGTGTGTGTGTGTGTGTGTGTGTGTGTGTGTGTTTATTGAGTCCCTTTGAGAGAGAGAGAGAGAGAGAGTGCCATTAGTTCTGGCAGGTAGTGAACCAGTTGTCACATGATGGTTGCCTGCATCACGCCTCACATGTTCAGCCTCATTAGGATCAGCTGTGCACACACACACACACACACACACTCACACTCACACTCACACTCACACTGAAAAACAGCCGGTGTTCATTTCACGCTGACAGTGTGAATATGGACCCAAGGGGACACGTTTTACACTCTCAGAGTTCAATGGACTCTGAGGATTTTACTGTGCAGTCAGTGTTTACAGTGACATTATATCCAGTGGTGGGAAAAGTACTCGCATTACTTACTGAAGTAAAAGTATCAATAGTCAATACTGCAATGTGGATATAGGCCTACTGTAAAAGTTTACCTTTTGCACTGTCTTGTCCTGTTTTGCACTTGTACTGTTGTAACTGCACTCTGCTGTTCACAAAACCAAATTCCTAACATCCCATGACATTCCTAATGTCATGGCAATAACATTATAGGCTTCTGATTCTGAATTCCTGACCTAGAACCCCCTGAAGCTCTGAACATTCACATCATTAATTCAGCATGCCACCATCATGTCACAACTCGCCAGCCTCACTAACTGAACCAATCACTGCATGGGAAGAATTATTTGGTAGAATAGTGCATTCCTATGTGTTTCATACAGATATCAGCAAATAGTATACGCCACTAAAACTTGTCTATTGTCTTTTTTTCTTTGTGGTTTGTATGTTGTTGTTTTTTTACTGTCAATCTATACGTCAATACTCTGTAATCCACGTAACTCCAGAACCGTTCGTCCCACCTTCCACGCGCTCCACACCGGTCGGAGCCACGGTTGTCCAGAACAGGTATTTCGGGAAGCCACTAAGGAAATCGGGACTTCCTGAAAGTTCATATAATGGCCTGTTGTGGCGCTGTCATTGAGCCCAAAAAAACCCATAGCTCCATAGAGGCCCATGTATTTGGGCCCCCAACTTCACCTAGACTGTATTACCTTAATAAACATGGTCATGAATACTTTCTGCTTCCAGTCACTAGTTTAAAGTCTCATTTCTCATGTCATAATATTCTTTTTGGAAAATTATGGTCCCATTTATTTAAAAAATGACCATAAAGTCGCGTATGTTCCGTTACAGTCTATGAACGGGAGCCACCCCCCGTTCAGTCAAAATAAAAACCAACGAAGAGTAAGGGGGGAAGCCCCGTCTCATTGTCTGGGCCAGCCAATGGCCAGCTGGGCCCAAACGGATCTAGAAATATGGCGACTTACAGTGCAAGGAATTACAGGCTTCATTTTACGTCCATGTTAGACCCGGGGAACGCTTTGTCCATCCAGAACCAGCACAAAAGGCACAGGCCCCATATATGGAGCTGGCCTGTTCTGGCGTCACAATGCTGTTCTGACATCTGCATAGACTCCATATTTGGGCATGCCTGACAAAGAACTATTATGGGCATAAAAAAGGGACACAGACATAATAACTGGGTGGGGCATGCATTTCCAACTTGCATCGTTCTGTAGTCTTTAGAAATGCCATCATTCGATTAACCACTTACAGTGGTTGACAGTACTTGAGTACCTGAGTACCAGCTCAGTGGCCTTGTGGTTAGAGTGTCCGCCCTGAGACTGGGAGATGGAGTTCAATCCCCGGCCGGGTCATACCAAAGACTCTAAAAATGGGACCCAATGCCTCCCTGCTTGACACTCAACGCATCAAGGGTTGGATAGGGGTAAGTCCCTGCGACATACTAGCGTCATGTCCAGGGGGTGTACTTGTACATCAAGCTGCCTCACGCTACAGAAACAGGAGATAGGCTCCTGCCCTATGGGCCCTATGGGCTCGGCAAGGCTACTTACTTACAGTACTTGAGTAAATGTACTTAGTTACTTTACACCACTGGGTATTGATAACAGCCATGCAGGGGGCCCACGCAGGTGGACGCAAAATCAAATCAACAGCATAAGGACGAGGCTAAACGGACGTCCAGATCTCCACCATTCTTCGTTAGCCTTATCTGGCTTAGTACTGGTCATTACGAGAAAGGACTTCCACGAAATCCTCTGACCTCACGTCACGTCACGACGCAGCAGCCATTCTCAGGAACGTCATTATCTCTGAGAACCATCTCGAGGAGACGACGGGGACTGCCCCGTAGTAAAGCTACCAGCTATCACTATAGTTCACTTTGTTGTGGCTAATTTAATTATGCAGCCAGCTGCAACTCGGAAGAGGATCAAGTTATTATTTTGTTCAGGATCAACGCACTGCTGCCCGCCGGGGTTGTCTGGAGTTTGTTTTGGTATAGAGTTATCTCTCCACACATGGACGCTTTGAGTTGTAAATGGAAAGGCGCAGATGACAGGATTCAGGTTTACTGATATAGCTTTTGTGTGTTTGTTTACTGTTGTCTTTTTGTGTACTCTCTTTTTTGTTCTCTATTTGTTCTCGCTATTTGTGGAGCTGTGGCTATATGAGCTGCTGAGGGGGAGGGGGGGGGGGTGCTATTCATGCCCAATAGAGCGTCGCAGTCCCGCCCCCTCGAGAGACCCGGAAAAGAAATCCCCGTTCATTTTCCTCATAGACTTTTCAGAAAGTATTTATTTAAAGACGTTTACGCCATGGACAAAGCCAACTCTTGTCGTGACAAATCATGACAACAAACCCAATTTTTCGGGCTGAACAAATAATCTTCTTTGTAATCTTCTTCTTTGTAATTATTTGTTTGGTCCAACATATTGTGTTTGTTGTCATGATTTGTCACGACAACAGTTGGCTCTGTACGCTTAAAAGGGTCTTTAAATAAATACGTTTTGAAATGTCTATGGGAAAAATGCATTGGAAACTATTTCCTGGGCCTGGCGTCGTCATGAAAGGGGGCGGGACTGCGACGCACTATAGAGTATGCGTGTGACATCAATTCAATTCAATCTTTATTGCAGACTCGGGGGAATCCATATCACAGTACAAAACAACAATACAGTAGATAAAAAAATATATAATAGAAAGAAATATACAATAAAAAGAGTTCCACCATGTTCAGTTTCAAACATAGACAAGTTTGCCAATGGTTCCACAGTCTGGAGGAGAACCTGACAGAACTACGTATCGGGTTAGTAATGACAACAATTATGTCATTTACTGGCTCAGATACTGGCCTTGGCATTAAACGACGCTAAATGACGTTAAACTCACTTTGCCACTCGATTTGCCACTCACTTTATGCATGCGTATACCCTCTCTATACATGCTCAAACGTTAAGTCCCCGACATCAGACACAACGAGGCAAGCCGATATGCTCAGATTGTGTGTAATTCGAGGCTTTGCTTAATCCAACGTGTCTACTGTGTCAGACATGGTGCCTGACAGGAGACTGGAGACTGGAGGTGATCTTGTGTTAATTGAACTCTGTTGTTGAGTGTTCGTCCATAGAGGCGCTTTCAGGTGTAGGGTTCTATATCAAGTTCAGGTAATTGGGACTGTTTCACAGACTACCACCACAACTCCTGAAGGCCGGGACTGAAGGGCTCCCCGCTTTTGAAGATGCTTTGCAAATATCCATTTAAAGCAGTGGTTCCCAAACTTTTTAGCTCAAGACCCAAAATAGAAATTAGACGTTTGCCCTGGGCCCAAACTAGTGGAAATAGCAGATCGTTATCGACTGCCAAGAGTTAAATGAACACTGGAAAAGAATACTCCTGCACTCATGCATCAGACCGTGACTGAAACAGAACCTTGCATTTTGCCCTGCCTCTCCTCCATCTCGCTACAGTGTACTCCATCGGTCAAAGAGAGCATTCTGCACAGAGATGGAGGTGAAATTATATTTCACACTTCCTCTCCTCCTCTATAGGAGGTAGGAGAATAGCTGTCCTTGAGATGATTTTCAGAAGAGAGCTAGTGAACACTGTGCTATATATAATAGAATGCTGTTCTTTTCACCCTGCAGACAGGTATAGTCTATGGCAGTGGTTCCCAGACCTTTTAGCTCATGACCCAAAAAAGAAAATTGTCCATCACCTTTGCCCCAAACTAGTGAAAATAGCAGGTTGACAGATTTTCACTACTGCTTTGTTTTCTAATTTATGGAATTTCTTAGATTTTTCTTTGATTGTTTCATTTTTTTTAAATAATAATTAAAAACAAAACGTAGGGGGGTGGGGGGATATCCCTCGGACCAGCCGACCCATCGCACCGGCCGGCCGACGTGTTCCACGTCGGCCGCTAAAAATGCATTCGGACCGACCGGCCGACCTATAAAAAGACCGGCCGACGGTGCTTACCGGCCGGCATGCCGGTGCCCTTTGTAATTATGTCACTGCAGTGCCGGATTCTCTTACACGTCTGGGCTCGCAGCCGGGTCGTGGTGTGCGACGTGTACACGATACGATACACACGCTTACGTCAACAATGCATCGGCCATCCTTTTGTCCATCTGTCAGTGACTGATGATGACAAGTAGGTTAATGCCTGTGTAATACCCTTTGGTGTGTAAGAAATGAAGGGGGCAGCGCTGCCAGACGCCGTACGTCATTCGATGGACATATTGTTCCCCTGGGGTGGATTAAGTGGCACGCTGATGAACTAAAGAGTTAGTATCCGCTATCAGATTGCGGATATAATTATTGCATTCTTCAATCACGCTTGTCACTCAGTCCCGCAAAGTGGTGGAAAGTAACTAAGTACATTCCCTTAAGTACTGTAGGCTACTTAAGTAAATGTACTTAATTTTGAGGTATTTGTACTTTACTGGAGTACGTATTTCCTAATTTTACTTCTACTCCACTACATCTCTGATCCAAATTGTACTTTTACTGTACTTCACTACTGTACATCTATTTGAAAACTTTAGTTATTAGTTACTTTGTAGATTTTGCTTATTAGGCTATTACAAAACATCTAGCCGATCTACAAGCTCACAATGCGTCGAGTGTGACACGTTGTCAGCTTGTAGATCTGCTATTTTCAAAAGATGTTTATACATTTGAAAACTTGAGAAATGGGACGTTCTGCATCGTGAATATACTTTCCACTTTTGGTACTTTAAGTATATTTTGATGCCAATACTTTTGTACTTTTACTAAAGTAAATTTTTAATTTCGGACTTTTACCTGTAACAGAGTATAGTTCGATCGATACGTTTAAAACAAGTAAAACAACTAGCACTCTTTCCCACCACTGTGGGCTATCGTCCTGACGCTAACGGATAATCGCTGGGATCATGGCGTGTTGTACAGTGCAAACAACAACATGGCAGCTTCAGTTTCCATCGTCTGACTCTCTGGAAACTTGCGTTTTACTGCAGGGCTTACGGTGGCTGACTGCCGCGCTCCCATACTGTCCCATGTCCGCTTGAATGATGGTTTCTCTCCACGCTGACACGCTGCGTCTGAATAATGAATGAGGGTCTTCCGCGAAGTAGCCGCCTCCTCATCAGCCCCTCGCGCTTGACCTCTGACCTGTTTAAATGTCAGCATCATGCTCCATATACAGCATATACAGCCACACGGGTGCACGTGCATCCATGAGCAAGATTATAGGAGTTTTGTGCATGTATATTGTATATGCATAATTGTATATGCATGTATGCATGTATACATGTATCTATGTATCTTTGTGCATGCATGTATGTGTGTGTACTGTCTCTGGAACGCTCTCCCTCAAGATGTCAGAAATGCAAACTCCTTGGACATTTTTAAGTCGAGGCTAAAAACACATCTATGCACTACGGTTCCGCCTAGCTTTAATCTGCATTATCCATAGCTACTGTATGCACATTTTACCATGTTTTTTATTGCTACAGTATGTGTTGTGTATTTGACTTGATTTTTTTTATGTATTAATGCTGTAAAGTGCACAGAGACCCCTCGGGGGGATTTTGTACTATAAATAAAATAAACTGAAGTGAAACTGTGTAGTGTATAGGGTTTAGTCCCAGCTGGCCAAGGTGATAAGCCTACTAGAATCACCTCTGTCCATGGAAACCCTTGGGCAAATAGAACAGGCTCTGGAGAGCCCGACTTATCGACTTCCGCCTGCAACTAAATGGGTCAAACTTCATCTACAGTAGCACACTATAGCTTATACACAGTCATCCTCACCTCTGGTAAAGCGCCTAAATGAGAATATAGCACACAGTGTTGGTGTCGAAGTGTCCTTGAGCAAGACGCTGAACCCTTAATTGCTCCCGATGTGCAGGTTGGTGCCTTGCATGGTTTCCTCTCTTTCAGTCAGCCTCTGTGTCTCTTTCAACCAGGCTCTGATCTCTCTCTCTGTCCCCCCCCCCCTCCTCTCCCTCTCTTTCCCTCCCCCCTCTCTCGCCGATCGAGCGTTGTTCTCTCGTGTTGTGAGCTTACAGATCTACTGCTTTTCCTGAATGTTCAGAATAGGGACACCATAGGTGTCGAGGGGGTTAAAGTCCATCTCATTAAATACAGAGGAGAACATTATAGCTCCGCCTCAACATTTCCAACAGCTGTGATTGTTTCTGAGACAAGTCTTTGAAGTCGTGGAAAAATCATTCAGGCTTAGCAAACGTATGACACTGTATGGAACACACACTGGCTACAACACAAACAATTTAATCCTGTCTCAGCGGCTTCACAGACAGGCAGATTCTCTTCATCGATTGGCAACCTCTGTGATGGGATCTTCCCTCTGTGAGTTTCCACCCCACGTGCTCCCACACATTGAGTATCAAAGACATGAAGTGAATCAATAATGCAAATGTGCAACTGGTGGAGAAATGGAACTTCTTTAGCAGCTGTATGAGGTACAGTAGGTAATGTATTTACATAGCAGGCACAAACGTAAACAGAACCTATATAGAGATACAGACATGCAGTAACGAAGGGCAGAGCAAAAGACAAACATGGTTAATTCATATTCAAAGTCTGGCATGATGATATATATATATTTGCCCTATTTGTCTGCCCCAACTAACAACTAAGAACATATGATAATGGGACACCGAAGAGGCAGATGTCAAGATAAAAGAGTGTAAAAACAAAGAGAGAGAATAAAGTGTACCCGCAAAGGAATTGTCTGCATATACAGTATATACAGTAGAAGTATAACCATTCAAAACACATGCAGCTAAACAGTACAGTTAGCTGTCACCCAGCAACAACCTAAAAAAAAAAAAAAACTCCCAAATACACCCAGATGGATCGTCACAGCCCACGTTGTTATACTGTATACACACTGTACACGACAACGTGTACCCAAACCAGGCCGAGAGAATCTGTCCTATATCATCCACTCTTTGAGGCACACTGTGTATAGCTGAAATTAACAATAGCATGTGATGTGAACACCTCCCCTGTCCCTATGAGGAAGGGGAGAGGAGGGGGGTCTTCAGCAGGGATCCTTGGAAAACGTGCACAATTTGTCTCCCAATACCCCCCTTGTGTACATAGTCACTGTTACTGCCAATAGCATACTGTGTCTTGGGAAAGGTGCAGACAAACACCTGTCCCCTGCGATACACATGGAGTCAGACACATGGAGTCAGACACATGGAGTCAGACACACATGGAGTCAGACACATGGAGTCAGCAGCCGCTTGTCCTCACCTGACTGTAAGGAGGGGGGGTGGGTGTGTGTGTGTGTGTGTGTGTGGGGGGGGGGGGGGGGGGGGGGCTGGGGGGCTGTAACACTGGCGGAGGGACACACATTCCTCTCTGAGTTTTATTCCCTGCTGAACAGGCACTCTGGCCAATCTGTAGCAGTCACTATAGAGACGGAGAACGCCATTCCCGTGCCAACTTTCTTTCTTTAACGTGCGAAAAATGGAGTGCCCGGGAAAGGCAGAGGGAGGCCCTGTAGAGGTATCGAACCCCACTGTCCACGGTGGTGGGCTGGAAATGTGACCCAAGGAACGTAATGACTAATGAAAGGAAGGGACGTGAGTCACGTGACTGGACGCCGGGGATGCGCCATGACGCTCATGGATGGCACATCTCACACATTCTTCCCAAGTCTTATCAAAGAGCGATTTGATAAGTCTCTGATAGTCACCGTTAGTCGGCTTGGTGTGTTTAGGGCCTTATAGGCTCAGACTCAGTCTTCATTTGTTTGTCATTGATTTCTTAAAACAACTCAGTTGCCAGAACATGCAGTACAGTATACAGTGGACCACTCCATTCTGACAATGCACAGAGCCACCACAGACGATCCCCAAAGATTGTGTGCGCATACGGCTTTGTCAACTGAGGGTGATAATTGGCACTGCACATAATCCTACAGGCTGGGGCTGCACCTGTCAGCAGGGAGTGTTGGGCGGGAGGAGTGGGCTCCTCAATGCTAGTCAGTAGGATACAGAAATGTGTGTGTGGAGGAACTGGAATAACGACTATAAATTGGGGAGAAAATTTGACAAAAAGCTAAATCATAGCCACATCCACTTTTCTAATTGCTAGATAATACATTTAAATGTTGTTGTGAGCCCGCAGATTAAAGTATAAATTGGGGTTAAAGTGATAAACCTGAATCCTCATTTTGCCTCATGAACGTCTGGATGCCCCTCAGAGACCCCACTTTGAGGACCAGTTGTGTAGAGATCAATTTCAAACATCAGATCAAAGCAAAGTATGCACGGTATCCAGTTTAAAAAAGATCTGGAAAGACTTGAGGCAGTGAGCAGCTGTCTCCCCCTCACAGGGGCGGACATACCGTATATACCAGCCATTCACTGTACAGTCCTGAGTGTTTATTTAACACTGAGAGTGAGTTAACACTGAGAGTGAGTTAATTTAAGACTCATGATTTACAGCGTATCAAGACAAAAGAGCTAACCGCCAGTGAAACAACCAACAACCAAAGATGGAGTGGTGTTCCAGTCAGAGAACTCTTGCTGTTAACCGGAGTGATGGTTAAAGTATTGTCTGAAACGGAGCCCGTGGAAAGTGTGTCACATCCCGTAACCTCCTTGAGAGTCGACAACGTGTAACTTAGTGGCGCTTGTTCAGCCTATACCTCACCTATATGCAGTATAGTCTTGCAGTGTCTCTATTGTCTGGGCATGGAAACTAGGGGCTATTAATATTTACTATTCTCTGCCTATCGGGACGTAACTCGGACGCTGAGTTACGTTACGACGCTGAGTCGGCTCTGGTGGCCGTCGCAACACTATGCACGGTGACTCGCTCGGCGGTGGCTCAAGGCCACCAGAGACGGCACGCCTCCGTCATTGACACAAAAAGCAAACGCTCCCATAGTTTCACTTCCGGATTTCCCAGTATGTTGATTATCACATACTGGGGGTATTTCTAAGGTGCTGATCACGAACATTCTCTTGCTTAAGGGGTGATAACATCCGAAGCGGGTGGTGCCAGCGTTTAATCAGCGTAGCTTTACAACTTTATAACTTTTCCGCTTTTACCACTTGAACACTATAGCATCCCTATTCTAATATTGTGTGAGAATGGCAGATCTACTGTTATGTACATGCTCACAAATTGTCGCAATGCTTTTTGGTGAAGAGATTTGCAAAAAGAACCGCGCCAAGTGTAGAGCCCGGGGAACTGAATTTCAACCCTGGCTGGAGTACTCTGACTGACACTGCCAATAACGTTAATTGAAGCAGACACGAGGTGCCACCATCTTTATTGTAATTTGGACATCATTGCACTTATTTACTCTAGACAACTGAAATAAAACGTAAAGATTGTGGGCTCCATTTTCATCACCGCTAAACCCCTTATCCCTAAACTTCTTTGCCTTTTTTTACTGTTAAAAGTAATACGTTTAAGTGTCAATGTAGATTGGCTAGTTGAACTACTCAATAATGTTTTTCAAAATAGTCCTATCCGATTGCATTAAACGATGTGAAACGATGTTAAACTCACTTTGCCACTCACTTTATGCAAGCGCATACCCTCTATTCACTGAACCTTTTGGCCAGGACACTGCCTGCCAGGATGCTGATAATCCCTGTGAGAGTGAACTGTGGCCTATAGAGAATTTAACAACAGAGTCATGCTGAGAGATGGCTGTATCATCATCACACATGAGTTCTATATTTACTATAGCGTCTTCTCACGTTGGGCCCACCTACTGATGTAGCAAGGGTTTGTCTTTCAGGGATTAATTCATAATCTCCAATCTTTTGCCTGTCCATCCAGGTGTCTTTGTGTTGCTGCGATAAATAATTTAGGGGACAGAAAGCTGTTGGAAGTGCCAAAGAGACAAAGGGGGTCCTCAACTACGAGCGAGCACAACAAATGTAACACGGTCTCAAGCAGAAGACAGACTATCAAGGGCTGTACACGGTGTCCTTCACTGTACTGCTCTGACTATGAGGAATGGCTTGTCTCAGAGAGCCTATGTGTATTTTGGGGAGGCCATAACTCCAGAGCACACAGCTCGAGGTGACATCTGGAAGACTATACAGTAGATATTCTGGATTGCACCTTCCCATCCCTGCCGCGACGCCAAGCGTTATTAATGTGCGATTAAAAATTCATCAACGCTGAAAAATAAATGAGGTGGAATCTGTGTTTTGGAAGCGCCTTTTCCGGCCCTATCTACGCAAACGTTGCTGACTCGCTGGCTGACTGACTGACTGACTGATGAAATTACATCACTTTATCCACAGTTGGCCTAACAACAAACAACATTAGCAATCACAGATCAATCGTCCCTCCAAACTATAGGGACACATTTTCACAAAGTTTGTTAACAATATTTGGTGATTGTCTTTGCTTGAATGTTTGATTATAGATATTTGACAAAACAAAAACAGGCAATACACTGTGACGGATGGATATTATATATATTTTGTTACCAGGGCCACTTACAATATACTGTGACAGATATATAGATATTAATTGAAAATGTCAAGGATATAACAGAGAATGCTTATAAATGGTAAATGGTGCATTTATCCAAGGCGCTTTGCATAGATTATGCCATTACATTCACCCACTCACACACACATTCATACACCGATGGCAGCGGAAACCATGCAAGGCACCAACCAACACATCAGGAGCAATTAGGGGTTCAGTGTCTTGCTTAAGGACACTTCGACACTAACTCTATATAGAATCTAGATATAATTTATTAATAATTAATAATTAATTGACAAAACAAAAACGGGCAATACTACGGAGGCCCTAAGTGGCCCTGGTAACAAAATATATTAAATATATTTTATATAAAATGTGTATCTCGCCCGGTCGAGATAATAATGATCTTGCCCGGTCGAGATAAAATATATTTTGTTACCAGGGCCACTTACAATATACTGTGACAGATATATAGATATTAATTGAAAATGTCAAGGATATAACAGAGAATGCTTATTTCCATTGGGCAGCCATATGGTTTTCCTATATAGTTCCTATATTAATTAATTAATTAAAGATGGAGTGCCGTGATTTTTTTCACCCAAAAATATGATTATCAGGTATTATTATTATATAAGGAGGACGATTTTTTTCAAAAGTGTACAGTATTTGTATTTTATGTGGACACGCCACCAGTTAATTAATTAATTATGCCTGGTTTGCCTGGTGGGTGGTGATGGCTGGTGATCCACCTGAACTGCAAAATACAAAGGGAAGACATCATTGCATAACAACCACACCAAGGGGTCTAATGAAGTACTGTCACCTCATAAACAGAATACAAAAACCACAGCACTCCATCTTTAAACATGGCTGTCATATTTCTACTGTTCTCTTATCCATATTTCACATGGAAAGACACAGTAGGCTGATCTATCTATCTATCTATCTATCTATCTATCTATCTAGAAGTAATTTTCAACATTCAATAGAATATACTGTAAAGTATAAGAAAGCACTGTCAATGTTAACTTTTATTCATGTTTCCCATAACTCTCTTCGCTCACATCATTATGACAGGGCAAATCATTCTAGAGCATACACTCTATGCAATTCCACAGGGAAGGGCTCCTATCTCTCTACATATATGTTTGCACATGTAAAAATGACAAATACATTGTCATGCACAGTACACGGTATAGCTATGGTGTAACAGTATATTCTGAAGGTATATCATTTAAAATTAGACCAGAAAAAGTTATTGAAACTATATGCAAATGTGAGACAGAAGAATATTCATGTATTCCCTCTAGAGATTCCTTAACAGACTGCTGGCTTTTGGGACTCCCCAAACAGCTCAGGGGTAGAGTGGCCGGATGGTAACCGCAAGGTTGCCAGCTCGAACCCGGGCTCCCCCAGAATTAGTGTCGAAGTGTCCTTGAGCAAGACACTGAACCCCTAATTGCTCCTGATGTGCTGGGTTGTGCCTTGCATGGTTTCCGCCGCAATCGGTGTATGAATGTGTGAATGGGTTAATGTAATGCAATCTATATGTAAAGTTACTATTTTATATTATGCAATGTAGCTACTATTGAGTATACAGCCTATTATTCATTCAAATTTCATATCGACCTGCAGTCAAACAGGCATCATGTGCATGTCCATTGATCCAGCCCTAGTTGGAAGAATAATGAATACAAGACAATAAATGAGACCTATAACCTCTCCTCTTATAGGCCAGAGACCACCACACAATAAACAACCTCTCCTCTTATAGGCCAGAGACCACCACACAATAAACAACCTCTCCTCTTATAGGCCAGAGACCACCACACTATAAACAACCTATAAACACACTAGAAGTAACAAATGGAGGCACTGCATGCATACATAATGAGAATCCTCTTGTCTATACTCTTCATCTTGGTGCCACATGCAGGTTTTTCATTGATTCCTCAAGCAGCCCATGCAGCACACACAATCCCTTTGAAATTTGTTCTGGTATATAGCTATAGGCCTATTAGCCTATACATACATCTAAGGCAAACGATTAAAGTAGATTGCTTTTCCAAGTTGTAACTTGTATTTCTCTATGGGGCTTTGGTGCTGAGCGCTGACCCCCAATCTATCTCTCTCTCACTCACTCTCTCTCTCTCTCTCTCGCACACACACACACACACACACACACACACACACACACACACACACACACACACACACACACACACACACACACACACACACACACACACACACACACACACTCACTCACTCACTCACTCACTCACTCTCTTTAAAGTGACATATCACCATGGTTCAGATCAAACCAGACTGAGACATTATTATGCCCACCTCAAGTTGATCACCCCCCCCCCTCCATCACCCCCCCCCCCCCCCCCCCATATCCCCAAATGAGTGTATAAAGCCCAGCATGTTGAAGTGAGTGAGAGTTTACCTTGGCAGCAAACGACGAGCTTGGCTTCTCCAGGAGATCCCAAAGTCTCCTCCTCTTATCGGAACAACATCCCAAATCAAAGTCGTCGCCCTCTCTGTTCCTCAGACTCTCGACCTCTCGCTTCAGTTCTTCGTTCATCTGCTCCTTCTTCTGGTGGTACCTGGCCTGGCAGCAGGACTCCAGGTAGATCTCGTCGATGCCCCAGAAGTCCAGCTCCTGGCTGAAGGACAGGGCGCACATCTCCTCCATCATGTGCAGCTTCCCCGTGCGGTAGAAGTTCAGGATGGACGTGAACGCGCCGGGGTGCCTGTCGAAGAAGTACTCGTTGTTGTCCAGGCTGTAGTCGTCGCATATCTCCATGACCGAGTCGTGCGTGTTGCACTCCCGCAGCTTGCCGAGCCTCGTGCGCGGCAACCGGTCGAGAGTTCTCCACAGGACTTCGTGCAGGAGGCCGCCGACGTTGAGCCGCACGCGGCGCGACTGCGACTTGCTCCGGATGATGTCCACCGCGTCCGGAGGTGGTCCGGTGTGAGAGAGCGTGAGAGGGGGGCGAGACACCTCTTTACTCATCTTTCTTCAGTCAGTCAGCAGTGCACGTATATTCCGTCCACTTCAAAAGACTTGAAGAAACATGCAGTCAGTGCTAGGTTAAGAAGAAGACATTGTCCGACGACCGCATCTAGGGTCCGTCCTTTCTTGTGGCTGTAATAAAAAAGAGCAACAATCATTGTTTAGTGCAATAAAAATGGGTTGTAACCTGGGTTGGTACCTGTGTTCTACAGTAGACTACATCCCGTGTGGTTCTCTCTCTCTCTCTCTCTCTCTCTCTCTCTCTCTCTCTCTCTCTCTCTCTCACACACACGCTGCACGCGCGCACGCGCGTACACACGTCAGGTGGTTTTATCCACTCATCAAATAGCCAGATAGATATTTTAATCAGCTTTAAGGCGGATAACCGCTTCCGAGTATATCTGACAAGGGTGGGGTGGTTAAGCCAAAGGCAATGATAAACTCGACTTCACTTCACTTCACTTCACGGGAGCGCTGTCCAGTGCTGAAACGCCTATCTGTCACTGTCTCGAAACGATCACGATTGTCGCTGTCCAACTCTTTTTGGTGCTGAAATGCTCCAACTTTGAGTGGGACAATGAATGATCAGTAGCAATTCAATGGCATCGCAGTTGTTGTGAATGAGACATTTGAATATAACACCGATTAGCCGGTGATTCACATAATAAATGATGGCTAGTTGGCTGTACCATTTCAATACACGTTCTGACATAAGTGCGATGTATGAACCAGTGTTTGTATGACATGGCAATTCACTTATCTATACAATAATAAGATAATTTTCAGTCGGCTATAATATTGAGATATAGCCGTTCCTTTTCCAAATTAAAGCAGGAAAAAGTCTGAATTAAATCACTCCGCAGAAACGTTCTTGATTTGCTTACATACTATCATTTCATGTGAGATATATTACATTAAATATGAATAGGGCTATAACAAACAGGAACTCTCTCAAGTCGCAACACTGAAAGATGGATAGCCTATAACGAAGTTATCAAACGGAGCAGCAAATCCTTAAAAAAAAAACTCGCGAAAATCCAATAAAAGCATCGGGGATACTTACATGTTTGCAGTGCACTATATATTCCGATTCAAGAAAAACACATCAATCTCCCAAATGTTTGTTTACGCGTGAACGAACGCACAAAAACTTGTTCCGCCTGTACAGTTCTCCCTCAGCCGGTCTGTTGTTGAAAGCTGCTGTGACACATCGCATGTTTTAATAATGATTGACAGTCGGCTACTGTACACTACACGCTCCTCTAGACACGGCGCGCGTCCCATCTAGGCTACCCTGCTGCTCTGCTCCTGCAGCCTGAGGCGGCATATCAACTCAACAAGTCGTTTTTAAGAGAATATGCTGCACGGTGGCCGTTTGTTTACCTGCTCATGGTGGTTGGTTGGCCGGTACCGCCACGGCCACGGCACCGCCACCGCTCCAACCACATTCTGCACGGAGTGTGATTTCTGTGCATGGAAGGATGCTCCTCTCCAGCAGTCCGGAGAATGACTTTAACCCGTTCGTTAACAACCCCCGTTCAGTCAGAAGATGTATACATGCAAAAGTATCAATGCTCGAATGCTGCAATGTAGATAGGCCTATGCACTCTGTTACAATAAAGGTCCTATGTACTTGAGTGAAAGAAAGAAAGACAGACATGAATAAAAAGTACATGAATGAATACATAAATAATTTAATTTTAATTAGTATTCTAAATACAGGGTGGCATTTTATGGCTATAGTCTTGCACCTTTATAGTAGCATCATTTTAACAGGTGATAGTTACTCTGAAACAAATGCAGGTCTATTGCACAGATTTGCTGTCCCCAATAATGTCTCGATCCATGCAGCGGTCAACACATAGCAATCTGAGAACCTGTAGTCAAAGAAATAATGGAAAAACAGCTCCCTCTTTTCAGTCAACAGTCTGAGACTATAAAGCACAAGGTGCTGGAGAGAATGTGTAGTGAACAGTTGTTTTCCAAACAACATATAAATCTACAACTCTGCAGGAGACATATATTAGTATACAGATGATATTGTTTAATATGGCAAACCAATCGACAGCCCAAATAGTTGATTATGCACGGGCCACGGGGCAGCCTCGTGACGTCACTGGCGGCAACGTATAGAAGTGAACGGGAAGGAAATAAAGTATATATACACGCGGATTGTCGGAGAATCTAGTGTCATATGAGCGCATTTTCAGTGCGCCAATCCGTGGTATTTCGCCGTCTTTAAGTGAGACCGGGTTGCACAGCCAGTTCCTTCAATACACGCTTTAAAGGGATTTCTGAGCTCAATTGCATCCAAAAAACCTGAACTTTTAACATTCAGTATAGATTTTCTGTGGTCTGGGGTTTTCAGAGCAAGTGCTCTGCTGTGATGTCCCAGCCTGCAAATCCCATAATGTCAATGGGATTTGCCAGCAGATGTCACTGTTTTGCCTGTTTTCATTGCAGCTCAAGGCTTCCAAACCCCAGAGAAAACTCCAAAACACACAGAAAATCCACTGAATGTTCAAAGTTCAGGTTTTTTGGGTGTAATTGAGGTCATAAAACCTAAAATAAAAACGAAAAATAAATGAAAAGTAATGTCATGAAACCTTTAATACAGTATAATCTCTTTATTTATGCATCACAGCATGTTTTTTTTTACAAAGTAAATAAAAAATAAATATATTTTAAAATACATTCCATCGCTGTCGCCTAATCTGTATAAAAGTATAAACCCCTTACATATATTGTTTTTAATTAAATATGTACAGTCAATGAAAAGCTCTCAGTGTACTGATATGCACCATATACTCATTAGTGACATAATGTTAAAAATATGATAATTAATTGTAAGGCACACAGGTGTACACAGTCACTAATGGCACAAAGATCTTCTCTCATCTTATTGTATAACTCCATGTGTGTTTACCTCAAGGATATTGACAACATTATGTACACAAAATAGTATTTAAATATATATAAATAAACACAATTCAGTGTATAATACAGTTAAAGAAATACAAAAATTCAAAAATCCATATCAACAGCTTATAAACATTTTGCAATGTGCAATAATAACATGTATAAGGCACTGTATACATGTGAATTAATGTGAGAATTTGGGTCTGTATCGGATGAACAGGTCTCCTTCTGGCTGCATCATTCCAAAGCCATAGCGACTGGCGTTCACTTCGGGCATCTGTGCATGTGATGGCTCACACAGCTCCACATCGTAACCAGAACACACCATGAACACGAACCTGAAGACACACACAGGAAAGGAACAAGTACTTTTAAAAAGAGCTGTGCTGTATGTTGAAGCAAATAAGTCATCCGCTCTGTATATAGTCTCGCGTTGCCAGACTGTTGCCTCTTGTAAATTTTCAAATGCTTCCGACATACAGTCTGGAGAACGGAAGCTCTGTGCATGAGCAAGCGATAAAGCGGAAGTGAAGCCTCCTCCCCACTTCCGTTCCGTCTTTACAGTCGCGCAAATGTATCTAATCTAATCTATGCAGATCTAAGCATATATAGCTTGCTGCTTAGCCGAAATGGCAGCTTCCTTGCTCGGATTTCGGGACGTGTATATAGTTCCAGAATCTATATAGCATTCGGAGATTGTGGAATAGTTGGCGAGACTATCCATTCTGCAGCAGTAATCTTAAATTATTAGTTAAACTTATCAAAAGATTTCCTCGTAATGGTAGTTCTATGTGTTGTTGCACCATCCCTGGGTCAAGAATACTACTCACTGTCTGATGGTGTTGATGGCGAACTGCTTCCCCACACAGCCATTGGTCCCCGCGCCCCATGGCATGGTGTAATATTTCAGGTACCTCCCTCTTTTATAGAAGTCTCTCTTCGGTGATCCGTCTTCATTCAGGAAGCGGTCATACTTGTACTTCTGTGAGTGGGGGGGGGGGAGAAAAGAAATACGTGTTTTTAGGCAGCAAACTTTACAACACGACAAACAACACTCAAATGTTAGCATTCACTTATTGTAGGAAAAAGCTTTCGCACACCTAGAAATCAGGTGTATGCACAGACAGGTGCGTAGGCCAGTGGACATCAATGAAAGGAATTGCCTTATTAAAAGAAAAAACTCTTGTACCGAGCCGATACACAGTGTGTGGGTGTATTTTCATATAGCATTCACTTATTAAAATCCTCTATACTTTGAATTTGCTGGCTGGTGCCCATGGTGGCATATTTAAACTTAATTGCTGCTGGAGGACAGACTTGTATAATAATGAAGTTACTTCCTTCCCACGCCTATTAGATATGTTTCTGTTCCCAGCTAATCCTGCGGTCGTTCCCTGATCCAGGGTCAGTTTAGTGTAGGCGTGATTCCTTACACAAACAACCACATGCAGAGACAATACTTCTCTATAATAAAGGCTGCTTCAAACATGTCACTAACAGCATTACCTCTAGTGGAATAACAAGCCATTTATTACTTTCATAGGAAGGAACGCAAACCTGTGGCTCGTGGTAAATCTCTGAGTCCATTTGAGGGCTGAGGAAAGGAAACAACATCACCCTGTCTCCCTTCCTTAGCAGGTATTCCCGTCCATCTGCCATGTGCAAGGTCTTGTCCTGCACTACCTCTCTGGTGATAAAGGGGGCAGCGGTGAGTCTCAGTGCCTCTTCCAATGCACTATCTGGGGAAGGGGAAATGTGTAAATTAAAATGGATACATAGATACATTGATAAATTAGTCATTCTATATCACATCCTTCACACGAACAGGGGTTACAAAGCTCACCAAACACAGGGGTGTGTGCATCTCCGTCCAACGATGCACTCTGCGACGTGTCCTTTTTGGAGCATCTGCTGAATTCTGACTTCACAGCTGTCATGGCGTCGTGGTTCGTCAACAGGTAGCCCAGGAGCCAAAACGCAGCAGGACCGACATTACCCTGGAAACACATGGAGACGGAACGTGAGGGCAATGCTACGTTACACTTACATTACCCTGGAAACACATGGAGACGGAACGTGAGGGCAATGCTACGTTACACTCATGCTCTGTCTGAGGCACGGTAAGCAGTCGGTAGCAATGTCGATTCCCGCTACGGATGCCATGGGCGTGTTCTCTCTTCCGCGTCATCAGTGCCCATACCCTAGGTGGGGCACGTTCTCCCCGTGTCCCCTAGGGTAGGTACCCTGACTACCTCATAAAAAACATGCAGTAATCCTGGTCTCTATACTGCCTCCCCCTGGCAAGCCACTGGTTGGAATAATGTCTTCCTTCCACACACTACGTCCAACCGGGGAAACTCCCCCCGTCCCCCGTCAGGTGAAAAGAAGCATATAGCAGAAACAAGCATGAGGCCGGTCCGTTGCTCTCCCCAGGTTGGGAGAGGGAGTGTAGCGCCCAGGATTACAATAGACAATTGACAGTGGGTGAAAAAAATGGTGGGATCTTAAAAAACAAACAAAAACAACGTCACATGCCAATTAGCCGATCTTACACTCGAACATCGGCGATGCATACCGTATGCCATATGCATTGTGAGCTTGTCGATCAGCAATTTTTGTTGAGCATTACACTATGCTACTCCTTCCTTTCACTCTCACCTCTCACTTTGTATTACTGACTGACAGCAAAGCACATCATCGTGTCTTATCGGTTTGCTAACAGGTCACACAAAAGGCAATCCTCTACTTAGGTTCAATTAAATAACAAAGCCCGATTAATTATTGAGTCCAATGGCACTTGATGAGGGAAAACAGAAGGGTTTCCTTTTTCACGCTTCTGTGATGTATAAGCTCTGCTCTGGATGTTCTCAGAGACTAAGTGTAGTGCAGTAATGGTTTACTTAAAAAGGAAAACCATTTGGAAAGCCTCAGAGGACCTGATGTGGAATGTTAGGTTGCGTGCTACTGTAGGCTAGCCTCAGTTGAGACAAGTGTGGAACTCTTTACTACACGCCTGCCTGGCTGGTACTCATCAAAATATAAAACTGTGACCACTGTGGAAATGTCAAAAGTGAAGACATTATCACAAAACCTCAGATGACAATGGTCTGAAAAGATGGCTATAGAAGTTATAATGCATCATGCAGTGAGTGGCAAATCAAGTGGCAATGCAATCAGATAGGACTTTTCTGTTTGGATGTATGGGCTGTGTGTGTCAAGTAAAATAACGTGTGTAATTCCAACGTGTGTAGTCATCTATCAAGTCCATTAATAATTAGTTTGTCTAAATTCCTGTCTCCAATAATTATTCATCATGAATCAATGACAAGCATGTTAATATTTTCTGCACCTTTTTGACCACAGAAAGACTAAACTTGAGAGTTTTAAGATCATTTTGTGAGTAACAATTGAAAGTTAAAACAGAGTCTGCAATGGTCAGGTGACAGTTGAGTTCAATTAAGCCTTCATGCCTTCAATATCTTATTATTCATTAAGTCTGTTAACATGACTTGTATCAGCGCCATTGACTGAAGACAAATTAATGCAAGGCCAACAGCACACTCTTGTGGTCCAAAGAAGTGCTGCACATAGAATTGTGGACAAGATCTTATCCTATAACATAATTATTTTCATGGTCATAACATGGGACCTGCTTAAATTCTACACATTATTCAAACGTATATGTTATGGCATGAATCTGATCAAAAGAAGAAAAACAGCAGAGAGTAAGTGTTTTTAACACTGGTGCGTTTTTCCGGGCGATGTTATCTCACAGGATGTGAGATTGTCATCTCTCTGCTGGGTGGCAGTTAGTTGCTGTTATCAGTTTCCACTGATAACAGCAATATTGTCATGTCTCTGCTGGGTGGCAGTTAGTTGCTGTTATCAGTTTCCACTGATAACAGCAATATTCAACCTGAACTGAACAGAAACCACATCCATAATCACATAGATAGGCCTCATGTTCATAACATGGGACCTGCTTAAATTCTACTGAAACGCATTATTCAACCACATTATTTTATAGTAACAGAATAATTATGTGATGGCGTGAATCTGATCAAAACTGAAAAAAGAGTAAGAAAAGAGAAAATGCAACACACACAACAAAAGAACTTTAGACCAACACATAATACTAATATTCCTGTGATGTGTACCTGGATCCTCCTCTGTAGCCCCACGTAACATATTAGTGTTGGTCTGAATGTTGTTTTTTCAAAAGTGTTTCCTTGAAACCACAGGATGTTTTGCCAGTCATCTCTCTGCTGCTTTCTTTCTTTCTCACAAGTAGGCGATCACAGTTTCCACTGGTAACAGAAACCAAACCACAGAATGTTTCGTCCTTTAAAATATGCATATGTGCAGGCTGCAATAGACTGCACAGAAGTGTCACCTCACTTCTGTGCCCTAGGGATTTTGGTCCCTTAATTGGTTCAAAATCTCCTTTTAATACTACAGTATACACATGTATTTGTAAGTTGTCCTGCATGGTTTTTAACAACCAAACAGGCTGCAGCAAGAAACTGAAAACCAGATTTACAAACATCAACATTCATTCGGACGACGTTACAGACAAGCTGTATGTGGCTAATCGCTTAAACATAATACAACCATAACCACAAGACTGGTTAACAAACTATTTGGTGTAAAGCACATCCATGCATTTTGAAATCTGGGTGCAAAGAAAATTTGGAGACAATTGAGCACTCTGCAACAAAACAAGGCTATTGGGCAATATCCCCGCCAAATTTCTCAGAGACTCCAATCATTGCCCACATAATAAACCTCCATCAAACAAGATTTAAAAACAGTGAGAGTAACCCGTCTGTAGAAACAAAAAAAGGAAGTAAATTAGACCCGACAACTAGATAGATAGAGAGCTCCACAAATTACGTTCAACACAGATTTGGCACAAAGGGGTTAAATTAGCTCTATGCCACCAAAATGTGGAACGCCTTACCAACATTCATACAAAGTGTGAATTCCTACACTCCTTAAAAACCGCTCTAAAAGAGTACAGACAGGTGGCTGCAATTCCTGTAAAAGATCCAAGCCTATCACTCCCCCCCCCCCAACTGTACCTATTCTTCTTGTTGATTAGTACTCGTTTCAGTCGTTTGTATGATGTTTTTGTTAATGTTACATTCACTGTCTGTCACTCACTAAATGTACTCAGGACCCCAATGGAAACAAGCCATAGTGCTTTCTTGGGTTCAATCCGTTTAGCATTGTATTAAACTGCACTCTTCAGTGCCTTTCATGGAAAGATGAATTTTAAATATTGGATTTGGAACATGGTATGTAGATTGATAGATACAGAACCACAGGCGGAAGGGGTAGATCCCAGCAAGACAAATGACGTCATGATGACGTTATTGATCTTTACATGATGATCTTTATGTCATTTCCAGGACGTCTTCACCAGTTAAAATAATATAGCATATTCTGGGCTAGATCTGACTAACTTATGATATGATTTAAGTTTATCTGGCCTCGATCAGACTCTCTCTGATTCATCCAGGGACGTCCGTCTTAGTGGGCAGAATGTATGTTGGTTGAAATCAGGTGATATTCTGGGCCAGGTTGGACTAGTCTTGGTTTGACTTGATCTGGCCCCAATAGAGACGTCACTAATTCGTCCAGGTCCTGACCGTGCTTGCTGGGATATTACAGTAAATTGTAAATGTGTAAATGTGACTATTCTTGAATAAGTTCTGGTACAAAAACAAAATTATGTCCCAAAAGCATTCGGTTCATCTCAAAGCTTCCTGTCATTCTGTATGCCGTTACGTTACCCCTCCAGGCAGTGAATAAAATACATTTCTGATCAGAATGCTTAAAAATGCTTATGCAGAAAATAGGATTTTCAATATGAAGATTTTCACATTTGCATAAATGTAAATGTACAGTTTATAATACACCCTGCTCAATACTTTTGTTCGCTTTGGTACTGGCATGTTTGTGATGATTGTGTTCAATGAGTTCCCAGATGCATGGCTAAATTAATTTACTTTAATCAAATGTGACCTATTCATGAAGAGCATGGTACTGCATAGTAGTGGTGTGGCCACTGAGTTGCTTCATTATAACTGTGCATAAGGCTGGAAGGAAATGAGTTAACTTCTAGGAAATGAAGGCATGGCAGAGTGCACAGATTATATACCCTGAGGAAACAGGGTATATATACATGCCACTAGCAATTATCCTACACTTCTGAAAGGTTGGCCACTCTTTGCAACAGAAATTTAATTTGTTTTCAATGCCATTACATGGGACATTTAACCAACACATTCAAAGACAGAAGCCTACTCATATAATTTCAAATGGCTATTGAAAACACCTGGAGATGAATGGTTCATTTTAAAGAGAGTATAAATATGAACCCAATATACTCACAAAAGTTATTCTACAAAATACAAAAAATAAATTCACATGCATGTCCTATATAGCCAAAGCCCACTCTATATTGTAGCCAAAGCCTATATTGTACAATACCCCAAAGGGCTTGTACAATGACCCAAATCCTGCATGTTCAGACAAGCCTGCAATATAAGGACACATTGAAATGCCCTTGGCTTTTACTACTGGAATGCATTGTATTATAGTGGTGGATGTGTACCTTGTTACTATAAACGTCAACACCAAATTATATTCCATCCTCTTTCTGAACGAAAGATCTAAGTAGACAGTAATAAGTAATACGTTATAAGTTATCGTGGTTTGTATGTTGACCTGTCCTTGTGGTCTTGCATATGTGGGGCAAGAAAAACATCCTCTTAGAATATGTTTTGCATTCTCATAAAGTCTGATATAGTCTCAGATACTCGCTGACCGCAGTGGACCCCTAATTTTAAACTGAAATGTCTGCAAAACCAGCTTCGGCCACCATTAACAGTAAACACCGGAGTTGTTGAACTAAGCAACGGATCAAAGTAGAATTCTTTCTAAATGATTGTTTGTGTTTTCTAGTATTAATTTGGACAGGTGCCGAGCCCATTCTCGCGGAGCCTTAATCGTCCTCATGGAAAATACAGGTTTTGTGAACGTAGGCTCCTCCTCTAACAGCGATGACTCACCAGCGTGGCCCACAGTTGCAGCAGGGCGGCCTTTCTCTGCATCTCCTCATCAGCTCCTTCCTCCTCCAGGAGCTGTCTGTAGTCATGCAGCCAGGGGCTGCTGGAGCCCCAGGTCCCACTCGTCAACCCCGCTGACGCCAATAACTCGCAGAGTCGAGTGCGCACACTATGGGCTCTCCTCTTCTCGTCTGACGACACAGACACAGACAGACAAACACACAACAAGCGCCAAAATATGGCACACGCGGACACATTGAGTCAACGGTAATACAATAAACAGATGACATCAATTGGATCTCATTTGACATATCATGACTAAAATGGATAGATATACAGATCATAATGAAACGTGCGAGTAAGAGGTGTGATAGCATTACATAAATATAAACACATGTAGGATTACATGAGGTATCAACAAATGTGCTTTGTCACAAGTGACAATATGGCATGGCATGGGTGGAGCAGATGCTATCAGAAAGAGGAACACTCATTCAGTAGAACACAGCGCTGCCCGGAAATATTGGTGTATGAAATAGGAGAAGAAAGCCAAAAGAAAATCACACCCGTATGAAGTGAGGAGTGCTCTTATCATCATACATCATCATGACGTAACATGTCGATTTGCTCTTCCACATAATGACGTACATTCTCCATTCAATGGGAATTCCATGTTTGTGTAAGCCGAAAATCTCCACTAATAGCTGAATATGGGAGGGGCTAGCTTCCCTCAAAAAACAAACAAAGAAAGTGCACAGGATACAATGCGTTTAAAACTAACCATGGCAACCAGGAAACAAATCTAAATAAACTTCCACTGATGATGTCACCACACAATGACAAAATGTCTACACAGTGAATGATGTGATCGGTGACATTGCACTCGGCCTCTAGCCAATTACGGTCATGATGATGAACTCAATGAACACAACATCACTTGATTCACTTTGACACTTGGCACTGTCTGTGACTCATAGTTTGTCAACATTGCTAAATCAGTGCTATGCAAGAGAGAATACCCCTAGCCGCCTACACTCTGTAATACTAGACTAGGCTTTTTGTGCACAGTTACCTGCTTTAAGCGTTCTCCTTGCCAGCTTTGTCAAGAGGGCGTCAAACTTGCGGTACTCCTGATAGACTTCTGAAGGGTCTGCGGGGTTGTTGCTCTGCTCTCCGCCAAACAGTGTGAGGTACCCTGCCCTGAAGAGAAAGAAGAGGTGGAATTATGTGGGGGTGGAGAAAAAGACGCTGAAAAAGTGGTTTAATGGACACAGAATGATGAATGGTGAGGATGTCCCTCTAGCAGGATTTACAAGCCCCCCATTTAGAAAGCCATCCCACGTAAACAGCCACTTCAAGTCAATAGGTAGTTTCCTCTGGCCCACCCAACTTGCAGTATTTCCCCCAAAAGAGGATGTCACGATTTATAATAAACGCTGCAGTCACACTCCAGTCCAGATGTCACCTCAACACGTTTGCACTCTAAACAATGCCTCACATCATAACAAAACAAAAAAGCTATAGCCACCAAAAGAAGGTGGGGGTTTAAATGAGATCGGTGAGATAATATTTATTTGAAGCGTTATGTCACGCATACATTTCTTCCTGCAGTGTTTACAAAAAGAGGATCGTGTGTAAATTGTTGTTGTAAATTGTTTAGCTAAGGCACTTTGACGTGAACCCTCGTGACGTGCATGGTTCAGGGTGCGGGGGAGGTCTTCCATACCTAAAGAGTAAGCTGTAACAGAAGCTGAATAGGCCGTCCACATTCCAGTCTGTCTGGTTCTGAGGCGTACTGGCTTTCAGCAGCGCCTGTAGATGTCTATGCATGGTGCCATAAAGTCGGGATGAGTTTGCCCCCTGGAAGTGCCTAAAGACAGAAAAAGATGAAAGAGTATACAAACGTTACAAGAGTTGGGTAATAATTGCAATAGCATACATTTCATGACACTGAACGATGGTGATTGTGAAATACATCGTATTGTAGTCAATGTGCATTGTGTGCAACCCGCTGACTCACTGCAGAAGCATTGCCTTTCTCCCTTTTCTTACATGCTTGCTTCATAGCAAAACCTGCAGATACGATCTAGTACAGAGGTGGGCCGACATTGTGTGGAGAACAACTGTTTAATAGCAGGACCAGCACTGCCCTACATTTAATCAGAGAACGGGCCATGTTTAGGCTATCGGGTTCACTGTCACACAAAGAATACCCTGTATTCAAAGTGTTCAGATCCAAGGAAATTGTGAAGCGTATGAATTTCCCGCATTACGTGTTCAGAAGTGATACAATGGCTTTAGGACATACTGTTTCATCATGGCTTTTTCTTTGGCCGGGTTGTGGTGGGGGAGCTGCAAGCTGAAGACTCTATCGATGAGAACGTTCGCATAGCGCGTGAAATCCAGGGACACCACATCTTCAATCACGTTATCATAGGAGTGAGGATCCAACAGCACGGTCACATACTGCCCAGCAACACGCACCTGTAATTAATAGATACATAATTAATAATAGAATGTCAACAATACCACGGTGAAAAAGAGCAACTCGGTTGTAAAACAATGTATTGAAATTTTACATATGCATTAATTTTATTGATTCATGTATTGATTGTTTTGTAAACCACCTCAAATCATGTAATATTTATGTTTATTTTATTATTGTTAATAACAAACATACTACATTAAACATACCTCACGAGACACTGTACAGAACAACTAATGTAATATTTTAATAAATCATTATTATAATTTTATTGTTAATTGGCGGCATGGGAGGGGTGGTGGTGGTGGGAGGATGGAATTTGTGCTAGTTAAAGCATTTACCCAGTTGTAAAGGCTGCTTTGAAAACGTTTATTGATGTTTAGAACTGCTCCACTACAATTAACTGCATTTCTGACATCTTCTAATCTACATCCATTAACCCAAATGACTTCTAAATCAGTAGTTCTCACACCTTCAAGATTTTTCAAGAACGTTACAATATAGCCAATGTACAATCTCGCTTTTTTGATCAAGTTAAGAGGCAATAAATTATATAGGAAACAAAGTCATTGTATTTCAGCATCACCATTGACTGAACAGATGTCTACTGTAAACAGTTGCTAAACCATGCCCTATAAGCCTAAACACTCTTAAGCCTCAGCCTACATGGTCATTAATTACAGTTTATTTAAGTGTCAAATAAGATATTATTAAGTTCTCACCGTGAAAATGTCGCCATGCTTCATCCTCATTCGATTTAAGAACTTGGCAGCATCTTTTCCAAATTCAAGCGCATGACCCAACCATGGAATGAGTCCTTTGTCTAACGGTGGGTCACTCTTACACCTATAAAAGAAACGTACACAAATAAAGTAATTTGGTTGAAGTACAGAGGCATATCATTTTTCTTTATTTAACCAAACCGAGAGTATGCTATTCATCATCATGCTATGGCAAATAGACCTACATACGTTCTACGTGCATGCAGTTCTACAGGTCTAGACAAATCAGCAACCCAGCTGTCTTAATCTGAATTCTCACCCATGTGCATTACATTACAAACAAAACACAATGATAGATTAATCATAAACTAATTGACTGTGAGCAAACTACTATCTAATGAATTTCACACATACCGTAAGCACTTCATAATATTGTCAAACATCACCACAGTACATATGAGGTTCCAAACATGAGAACATCTTATGCGTTTAACCTTCAAAGTTTACAATGCATCTGTATTGGTCTAGTAGCCTATAGTTGTATTACATTCCAAAAAAAGATTTTATTTGGAGTTTAAATTGATTTGGAACAGCATTCAGGTATAGAGTCAAAAGAAAATGAAATTAAACAAAGATAATAGAGAAACAATAGCTTTGGATCAAGACTATGTAGCCTATTTGCTAGATTTTTTACATTTGCCTATATCTATCATAGATACAAAAGTAAATGTGATAATCTTGATCCAAGGCTGGATAAACAAAAGCCATGTGAAACACAAGTGTGCATAAGGCCTATAGGACCCTCTTGAAAATGAGATATTTTATCTCAAGGGGTTATTCCTAATAAAGAATTTCAATGTATATATATATTCCCCCAGATAATGGTATTTTTGTGTAAAAATAAACACAGTATATCTCACTACAAAATGAATCCGGCACCCTTTTAGAATGACACTCAAGTAAAAGGATTATCTGATATTACCTGTAAACTATACTAAGGATAAAATAAAACGAAAATTCTGATATAAAAAGTAGGCTATTTACACTAAATATCTAAAGTAATAAAGAAAAAAGAAACGAAAGGGGAGCCAGACCTGCAGTCTCTGAGTTTATTCTGAATGGTACCATGAACCATCCAAAAATGTAGTTTTTCTTTTTTAATTTGAGGATGTATTGAGAATGCAGAAATGTCATTCCCTCATGATGACAGACATTTAAATCCATAAATATTCCTTCATCATTTAATTAATTTAAAAACATGTACAGCATTTATACTTCTCATGGGTGATGATGATCGTTGAATCATCTGCTTCTAGCCCTGGTCCAGTGCTTCAGAGAGAGACTCGCTGTAAGCACGTACTGGACCAGGGCTACTGCTTCAGTGCTTCTATATATGACCTTGGTAGCAATGCTGCTGAGTAGTGCTGACTATTTTGAACATGCTGACAGCATTAACTTGCAATATTTTCAAAAGCATTTGTTTCTATTGGCTTAATTGGAATGCCAATTTAACTATAGCCCGAGGTGCGCTCGATATTGGAGTAAACGTATCGAGGGATAGGCCTATTAGCCTATAGCATATTAAATGTAGGCTAAGATTTTATTGGAGTAGACTACATGAAAGTAGACAAATAAACATAGGCCTACTGTAGTGTAGACGTCTGCTACACAAGTCTAAATTAGCCTGCAGAGCGATCTACGGTAGTTTAATTTAAGTATGCTTAATTATACCTCTGGATAAATGATGTGTAATGTCCTAAGCTAAACAGTATGATCTACAGAAAGCGAAAACACTGGTCTTAATTCTAGACTTGTATCACTCACCTCGACCTAAAACAGGTCCTCTTTGCAAGAATAAAGTAGAGGAGAACAGCCTGCACAAGAAGAAACGCCGTCCAAATCATGTTGGTGTGTTTCTGCCCTGCTGCACCTCACCTGACTCCCACGGAGGCAGTCTACTGTGACTGTGCAACAAGCAGCCTGGAGTGCTGCTTTATGCACATGCTGCAGATTACGTCATGGCAGATGATGCGATCATTGCGATGGATGGCACGTGACGTAGTATCATGGCAATCTCGGAACCCTCAGTCAATATAAATAAATAAATAACTGTGAGCTCTCTCTCTCTCTGACTCTCTCTCGCTATATATAATTTAATATAAAAGTCACTTCTGCAAAAATAACATGTATTTCCTTAATACTTGCATATAGGCGAACGTTTTTTTTAATGATTACATGGTTACATTCATTTCGCAAAATCAAGGTTAGATAAAGCTCTGGTTCAGCTCTAATTATTAGAGCTGGACCAGAGCTATATAGTTATGCTGAAGGACTATTTGTGGTGGAAATTACTTGTTGGAAACATTGCATTTTTTAATGTGTGTGTGTGTGTGTGAAAATGTGCAGGTTGCTAAATTGATCATTATAACAGGTTTGTTAATTACAGTGTATTTGTTTATAGAGGCTTGAAATTAGGACCATTTATGGAAGGTGTGATAATTACAGTGTATTTGTGTCAGGACTCTCGTGAATACACATATAGGCTATTCTATCTCAACTGACAATGGGTCAAACTTAGGTCAACGAAAAATATATATATTGGAGTCTTATTTGTAACAAAAACTAAATTATAATCCTGAAACTATGTCTGTGCAGCATTATGTAGTAGGTTATGCTTTGGAAACATTTAGCCAAATATATTAGTACCCGTGTATGTACGTATTTCTTCAGTTGGCTACATTCACACAGAATTGCACATTCTCTGTCCATGTCATAGGGGTGTCAAACTCGTTTCATGTTTAGGGCCCAATGTTTAGGGCCCAAACGTGACATACACGTAGTCATAGTCGTCGATTTTCCTGTTTTTCCGGGGTTAAATGGTGCATTTATATATCCAAGGCGCTTTACATAGATTTATATTCACCCATTCACACACACATTCATACACCGATGGCAGCGGAAACCATGCAAGGCCACCAAACAGCACATCAGGAGCCATTTGGGGTTCAGTGTCTTGCTCAAGGACACTTCGACACTGACTCTGGGGGAGCCCGGGTTCGAACTGGGAACCTTGCGGTTACCATCCAGCCACTCTACCCCTGAGCCACCGCCACCATTCGTACCCGTGTATTTCATCAGTTGGCTACATTCACGTATACAGAGGCCATAAATTGCACATTCTCTGTCCATGTAATAGGGGTGTCAAACTCGTTTCATGTTTAGGGCCCAATTCCGCGAAAGGTCACTTTCTACATGTGACATACATAGTCATAGTCGTAGTCTAACTCTGACAAGTAGTATGTATGAAACTTCCGTGACTATTTTCATTATTTTTTAATTTTCCTGTTCTGCCGGGGTAAATGGTGCATTTATATAGCGCCTTTATCCAAGGCGCTTTACATAGATTTACATTCACCCATTCACACACACACACATTCATGCACCGATGGCGGCGGAAACCATGCAAGGCACCAACCAGCACATCAGGAGTCATTTGGGGTTCAGTGTCTTGCTCAAGGACACTTTGACACCAACCGTGGGGGATCCCAGGTTTCGAACTGGGAACCTTGCGGTTACCATCCAGCCACCACCGCCCCGGGGTGTACACATGGTGTCATCAATTACAACATGTTTTGGTGTGCGTCACGCTCACTGAATGATGCACTGAAAGTTCATCATTTTGGAAACAACATTTATTAAATCAGAACAAAGAACAGTTACTCATTGGTGTGCTCAAACAGCAACAAGCAGATTCCCCAATATGAACAGAAGTAGGTCGGGAGTGGCTTAATGTCGGCATCTGCCATTTAACACGGTTACCGCTTCACTCAAAACAGTCGTAATTATGACACTGCTGAAAATAATACGCTTAACATAATCAACCCTTCTTTTTCCAGTTCAATAAAACAGTGGCCAAACATTACAAAAAAACATCCTAAGTTGGGAAGCAAAACGTGCTTGGCACACTTCACCAAATAACTTAAATGAGACCTGAGCTTAGAAAGCAGTCTGTAAAACTGTGGCAAACTTGGCAAAAAGAATAAAATACAAATACAATAAAAAATAAAACAGTGTTTTGTTAAAGCTTCAAAACATTGAACCATTTATTGTGCTACTTTGTCCTTCTCCTCTCCAACCGTGTTGGCATTTCCTGGCGATTCGTAGACATCTTCGGGAGTCTGGCCAAACGTCGCCGCAGTCCGTTTGAGGAGGAACACCCCAGCGTGTAAACCTCCTACGTTGACCCACACGGTGTGGGACCTCTTCCACAGTCCTCCCATCCTCGATATGGCCTGGAAGCAAACACAAGTGACCTTCTCAGAACATAAACAGGATGGTGAAACATTTGTTTTGAGTAAAATAAGTAGTCTAGTCAGAGAATGTTCTAAGTGGGGTTCTGAGGAGGGGACACAGGACCGACTGTGACTGAACTCTGTGTGGCAATGAACAACAGAGATCAGTGGAAGCAGCTTGTGTCTCAGACCTCAAGGGCTCTCGAATGACGGTGACTCAGGGAACTTAAGAAGAAAACTGATTCAATACGACATTGTTCAAATGGTAGTTTATTTCCCAGGAAGCCGACTCCACAATGGGGTGTGAATGCTTCTGAAGAATTATCTTGGTTACATCATGCCCTGTACCAGTGGTGTTTCCAGGAATTACATTTTGGGCAGGCAAGAAGCCAAGAATTACATTTTGGGCAGGCAAGATGTGTTAATTGTCGTCCCCCCGCACACAATCAGTAGCACTAAAGGTTTTCAAAGAGATATACCTGCCAGATAGTAGGATACAAAGGCTGAAAGGCATGCATTTACATTCCAATGGGTGATTGAGGGTCACGCTCTATACATGCAAAGGCCAATCCGCTGTCCACAATAGTTCTCACGCCTGTCCAAATCGGGAGTTTGTGTATGCTCCAAGCAGCAAAGATGCCACGTTTGTCCCTTCAGAATAATGCCTTGGGCCAAGTTCTGTGAGACTGGTGAAGGCAAAGACAGACCGCGAAGTGGCATTCCCAGGGAGACAACACTGAGGCTTAACTGAGGAAACAGAGAATTACAGGAAAGATACAGGCGCTACCCACGCGTTTAGCTGTGTTGGTCATTCCACTATTGCACAAACCAAGTTATTGCATAACCAAGTTATACCTTGTTGTAAAGGTGACTATTCAATGATAGAAATGATGTAAAATACAATATAATCGACCGAAGTTAAGTTCCCAACAGACTTCATATAGATAACTGGCCTCCTAGTACTTGTTGCCGATTTTACCCATGCAATAACCTGGGCATCATTTAGCATAGCACTGCACAAGGTTGTAAATATCAGTCAATTGTTTTATTCTTTCAACGTTACAAGCCTTACACAGGTCATGTAGTCATTCCCTTCCCTCTTTACCTTTCAACGTTACAAGCCTTACACACAGCTCATGTAGTCATTCCCTTCCCTCTTTACCTTTCAACGTTACAAGCCTTACACACAGGTCATGTAGTCATTCCCTTCCCACTTTACCTTTCCAAAGCATTTTTTGTCCTGGGTCAACAGCGCAGCCGTCCCCGAGCCTGGTTTGCACACACGGGCCATTTCTCTCAGACAAGACGGGTAAAGGTCCCAGTTCTTCTTCCTTGAGCCCATTCTTCAAGAAAGCATGTGACATTTTCATTTTTAGGTACGCTATTTATATTGAATTTGTCACGGCAACATTTATAAATAAATACTAGATTCTAAGAAATAAACCTCAGAGCAATAAATAAACCTCGGAGCTACAGGTGTAACTAATTACTCAATGTTCCACATACTGTAGGTGTTACCTCTTGCCGAAGGGCATGTCAGTAATGATGATGTCAACAGAGCTGGTTCTGATTGGTAGATGGCACAGATCCCACTGCAGCGTGTCAATGGGCAATCCGGGTGCACTGTTTCAATGGAATGGTTTCTCAGTCATAACATTTGGCATATCCAAGCAAACTCCATATTTAACGTTTAGTTGGTGTTTTTTCTAGAGAACTTCTCACCTGCCCTTGTCACGCCTTTTCTTCTGGACATGGCATATCACTCATTCTTGAGATGAGGGACAAAAGTGGAAAAAACATGTCCCACACATACGAGCCTTATTATTGTTAAAAATAAATAAATTTAATAAAAATAAAAGCACTTGCAAAGTTAAATGCAATACAGTTGTGCATTATTATGCCATTAATTTAATTATAATTGTTTTCATATGCCATCTGAATTAGTTAAAAGCAGGCACTGTACCCAAAAACGCCTGTATTTAGCCTGTCCCCAGCAAGTGGTCATAATTTCAAACTGCTAAAAAAGTGTCTAATACTGTCACAATCACATAAATATACATACTAAATTAAAGTAGATTGTCAACAACATAGCAAACAATATACACAATAATTTTAATTTGTATTTTCCATTAGATATCTCATATCAAATGTGTGTCCCACGTCTCCCGTCAACTCCGTCAGGTTTTTTAAAAGTCTTAAATTAATCAGAAAATATTGTCGACAGATTTAGCCTGAAGACTCCTTTTCCAAGTCCCGTTTGTATTTGTTGCAACAGTGGAGCACCTGGTCTGACAAGCATTAAATTGTTTGATATTTTAAACAAACAATGTTGATATCAGGGTGGTCACAGCTTTTACATGTCAACTCCGTCAGGACATTATTATGATCTTTGTTAAGAATTCCAAAATAATGTTTATTATAAAAGTTTAGGGTTAGGTTTAGCTAACAAATGAAGCAAAAACAAAATGGCTACATTGTACTACAGAGGGTTAAGATGAAAACAAATGACATTTTGTCAACTCCGTCAGACGTCAACTCCGTCAGGTTTTGTGTCTGACGGAGTTGACATGTATCTGACGGAGTTGACAAAAGTGTTCCTAAAACAATAAAATTATAGTTTTTGAATAATGGGACGTATTCTAATTTGGCACACAGTTAGAGCATGCCTTAAGGAACATTTTTGGCTATAGGGCCATCACATATTTGTCTCGTGGTGACCATGGTAGCCATTTTCCAAAATTGCCACCACCTGATGTTATTTTACAATAACTCAAGTTCTACACCACCTAGGATCTTGATTCTGGTGACTAAGACTACATTTTCAAGGACGAGGGATACAGTGGTAAAATTTTGATTTTCCCTGTGACCATGGCAGCCATTTTTCAAAATGGCCGCCACCTGCTGTTATTTTACAATAACACAAGTTCTACACCATCTAGGATCTTGATTCTGGTGACTAATCATACATTTTCAAGGATGTGGGACACATTGGTACTATTTAGATTTGTCCTGTGACCATGGCAGCCATTGTTTTTCAAAATGACCACCAACCTGCTGTTATTTTACCAATAACTCAAGTTTTAGACCACCAAGGATCTTGATTCTGGTGACTAATCATTACATTTTCAAGGATGAAGGGCTTATTTCAGGTGCAGGTTGAGTTGCTACTGACAGGACATTAAAAGGAGGTGGGCTTTCTGGCCTTTGACTTGTCCCTTTCAGGTACAGACGCACAGTTTGACTTCACTGGCCACTGCAGTGTGGCGTTGTATCTTGGTGGCCTCCTGCCAGTGTTTCTCCATCCTTCTCATGAGCTCTGTGTTCTGGGGCTCTGTTATAGTCAACTTACATTGTCTTGGCTGGAGATTGCTTTCCTGCAGGGTCCAGCCCAGTCTTGTGCAGATGGCAGATGGCTGCTGGCCCACCTGGAGGCCCCAACCTCACTTGTTCGGTTGGTGTGATTAGGTGGGGTGGTCTTCCCCAATCAGGATGAAGGGTTTGACCCTTTCAAACGGCAGTCTGGCCAAGTGTCTGTATTTAGTTGTGAGGCTAGATACAGGATACGATTGCTCACCCAGCCCCAGGTGACTTGAGGTGAAGGCTCCTTTGATTTGGTAACATTGCTTTGGTTGACATGCTGGGGACATAGAACGACACTGATGCCTTCAGTGTCTGCACATCCTGCCTGATAGTCCTGAAGGCAGATCTTCTGTCTTCAGTCTTTCGCTCACTGCTCACTGTTCACCTCAAGCAGGTCTTCAAGGTGTTTGCCTTTGCACAGGCTATATGGCTAGGACTCGTGCTTCAACCACTCAGAGAACTCCAACATGGTGTTGGTTGCTCCTGGGCCGCAGAGCATTGTGCGGCAGAATTCAGCTCTCATCTCTGGTGGCAGCTTGGCATCTAAGTTCTGTGTCTCCCTCTGGGCCTAGGGTAGACACTTGCTATTTTCCATAACACTAATTGGTGGGGCTGTCCAAACTTGTTGTTTAGGTGTCAATCGGGTCTCTGTTGGCGAAGTCGGGTCTAGGTGGTCTAGAAGATGAGTTAGTCAGGGCATATTAATACAATCTGGTAATAAATTCCTTATCAAGAATTTTCTTCACCAATGTGTTTGGAAGGGTGTCTACTAACATATCCCACATTGCTTTATATTCAACCTGCACCCTAGGGGAACTTTTGACAGCTGCTGAAAGTTGGGGTACCATCAACAACTTATATAAGGCAAAATGTTCATTATGCTTTAAGTAGCATGTGACATGTCAAACTAGGGAGTTTTCATGATTCTGAATGCATTCCAAGCATTAGCTATGCACAAAGAACACTCCTTGGGCTGAAAACGGCCATAGCCGTCATTACAAAATGAGGTCAGCACATTTGGGCAAGTGGATATATGGCCGAATTTAGCCCAAGGGGTTTGACCCCTAGTTTGGCCATAGCCACTTGGTATGGTAACCAACTTTCAGCAGCTGTCAAAAATGCCCCTGGGGTGGTTCAATAGAAACCAATGTGGGATATGTTAGTAGACACCTTTACAAACACTTTGGTGAAAAAATTCTTGGTAAGAAATGTATTCACAGATTTGACATTATTCTGATAATATTCCCTGACTAAATTGGTAAAATAATAGCAGGTCCACCATTTTTGAAAATGGCTGCCATTGTCACAGGATAAATCTAAATAGTACAACTGTATTCCTCCTCCTTGAAAATGTAGGATTAGTCACCAGAATCAAGATCATAGGTGGTGTAGAACTTGTTATTGGGAAATAACAGCAGGTGGCGGCCATTTTGAAAATGGCTGCCATGGTCACAGGGCCAATATAAATAGTACCACTGTATTCCTCATCCTTGAAGATGTGGGATTAGTCACCAGAATCAAGATCCTAGGTGGTCTAGAACCTAAATCAGTTAAACTTGTCAACTCCGTCAGATGTTCGTCAACTCCGTCAGACGTTCGTCCCGTGATGTTTTTGTTAATTTCCAAAGAAATAGAAAATTCGATGTTAAATCTTTTGTGCTTATGTATTGAAACACCAACTGAAATGATACGTAATGATGTTTTTTTTTTTTTTTTACATGGTTTTCATGTTATAATATTGAAAATAAAGGTTGAAATGACGGATTTGAGAAATTGGATATTTCATAATAGTGTGATATTGGAACAAAACAATATTAAAATAATTGTATTACTTAACTTGATTACTGAAAGCCATTATAAGATAACTGAGGACTTTATATTATTGTTGAAATTATCAAATTCAATTAAAAGGTATTTTAGTGTGTCTGACGGAGTTGACATGAATCGGGTATTAAGTGCATAAATGTCCCATTTTAGAAAGAAATGTTACGCGAAAAACCTGTTCCTTCTCAATATTGGTAGTTGAGACCTGTGTCTACAAATACATCCATTTGATTTGAATGTATCTTAAAAAAAAAAAAAAATCCAGTTTGAAAAAAGTTTTGTCCCTTATCTCAAGAATGGGTGATATATTATGGACCGTGCGGTTAATTGCCATGTCATTGTTGTCACCGGCCATGTAGAATGCATTTTGAAATTCTATGGCTCCCTAATAAAGGAAAATCATAGTTAACATACCATTACTACTTATTACACGTTGGACCTGTTTTAGCTTTAGTTTAGTTCAGATGTTGACGGCTGTTCTCTTACCTCCAGTGGTATAGCACCAGTTCCACACATGGGATCAAGGATTATGTCAGATGGCTGAGGCTTACACAACCTATGAATTATAATCACATACAAAACGTTTAATTTAACATGCCTTGCCCTCTTGCTATCAGTGCCTCACTGCCCCCTGTAGCCCACATGTTGAACTGGATTGTCAGATATTAAATTACTACTTTCAACAGCTGCATTGGTCGAGCAATATTCAAGAGCTACTGAAATAAAATGCTTCCTTGCTAAACTAAACCTACACACAAGGACGTCATTTTAAAAGCTTGACTCAGTCTTAAGACTTAAGTCTTAGATGGTATGGTATAAAATGGTATAACCGTTACACAAATAAATCTGAAGATTAAACAAATCATAGTGTTTAACTGCCAGCAATAACAGTTGCAGTGCGTTGTGACCTGAGCATGCCGTAGCACAGGGTGGAGCGCAGGGTGGTGGGCCCAAAGTGAGTGATGTTTCTTCGGTGAAGACTCTCTTCGGTCAGTGCAATGCCTATCACCACCTCTTGACCATGAATGTTCAGAAGGACCTGCAGCAGAAAATAAACAAACACATCATAAATATTTTTTGGGTAGAGCATAGTAGTAAAACTTCAGAGCAAGGAACTTCTAACCTAATGCATACTTTATTGCATATTCACGTCGAAAATATGTTATTTTTGCATATTCAGCACCACATTCATACGACAAAGGATAAATTAGGCATGACTATGGCAATGCCAGTGTAGCTTAAAGAATCAATCCACCTTCAGCAAATTAGACCTGGGGGCAGTGTTAATTTTGTCCTGCACTATCTGCATCGAGTGATCTTGGTACATAGAAATTGATTTATTGGAGATTCTGACTCTCAATTGTACATACATTTTGTTTTGAATGCATTGTTCCACTTTTTGCTTTGGCAATGTAAACGTATGTTTTCTCATGCCAAATTTGCCAATAATGCCATTTAAATCGTCAGAAAATTTGAACACACCATTTAGTTTTAGTCCTATTTTAGTCTAGTCTTAGTCGACTAAATATTAAAAACCTTAGTCTTTTAGTCAACAAAATTAACACTGCCTGGGGGAGTGTTTCTGTTATCGTGTGTGAGACCACGACAATGGCAAGACCACAGATCACATGCCTCTGTAAACAAGGAGGGGTCTAATACAGCATGGCTTCCATGATGTGAATGTGATATCAGACTTCATGTGGCCCGTCTGTGACTTCAATCATCAATGATGTATCTATGACGTATATGTTTCCTATGATCTGATCCCCACTTTAAGTTATGAGTTATGATTGAAATAACACAGCTCCACCTAATTCACACTATCAAATGTAATCAGACATTACCTCACTTTATTTTAACTGGCATTAACGACACCCAGAACTGTTATTCCTTCTCGTCTTTCTCCTCAAATTAATCAGTAAGGAATTCAAGCTCAATACTCGACACAGACATTTGTTTTGGCTGGCAACGCAAAACACGTTGTCAAGTTGTGACAAGCACGCCCACCTCGATATCAAACTTCGTCATGTCTGCTTTCCACTGGAAGAATTCTTGCACAGCACCACCAAAGTCCCTGGCAGCTTCGTTGGAGGAAAAGCTGTGCTTATCCCCGGCCCTGTTGCACGTCACGCGGAACTTGATCAGCTTGGTCTCCGTTGTTGGCGTGTCCTCGGAGTCCTGGCTGTTGTTGCTGTCTATTAAGGAATTGGACGATAATTGTTATCGATTATCGTGATAAAAAAACACCCACAATAAAACGTATCATGGAGATTTAAATTTATCTTGAAATTGTCCTCTGTTACACACTAGGAATTAGCTTTTGTTGATCTGCAAATTCAGTGCCACTTAAACCCTTCTATACTTGATTAAACAGACCTGTAAAGAGCACATTGGGTAAGGTCTTATTTCACTCTTTATTTCATACTTGCCAAAAATAGCCGATCTACAAGCTTACAGCGCTCACAACGCGATCTTGTAGATCGCGATCTTTGACAAACGTCCCCCCCCCCCCCCAAGAATAGGGATGCTGGGTTAACAAAAGTGCCATTTTAAGTTTTAAGTATATTTTGATTACCACGATAACATCATTATAGCAATTATATTTATCACACGTCATTTTCATATCGTCCCCTCTAGTGTTGTCCCGATCCGACCAGCGACCACGTGATTGGAAATCGGGGCCATTTTCAAATGATCGAAAACCAGACCGGGAGCAAAAAGACGCGATCAGGACATACTGGATATCGTTTGATTTTGGATATTGTACTATTGTGATATGGCATAAGTGTTCTAAAAATATATATAAATATCGGATCGGGAAAAAAAATCAGAATCGGCAGATACTCAAAATCAAATGATCGGAATCGGGGATGGGGAGCAAAATAACGTGATGGGGACATCCCTAGTCCCATGATCCCTACTGTCTATGTCAGGAGGGTCTTCTTCGCCCCCAGCCTGGCCTTCAGCGGTCGTCTCCAGGACCAGCTGCTGCTGCAGCGTCTCACTCAGGTCTGTGGCTGTGGTGGCCTCGCTGTTAGCTTTGACCTTCTTGCCCTTTTCCCCTTTTCTTCGTTGACCCTTTTTCTTTTTCAGAGCGTTGTTCAACTTCCACACGTCCAAGGCGTCGGTCCACGGGAGGTCGGAGGCGAGCTGCATCAAATCCTTCAGCGTCTCCTCCTAAGAACAGGACAGAGAAGTCGCATTGTATGTGGTCAGTAAGAGAATTATTGTACAGTTGTCGGGAAATGTACTCACATGTTTTACTTAGGTAAATGTATTAATACTGCAATGTAGAAATACTCGGTTACCAGTAAAAGTCCTAAATTCTAAATATAATTGAGTAAAAGTACAAACGTACAAAATGTATGTATTATTCACATAATGTTCAATCATTGAAATAATATTAGATGTTTTTTTATATCGGCACAATGGATGGGTTGACCTGTGTGTGGATATACTGTAATCTCGCCTACCTTGGAGTCTTTGAACTGGTAATTGTCATACTCTTCAACCACAACAAATAGGTTGTCGACAGATTTCAGAAGATGGACCTGTGTTGATATATAGATGAGACACAAAGAGAGAGAAAGACACCAATTATGACCAATATATAACCAATTTGTATTGACTGTGTAAAAACACGTCAATTTATATCTGGTTCCTAAATAATTAACATTGCATATTAGTTTTCAAAGTACAATGTACAGCGGTACAGATACATAAGGAAGGATGCTAAAAGGATAATAACACAAAAAAGCCTGAAAGCTCCCCAAAGAGCACTTACGGTCCGCTGCAATTTGAAAAATGATAAATAAATGGTAAATGGTGCATTTATAGAGGTCAGACTTGAGGATGAATGAACATTTCTTGCAAATAATGAATTCCACAGTGATCCATTTTAGTTTGGAGTACTTTCTAACTGTAAAATGTCAGTGTACTACTTGCTTCCAATTAAGAAAATTTAAATAATTCTGCACGCACGCACACGCGCGTGCGCGCACACCATGAGGGGATGAGTATGAAATGAAATTTAAAATGACGTCATCATCAGTGATAAACAGACTGATATGATTAGCTCTGAAAGACATTTCTGTGAACTGCTGGTACCTCGTGTTGAACCAGACGAGACCATCTTCAAAAAGGTACGTCGGGCTATCAGACTATCACGCAGTGACGTGCAGAGAGTGCTACAGAGGCAGGGGCTGAAATTCCATAAAAAGGACACTTTTGGACTAAAATGGCAGATCTACAAGCTCTCAAAGGGGGACCCTTATGTAAACAAGTCTTAGTGCTTTTTTCTGGTTTTATCCTCTTAGCAGATTTTGTATTGACTGATTGATTAATTGATTGATTGATGAATTTATTAACAGATTGGGGAATTACAGTACATTTCAAGCACAACTCAATACAAAACTTTTGACACCATAAAGTATTACACTCATTTACAATAAGGCCCACCATGTTCAATGAATCATACCTGTACTGTCCTTGAACTGTACCTATTCTGCAAACTGTTAATACAATTTTCAATCAATCAATCAATCAATCAGTGTATTAAATTAATTTCAACGACAAAACTTGCTTAACCTGGAAAAGCTTGTCAGTAGTTATTTGAAAGTAGATGCGACCACGATCCTTGCTGATGCGCGCCTCCACGCCGATCTTCTCCTGAACCTCCTCTGCTGCAGTGTGTTCGAAGCCAGTTGGAACTGTTGCACCAATCATCACTGTGATGAAGTTCTGATGGGTACTGGTGGTGGTGCTGGAGGTCTCTTTGTTATCATCAGTGGAGGAGGTGGGTTCCAGTTCCACTGCCATAGGGCTCTGAGGAGGAGCAGCATCCTCCTCCAGGCATGATGATGACATGGCTGCCTTTACTGGACACACTGGACACTGCCCAAACACCTGCAGATGATGTTACCTGGCTGGGGAGAGAGAGAGAGAGAGAGAGAGAGCAGATGACATTCAACTTGTCAATTATAGCTTTTGCCTTGCTAAAGATGAATGACGAAGACAGGCATTTATGTTTTTTCAAAGAACAAATCTGTCCACTTTTAATTAAATATAATCATGGGATATCGTGAAATATTACTAAAAAGAAGAACATCCTGACGTGACGCTCGCATTGATTGTACCCTGCTGCAGCTGCTAACGTTATTAGCTGTGTGGAGCTGTGAGAAGTTAATATTGAGTTAAAAGGTAAGCTATATGTCCATACATGGTCATGCAGAACCCACCGGTTGAATTGAAGAAGATGCAGCTGGTGTTGTTACGGGTACCAGTTCCTTGCAGGTTGATAATAGTCACTGGGTAGTGCTGACAGACACACCACACACACACTGTCAAACACTACACGAGGCAACGTTTACTTGACAAGCTGCCTGCATACTGCTTCCGGGGTACATGTTTACAGTTACAACAAGCGGCCAATAGAGGGCGGCAAGATACAACCTTTTGCAGCTGAGAGGTACCAAAAACCAAAAAATAGCCTTGACTACCAATTTAACAGAAAATTTAAAGAAAATTTAAAAAAATGGAAAGGAGAGAAAGTGGACAATTATCACCAATGTCGCAAAAGATAATTGTGGATAAAATAATCCATCAACTGCCATTTTCTTTTGTCACTCAAAGAAACTGAAAACAGCAGATCTACAAGCTTGTGTGTGTGTGTGTGTGTGTGTGTGTGTGTGTGTGTGTGTGTGTGTGTGTGTGTGTGTGTGTGTGTGTGTGTGTGTGTGTGTGTGTGTGTGTGTGTGTGTGAGAGAGAGAGAGAGAGACTGTGTGACTGTGGGTAAGCTTGAAGATGATGAAGGAGTAATAGAGGGATGGGAGGAAAGATACAAAGAGAGTAGGGGAGGATGGGGGAAGATGAACCGTCGGGTAAGTTGAACCACCCCCTGTATCTTTAAAACTACACACATGAGTTGTCATGTGACCTCAAAATCAGGACACACCCACCATTTCAACCTGACTGTGAAGATGAGAGACACATGGACAAAGTGGAAAGTACATTTATACACAAAAAAGTGTTTTTTGCTGGTCAAAGTAAAAAAATAAACTTTTCTGGAATAATCATTTTTATATTAAAGCAAAAGCACCCAGGTCTAAACTTATATATCATGCATGTTGGTGATATACCAATGTATGAAACCCATGTGAATCATTTAGCTAAACATTAGCCTGGAGCATTAAGCTAGCCATGTTTTGTCAAAAAGTGGCCATGGGGCAAGTTGAACCAATTCCTTGGGGTAAATTGAGCCAATGTTCTTAATGTGAATCACCATTCATATTTTTGTATTAAGTATTAGCTACTCAAATTATACTGAATGACCTTTAATTTGGATGTTTGCAAATGTTTGCAAATTTGCTATATTGTATTAACAATATTGCAAATATTATAAGGTTCTGAATAACAAACTTTATTTAATTGTCTTTATATTGTTTAAATAATAAATAAACAGATAAATAAGACTATTTGCAAAAGGGAAAACTGTTATTAAATTATTTTCAATATGTGAATACATTATCTGTTCAAGTTTAAGCTCTTTACATTAAAATATCATGTGGTTCAATTTTGGATCAACTTACCCCTTACCTGGGGCAAATTGAGCCACTTTTTTCTTTTTTTTGAAAAGGTCATATTTTCATGGCCCTTTGTCATAGCTGCTTACTCATCATTTCAATTGATAGAGGACATCCTGAAATATGTGTAGATCATTAGATTTGACTGCCATCTAATTTTGCCTTGCTTCCAGGACAACTTAAGTAAAAAGTGGTTCATCTTCCCCCATCCTCCCCCTATGACTAATTGGTTACAGAAGCGGTCACTTTTCTGAACGTCATGATGAGATGTGTTGTCTAGTAGATTTAGTGCTTCTGTGTTTGCAGAAGTAGCTGACACCACTTTTCTTTGAACTCTGACTGAAGTCTGAACCCTTTTTACCTGGCAACGAGAAACCTACACAAGAAAACCATATAGCTTGCATACCTGGTCTGGGCAAAATAGCAGATCTACAAGCTAAAAACACGTCACACCACAGTGTTTTGGGAGCTTGTAGATTGGCTATTTTTACGTAGCCGACGTTTATAGGCCTATAGGGCTACATTTGGTTCATGAATGTTTTGTACCAATAATCAGTAGCCCTTGTCAGGGCCTCAAACCTAATACCGCGCAGCTCAGTTTCCCCGAAGGCCCCCTGAGAGCCAAGGGGCCCTGGCCCCACCGGCCCAATGTCTAATTTGGCCCTGACAAGATTGACTATATTCACTATTGAAATCAGGCTTAATTGGATAAGTGTCAGTGATTAAGTATTTTTTGTAAGTTTTAGACCACACCAAATTCCTCTTTTGAGGAACAGTGAGTTAGCAAGTTTTGAGAATTACACCCTTGGATGACCAAATATGAATAGCCTACTGGTAATTAGGCTTAAAGCTTCTATAGGACTGTTTAGGCCATTTGAATAATCTTCTAAAAATGATCAGATTCTGGCTGAGAGATTACCACTTATTATTACCAGCAATAGTTAATGCATTTGTGATTCGTTCCGTACTCTATATACCGGTAACTACATGTGAAAAGAATGGGAGGAATTAAGAGCGGAAACCTTCTAACGGTCTCACCTCTACATCCCTTTTTACTTTAGACTGTTTGTTCTTGACCTGGTTATCAGTTCTCCTCCGAGGTGGAAAGCCTTCATGGTGACGCGATATCAGTAAGTCTTGCTGACTGTTAGTGTTAATGACACATACTGGACAGACAAGCTCTGAGACAAGAAGTGACTGAGTATAACTGGATTACCTTACCTCAACTTAACTTTGCAATTTATTTATTCATTGACTGGAATGCATCTTTATACATGTTTGACATAGTAGCATGCCATCACTTTTCACTTTCAATTCAAATAATTCAGACTCAGAAATGAAAGTGAAGAAGTGGTCCAAATACAATGCACACAAACTTGAAATGACACCACATTGTTATATATCACACGTAGCCTACTGTATATGAAATGTACAATTAGCTTTGTTGAGACTAGATGTATTCACACGTTATTACAGGACAGAGAAAACAGTATACATTTGTTGGTTATGAACTTATGAAGTGTGTCTGTCATTGCAGGTCCTGAATGTTGGGGTCAGTTTCACCTCACGACACCATGTGGCTTCTAAAGACAATCATTGTGATCCTCCTGAATATTCTGATTTTGCCTGGTAAGGAGAGTTTGAAATGAGTTTCATATTCAGTGTGTACACCCATAGAATTTCTAAATTACTTTGAAATGGCAAAGTGTCAATCAAATGTGTCAATTTATCTAGTTGATCAAAGTCCACACATCTGCGTGTGGCAGCTGACCAGACAAGGCAGACATGCACCATGGACTGATTATCAATGCAATAATAATATGAAGAAGGTGCACAAAAGTCAACCCAGAAATCAGTGATATAAGCTAATGCTACAAGACAACGTCTTTGATTTGATCAAAATTGATTTGATAAAAATTCAGACTCGAGTCCAAGTTACCACCTCTGGTAAAAAAAAAGGTTTTAAATGTAGGCCTATTTATTATTAAAAAGTTATAATTGGGAATTCACCATTTCTTGACAGCTTTTTCTTTGTTGTCTTTTTTAGGCATCTGTAGAGGTGAGACGGGAGTGACCACAACCAGTCCAACAGGTAAACAAAAGTATTTTTTAAAGATCAAACTTAAATCTTATTTTTTTTCTTTATTTTTTTTTACTAATGATTACATTAGTATCAGTGTTTTATTTTTTAACCAAAGTTAATGTAATGTTAAGCCCTAACCACGCCATGTAACTCCTTGCAACATGCAACTATACTTGCAACCATTCCAATGGCAGTTGCAAGGAGTTGCATTGGTGTGATTTGGGCCTAAGACACCACATTATTCATACATGAATTATTGGTATGGTTCATTGGTGCAGTGTCCATGGAGCCACCAGGAGTTATTGAGGGCAGCACAGTGACTCTGACCTGCAGCAGTGATGCCAACCCAGCAGACAGGTACACCTGGTACAAACGACAGAGATCTATCTCTACTGGTCCTCAGCTGGTAATGAGGAATGTGTCTCCTGAAGACTCTGGACGGTACACCTGTGAGATGACAAACAAACATGGATACCAAAGATCAGTACCACACACTCTAGATGTTCAGTGTAAGTGAACTAAAATGTTGAATGGTGAATTGTGTTTCTGATTTTGTCAGATATTTCAATGGTTGAGTAAGACGTACAAGATAAGACCTTTAAAATTGATCCCACTGGGGAAATTCAGTCACAAAAAGGCAGCACAGCAGAACTCATTCAATGCCACCGGGTTTACACTAGGTGTTGATTATGTGCCACAAAAGCCCATTATAAACAAAATAAATAAAACGAAAATCCAATGTGCACGTCATGTGCATGTCGTCACTTGCACACCGGATTAGAGGAATTTTAAAAATACAACAAAAAAAGGACATACGGGATAGGCGTCATAAGGCGTCATGTGGCATGGAGTGAGTTTTAAGATACAAAGAAAATAGTACTGTGCTGTCACCAACATATCTGACTGGCTGCCTCACAAGGAAGCATGTTGTGAACAACACATGATGATGATAAAGAGGACTGTTAAAGAGACATCTTCCTTCCAACAGATGGTCCCAAGAATGTAATGCTATCAGTAAATCCACAAGGTGTTGTTGTCAGAGGAAGCTCAGTCACTTTCACCTGCAGCAGCAGTCGTTCAAATCCACCATTCCAGAGCTTCGTCATTATCAAAGACAGCGCTGTATTAGTGGCAGAGAAGAATAAAATGACCATCTCCTGCATCCAACCCAGTGACAGTGGAACGTAGCAACGTACCACTGTCAGGCAAAGAACAACATTGATGGAGTCTATTCACCTGCAGTCACCGTTGATGTTCAATGTGAGTTTTTAATTTAATTCAAATCAAATTATATTGGTGATTGGTGTGTGTGTGTGTGTGTGTGTGTGTGTGTGTGTGTGTGTGTGTGTGTGTGTGTGTGAGCAAGACGGAAACTGGGGGGAAATTACTTTTTAAAAGTTTTTTTTAGAGGACTTATTGATTACTTCAATGTCCAGGGTTTTATTGTTTTAAACAGAGTTGAGGTAATGTTAGACGCCACACCACCACATTATTCATACGTGATTAATTGTCATCATTCATTGGTGGAAAATGCTGTATACACAGCACAGTGTTATTTGAGTGCATCAATGTATGTTCCTCCACAGACCCTCCAGAAATTCCCTCGGTATCCATGGAGCCACCGCGGTTAGTTATTGAGGGCAGCACAGTGACTCGGCACCATTCAGAAAGGCCCTCGGTATCAATGGATCCACCAGGAGACGTTATTGAGGGCAGCAACGTTACTCTGACCTGCAGCAGTGATGCTAACCCACCGATACACAACTACACCTGGTACAAGAGGACTGGGCCTCCTGGTTCCAGCTCCCTGGTCCAGGTCGGGTCAGAACAGGTGCTGGTTCTGTCCTCTCTGCAGTCCTCCCACACTGGACTGTAGGCCTACTTCTGTGAGACCAGGAACTCACTGGGAGTACTCGACTCCTCTCCTGAGGTGTTGCTACAGATGATAACAGACAGTGAGTAGAGAGAAATGTATGACTGCAATAAGATATACTTTACAGTCTGGAACCAAGCAACATAAACTACTAGAATATATATATAACAGAGCTTTTAGATGTATTAATCTAATAAATATGTAATAATGCCTCAGAACAACTAAATATTCTGAAAATGATTTTGATTCTGTTTGTAATCCTGTGTGTAATGTGATCCTGTCATCGTTCTGCAGTCCATCGTCTCATCCTTCGTGTTGGAGTCAAGGTCTTGGCAGTGTTGGTGATTCCTTTGGTTATGTTGTGGACTTGGTGAGATCATAACTCATTCAAAATAATAGCATTAGGCTTCAGATGTCCATTTAAAAAGGCTTTTATATACTCCAGACTCCCATGCATAAACAAACACTGTTGTTTCATTAGATGTAGTACAAAATTCTATACTGTAGTGAGTGTAGTCAACTGTATCAAGTTTTAGAATTATATAGGTTTCTCTCCACTATCTATGGTGTAGATAAGATAAGAGAAACCTATATATGACCTGTCCTGAATAGCCATTCTTATACATTTTCTCATTTGGTCTAACTTCTTGCCAGTGAAATAATAGTGAAATTATACTGTTTCTCATTATGGTGGGGACTCCCTGGAACAGGTTTGATGTCCCTGGACCCCATTTTGAACTATATCCTGTTATCAGTCAGTATTGCAGCAAAAAAAAATGTTCATGTTTGTTCCTGTTGGACAAAGAAGTGAGAAGAGCTACATTATTATTACTAGTGTTTTCTTTTATAATAATGACGTTGATATATAATATGATATATTCAAGATTATAAATGTTTTTTTTTTACTTGTCTTGTTTCAGGAGGACTGTCCAGATTATGTAAACATCAGAGGAAGTGGGGGTTTTAGGCGAGGTTTAATCTCTGCTGATCAGGACACCAGGGTTGTCGAAGAGTAATCCAACGTGTAAAGAGAGAGTGAAGCATGAAGACATTCGTTTACATAAATAGATTGGACCAGGTGTTTATCAGTGACTGTTTCCTCCTTGACACTGAAATTCAGCTTGTATTTTTTTTTTTTTTTTTAATATATCTTTTATCCCATGATTTTGTAACCCATTTTTCACCCCTGTGTCAATCATCTAATGTGATCCTGGGCTCTACACACCCTCCACCAACCTAGTCCCCATATATGGGGGACAAGGGGAGAGCAACGGACTTGAACTCATGCTTCCTTCATGCCTGAGTGTCCAAGTTGCTCCTTTACACCTGACAGGGGGGAGTTTCCCTGGTTGGACATAGTGCTTGGAAGGTACACGTTATTCCAACCAGTTCCTTTCCCCTCCATCAGGCGCCCCGGCTGGCCAGGGGGAGGCAGTTTAGTGACCAGGATTACTGCTTGTTTTTTGTGAGGGTACCTACCCTAGGGGACACGGGGAGAACATGCAAACTCCACACAGAAAGGCCCTTTCGCCAACCCAGCCTTCGGGTATGGGCACTGATGACGCGGAGGAGGAAACACGCCGCCAGCACCCACAGCGTACCGAGCGGGAATCGAACGCAGGACCTTCTAGCTGTGAGGCGACAGCACTACCAACTGTGCCACCGTGCCCCACTAGCAGCTTGTATTTTTTAATTTTAATTTTATCAAAAATGGTCAATTATCTAATGTAATCCTGGGCGCTACACTTCCTCTGCCAACCTGGGGGGGCAGCGGACTGACCTCATGATGCCTTCTATGCATGAGGAGTCCAAGCTGCTTCTTTTCACCTGACAGGGGAGAGTTTCACCGGCCGGACGTAGTGCGTGGAAGGCACACGTTATTCTGACCAGTTCCTTTCCTCTCCACCGTGCCCCCACAGCTTGTATATTTTAATGTAAGCTAGATTGTTAGATTGATGAATAGCAGAATTAGTTATTATTATTTATTTAGTTATTTATAATATTAACAACCAACTTTAGCCTACTTGATACTGAATAATCTATTGACAAGTTTCATTTTCTTTGTCACTGTATTATGGTGACCATGTGAAACTGAAACCATGTGATAGTTATATACCTGGTCCTTTTACTTACTATCCAGTTTATTGCATCTCTGCAAAGATTTTATATGCTTGGCTAGCTGCTGACAACAACATGTTTAAAATGATTTACAGGGTGTAAACATCATCAGTTTGTGCACGATAAGAATGTCTATCATTTTAAATGTTTACACTCCAGCTTATATAATGTCACAAAAACGAGTATGAATACCTTAAATGAATGTGATTAGCTGAAAACTTAAAGTTCAAGATGGATATCAACACTTCCTTTATTAGGCTAATTAATAATATGATAGGAATATAGATTTTCCTGTAAAAAACAAAAACAAAAAAAAACATGCCGAATATGGAAGTGTGAACTTTCACATAGATTGGACTTTTGAGATTCAGGCATCAAGCCATTTCCAAGCTAAATCAATGACTTCAGGTTCTAGTAGGCTACTTCTAAGGTTCACAGGTTCACTCATAATATTTTGTGTCAATTTGAAGAATGAAAAATCTTTGTTGTTAATTTGTGATCCTTTTTATGCCACAAACTTTTCATTTGGCATAAAAGTATACTTTTCTGTACCCAGCTGGCCCTGACTGGGCATTCATTCGGTCTCAGTGTTCTGTATACACTGTAAAATCCTTTTTTTGTGAACAAGACTGTGTACAAATGTACCCGAAAGGGTCCATTTGTACACTCCCGGAGTAAAAAGAACACTCGAGATTTTGAAGTGTAACGACTCCCACTCTCATTCTTTCACGAATCCCAAAGAGAACTCACAATGGCATCTTTGTGCCTTAAAAAACAGTGAAGTCATAGTTTTCCCAGAAGCCGGAGGATGCGACCCAGGGGAGTGGACACGTCTTTGAGGAAAACAAAAGAGCAGAAATCCATCCTGCTGTCACTCTGTTCCCTCCAGTCGTGCCGGGTGCCCTGCACCCGATTCCAGGCCGTCTGTCACAGCCGGTGAGTGTCACAAGTAAATCATGGGTCCCATCTGTCATCGCTCCAAGTCCATTCCATTCCTACGATGAGACTGGTGCACATGCAGATAGGGCACCAGTATAGCTCATTCTGTAAACACACAGGCAGCTTACTAGAGGCTCTCCCCCGGAGCAGGAGGTGGTGCAAAGAATCAGAGCCAATCTTTAATGTCACATCGCATTACAAGTAAGGTGGGTGGAATTCGTATTGTGCAGGATCATCAGTTTGCTATAAGGTTTCTTTTTCTTTTTTTTTTTATCTCTGAGACCCACATTTCGACACTGTAAAATCCTCAGTGGATGAGGGCCCATTTGGTTTCCTTTTAGCGATACACCCTCAAGGACCCCTTGGGTTCCCCTGACCCCATTATGTTGAGAACCAGTGTGCATAGAGGCTATAGTGGAGGATGTTGAGTAAGATTCTCTCTCACGCAGGCAGGCACACACGCACGCGCGCACACACACACACACACACACACACACACACACACACACACACACACACACACACACACACACACACACACACACACACACACAGCTTTACACAAGAACACAACATGCCAAGAATCCATTTCTCTTGTGATTACTGTATTTGCACCTCAGGCATGTGTTCCATCAGTTAGAAACATGCTGTAGAGTGCATATCGTACCTGGGAAGAAAGCATCTAATTTTCCCTGAGAGAGTATCAAGGGGAGGTTAGGTCTTAGGTTGGGATTTAGAAGATATTCACCACAGGAAATTAGATTCTCCTGAGTGACCATGGCCACTTTCACCCTTTTGGGCATGTCATTATAGGCAACATTACATTCGTTTTTCTCTAAATTGTTAAAAAAAAATAGCAGATCTACAAGCTCAACATGCACGTCACATTATAATTATACGCTTTTATAGATCAGCTATTTATTATTTTAACAATTAAGGCTTAATGATATTCAGTTTGTTGTTTTCATGCCATCTCATTGCTATAGTCAACTGCATCTATCTAGAAATGCACCGCAGGGGGTGCAGTGCCCAGTGTCGAGTCGGTCGGACCCACGGTTGTCCAGAACCGCCCCAAAAAGGCCTCTCCCCGGGTTCTGTACAGGGCCCCTGCCCATGGTCCATATATATGGAGCTGTCCTGTTCTGATATCATTCTGACGTCTGCATAGACTCCATATTTTGGCATGCCTGACAAATAACTCCATATATGGGCATAAAAGGGACACTGACATAATATCTGGGTGGGGCATCCATTTCCAACTTTCATCGTTCCAAGTAGGCCAGTGCCCAACGGGCACCACTGTAGAGGCTCCAACGCATAATATCTGGGTGGGGAATCCATTTCCAACTTGCATCGTTCCAAGTAGGCCAGTGCCCAACGGGCACCACTGTAGAGGCCCCACGGGCACCGCTCTAGTATTGAATAATTATTGCCCTCAGAATGGGTATAATGTCAAAACAACACAACACTGCATTCATTTAAAAACAAAACTTGAACAAGCAGTTGTCAGTTTATTGTCAGGAACCACATTCAGTCTTTGTTCCTTCCATGGTTTTCTCAGGGTGAACCTGTGATCAAAACAAACACATTAAGATGTAAAATGTAATAATTCATTAACTTTTTAAAGTTATTTTGGGGGGGCTTTTCTGGACTATTTGGATAGTAGTAGTGGCGAGTGGCATTGCAGGAAGAGTGACACGCAGAAAGGTCGTCGGGCTCTGGAGTCGAACCTGCGACAAGCTGTCGGGCTGCTTTAGAGCTATGTGGTTGACTTGTGCCTGCCCTTAACCTAGGCCATCTGCAGTTTCTGTACCTCCCAAAAAATATTCATACTCACATTTCCATCTCACAAGTCCCAGCACTTTGCAGCTACTTATATGTGTGTGTGTGCTGCAACAACAAACCTGTCCACATAATAAGTGTTAAAGGCCACAGAGCAGAAGCAGACATTGTCCGCCATACATTTCCTCACTTAGGGAGGGAACTGTGCCACTTATTATTCCGCACATCGCTTTAACGGTAGCCATGGTAAAGGTAATGAACAACTGAAGGTGTGATGGTATCTATGGCAATGGACGGAAAAGAGAGGAAACGGCAGGCACACACATGGTCACACGGTCACACGTACGCACGCACGCACGCACGCACGCACGCACACACACACACACACACACACACACACACACACACACACACACACACACACACACACACACACACACACACACACACACACACACACACACACACACACTGTATGTGCTTATACAGACATGTTTTTCATTACATATAGATAGATTTGATTGAAAATTGGCAAATCATCATTTTTCATGGATGTTGTGTCACATGGAAAATGTCTTCTTCTAGTCAGTCTCTTCCTTATGTAGTTTGTCATAATATTATGGTATATTTTAGGGTAGTTACTGTATCTGGTTTTATTCATGGACTATGTAGCCTACCAAAGATGCTCAATAGAGGGGAGTATAGTGTTTTGTGGAGCCTGCAATGTAAATGACATTTCTGAGGTTTGTGGTCTTTGAGTAAAATCCTAATCAGACACATCAAATGTGAATGGGCTGAATGAATCAGCCCATATACACGTTTTGCAAATACACACATTTTAAGTAGGTCTATATATAATCATATATAAAACCTGTATATAAACCTACTGTATATATAAAACCTGGGGAGGAGTGTGAAGATAAAAATTATTATATTTAATGTAGGCTAGATAAAGTTATTCTTGGTACTGTAACTGCACCATGCTAAGGGTTTGATTAATAAACATCAGAGAAGGTTATTGGTGCTGTTGTGTTTCTTCCTAAAGCAAAACAGACAATAATGTGCTGTATAGATTAGGCCTACATGGCTTGTCAATGAGACAGACCAACCTGAAACAACTTATTGTATGTGGAAAACCAATGAATCAAGAGCCAATTAAACAGTTCCTCAAAGCCAGATTCATACATTGCTGTTTTCTTTCTGTCATGTGTAGCATTACACGGAAGTGGGGATTGAACCCGGGTCTCCCACTCGCCAGATCAACGCGCAACCTGTCGTGCCAATCGGACAGGCCTGTTGCGGGCTGGGTCTTGGCTAGGGGCTACACATGCATGTTTGCTTATTGATCTCGGCTTAAGCTTCAGTGGTTAAATGTGGTTTTCAACCATTTTCATATCAAGGCCCATTATTTATTGGGCTTTCGAGCCACGGACCACCAGGTGATTAGCCTCTCAGACCCCAAACTATCGTTGTCATTGGATAAGATTTTGTCCATAATTCCATGCTGTATTGATGTTGTACCATTTGGACCAGATGTCCCCCTTTGCGTGGGAAAGTCTCTCAGGCGTCCAACGAATTGAGACCATGTCCCACATTGTGACTAGCAGTGTTCAAATGCCCTATAGTCCCCTAATAGTTGGCTTTCTGTTGTAAAGCTCTCATTGCCTCTTTCCTGCTAAATGTAGCCTACTATTAAGTCTGTTAAAATAACATGAGAAATATCCCCTATAGGCTACGGTACCAAGTCAGCCATACTACCCATGACCAACCTTTGCATTTAAAACCAAATGTGAGATCACAGGGGTTTAATTATAAAATGATAGGCATTATTAGGCCTATATGGTCGAATATGACATCAACGCATTTGAGTAATAAGTTGCTAATGCCGTCCCGTCCCCCTGGTTCCACACAAATACTTCTGTCCCTCAAATGAACAGTTTGGATTTGATTCTGGTCATCCTAAAAGGGCATCAGCAGCTACAGAATAAGTGCTTGTCTATGAAGTCTATGTAGACTAATAGTGGCTCTGCAGTGCAGGGTGACAGGTTTGAACTGCATGGTCAAATTGTGCATGTCTCTTTATAGACAGAGCTTGAAACAGAACCTGTATTCTCAGTTGAGATTCTGGTTGGTTTACATTACTGGTCACTGGTCAGTGGTCAGTAGTCAGGCTGCATTCAGGTGTTAATGGCAATACCAAAATAAGTCGGAAGTCCATGAGCCAGAGCTCCAAATTTGGGCTCCTAATCTGAGCATTATATGAAAATATGCCAGAATTTGCATACATTTCCAGAATGGATATAAGAGGCAACCTTCTTATTTAATTTTCAAAGGTTTTAATTAATAAGTTGCTACCCCTCCCCAGAAGTTATACTTCTGTCCCAAATGAACACTTTGGATCTAGTCACCCTAGCAAACGTTGATCAAAATAACAATTCTTCTACATTCTCTAATTGACTTCTTGTAAATTATGAACCCAACTGAACAATTATTTTACTCTTGAGAGCGTAAAATTACCCGTACAAGCAACGGTCCATTTGATTACCAACTCTCCATCATTTAGCTGCCTGGAACCACCCCAGGACCACTAGTGGTCCCCGAACCACTGTAGAGCTCCATCTAAATTATGTGTTATGAATCTTATGATAGAACAACACCATCATAATGATCAAATGTAGCTGTGTGTGTGCGCGTGAGTGTGTGTGTGTGTGTGTGTGTGTGTGTGAGCCAAGGGCGGGGATTTGTGTGTGTGTGAGGAGGGGGGCGACAACGGGAACTGACAAAGGGAGGAGACTGAGAAAAAAAAGCCGATCTACAAGCTCACGACGCGGCAGCGACGCGACGCGTTGCGCTCTTGCAGATCGTCTGTTTTTTGGGGCGCGCGGCACCGTCGCGCGACGAAGCGTTCCCGACTGCGCTCAGGCCTCACGTGACGTTCGTTTCAATTCCTGTTTCCCTGCAGCGCAATTTTTCAGTCCTCGTCGCCGCGAGCCTCCGAACGGTCCGTCCGTAGCAACCATCGCTGTTCCACCACCACGGGGTGAAGGGAAGAAGGAAGACCACACCACTGGAATGGCTGCAATCTTCTTTAAATCGTCCCCCTTGTTCATAATGTGATAGTCTTTTTTTAAGCTCGTTTGTGTCTTCTTTTTAGCAGAGGAATTAGCTTTTGAGTTTGGATGAAATCAGACGAACAACAACAACCCCAGCAAAGAGTAGAGTAGAGGAGAGGAGAGGAGTAGAGCCTGGGCTACGATTCAGGGCGCAAGGAAAGACAAGAAAAACAATGCAGGTGGTTAAATCGGAATTAAAAGACTCCACTGGGGCTGTTTTTTATTGAATAAAACTGCCGAAGAGGCCAATTATACTGCGTCTGCCAGTCAGAGGATTTTTTTTAAATGATTGCACACAAACATTAAAAGAAAAGAGAAAAATAGACGTTTCTGCAACTATAATCAGAGGACCATCACCGAGACACTCTCAAATCAGAGGGACTCCGGCTCTCAGCCTTAAACCCCTGGAACAATGTCATCTACAAAATGCAAGAAGGATAAAGAGATCATTGCTGAATATGAGACTCAAGTCAAAGGTGAGGTATGATTAATGATTATGAATGAATGCCAGTTATTCTCATAGTCTTGATGTGTGATCTATAATCTCTATCATGACTCATTACACACAATACAACACAATATCCATCTGTAAACATATAGTAGACAGACACACTTGACCATCCATGCATGAGTTTCCTCTGGCTATTAAATCTTCATTTGACAGCTGAGCTAAGACTGTGACCATAAATGCCAAGACGAAGATATAATATATGGCAAATGCATATTCTATGTATATACTTTAATACTTGCTTTCCATCTTTGTCTTTCGTGAAAACCCACGGGTTATGATGAGGTTAAAAGACTACATTAGATTTTCTGACTTTTCACTTGCGTGGAGTACTGTTTGGCTTCTTAAATCTGGGTAGAATGATCTCTGGCACGGAATAACCTTTTGTAGTGCATGGATGAATTATTCTTGTGTAGTGAATGCATGAGCGACTGAACAAAACCCCCTTTATTGGTGAATTGTTGATAACTGTATGTTATTATTAAGGCCTGACATGATGCATAGCCTTCAGCCTTCATGTGGTTTGTGAAATGACGATGGCATTGAGGCTACACCCTAGTAGGGGGTAATAGTATGGGGTAGTATGGGTTACTAGGGGTGCATGGACAGACACACGCCTAAGTTAGGCATTTCGGTCAATGCATGTGGTTGCACATACATTCCCTGTATGTCTTCACCATGTCTATCACAGTATTGTGTTAAAATTACCCTCCCTTATGTAATCTGAGCCTTGCCATTTGATCTCATGTGCAACTGCAATTCTGTAAAGTATGAGTAAATTATTTAGCCATAGTAGAAGTAGAATTAATAATCACGTTAAAGCACTGTGGAAGTGTCATTCTAAATGCTTCAAAGCAGGGCTTAAAGCCAGGAAACGCTAGTGCATACTTCTGAGACCTCAAACAGTGCTGGGCACTCAAATTAGCTATACCAGGAGACCACAAATGACACTTTGCTGTGCTCTGTGGAGTGAAACGAGCGGAAATGTGCGACTTCCACTTCCGACAAAATAATGGTGGTGCATGCCATGCATGGTGGTGGTGGTGAGCATCCATGTTTGCTAAGTGGAGCCAGGGTTCAGTTTCAAGGTCCTGCCCCCATTACTGCAACTTTCACTCCCGGAGGTTTCAGCAATGCCACGCTTCAGAGCCTTTTGGCTTGTGTGATCCCCTGAGTCATGTACTGTAGTACTGTACTGTACTGTACTGGCCCAGACCACAGGCGCTCAGAGGAGTCAATGTGTCAACATCTAACTGCAGGATTAGAAGATTGATCGACGTTTTTTGCAACTCTCCTTCTGGTAATGGTATGTGTGTGTGTGTGTGTAGACTAGACTGCACTTCTCTGATAACAGCATGTTGTCTCCTTTTCACCATCTAGCCTGACCTTTATCTGTATTCCACTGGACTTGTCCGTTGGCATGCGCTGGTCATTGGAGAGGACAATGCTGAGATGTTAACATCTCTTGTCTTTTAAGCACGTCAATGCTGAGCTTATCTCGCGTCTCTCCTCTGCTGTGGCAGCTTCTTGACGCCTTCACTATACTCACTGACCCTTTTTGTTCATTCCACTGGCCCCTTTCATTTAAGTATAAATTATTCAGCTTAGACCCACGCTCTTGTTTAATACGTAAAGCTTTGCAATAATAGAGCACGTCTGGAGATTTATGATGATGGGGAAACGTGTTAATTTATGAGGAATCGGCCTGCTTCGTCATCCTCAGTTGCTGCAAGTAACACATGGAAGGTTTTGAGAGGCAAACAGAGGCCTCTGCCTGGCCATCCACAGCCTCATAACAATGGCCATGCTCGGCCGATCGTCTCTGGTGAGCACAGGCAGTGATCTAACCATAATGAGATTCAGTTTGGAAATTGCACCTGTCTACTGGTGAGTTATGGCTTTTTGGGTAATGTGTATACATAGACGTCGTGTGTGTGTGTGTGTGTGTGTGTGTGTGTGTGTGTGTGTGTGTGGGAGGGGGGTTAATCAGTTGCATCCTCATTGATTGTGTCACTACAATATTGTAAAGTTGTTGTTTATGAGTGCTGCTGCTGATAGATTGGTTGATCGTAATCAGTACATGACTTTTAACAGGAGTTTGTGCTCACAGGGAAAAAAGGATCTAGGAAATACAGCGAGCTAAATGTGTCAGGCCATCTTTATATAGATGATCTACTAAAGTAATAAGCCTATTAACCACAAGATGTCAAACAAAGTTCGGTCCTTAATTCTCTTGAAGTTCATTCTTGCTCATTCAATTCAACACCGGAGCAGTCTCTGCCCATCTGAAATATCACCCCATTGGTGTAGAGCGGTTTGTATAAGGACTCGTGTGGCACGCTGCCAAGGCAAGGCCTCTGAGGAAACCTTGGAGATGGTGTTCACCTCATTCAAGCTGTTCAGCCTCAGACCTGGACATTAGCATTTCAATAGAGCGCATTCATAAGAGCGAATGAGGAGGTAAAGAGTACCATCTTGCAGGATGACACGGTTGAAGACGAACTTCCTCTGATATATAATGTGTGAACGTGATGAACAGCCCGATTTGAACTCGGCTATTTTGGACAGTGACAGAGAATATAATTTGGCTTTAACCCAACTGTCTGTCACTCTGTCTGTACAGTACAGGCAAGAATTAGAACAGCCCACACAACTGCAAAATGCAAAACGGCTTGCTTTCAGAGTTACTCAGTGTTCATCAATAAACAAGCCAACCGGCTTTGTAGTTGAATACAACGGGGGGCAGATACAGAGAGAAAGAGGTCATGATGAGATGTATGACAGGCAGCCACTGACTACAGTGTGTATACTACACAGTAAAATCGTCTGTTTTATTTGAACTCTAAGCCTGTAAATGTAACCATTTTTGGCTGGATTTGAACAAAGTAAAACGAACACTGAGGATTTAACTGTGTACGTAGTTGAGCACAACTGGATCTGTAACGTTGCAAAGTACATACAAGTATGAATGAACCCACTGACTAGACCACCAGAATAAGCATCATGCTGTAGTTATCTTGCGAATGGCCTGTTTTCATTAAATTAGCCTGTTTTTCATCTTGTGCTGGCTCCTTTGTGCTGACCCACTCTGTGCTGAGCTTTGGCTGGTGGGGTGCCAGTTCGCCCGCTCCACTGGCTGCATTCCCTGGCTCCAACACCGCATTGTGCTGTACCTGAGCTTCTGGACTGTGGGAGAGTGCGGCAAAATGATGCCTTACTCTTTGGGGCCAGTAGTATTGTCTTGGCTCATGTTGAAGTTGTTGAACCCATGATAGTCGAACCGTCGTGCTATTTCCCCACAGTATCTCACAGATTGAAGTGAAACCGGTGTTCGGGAGAATTTCCACTGAGCTTAAAGTTCTGGCTTGGTTCTGACATATTCAGGCTCACAGTCACACATTGATTTGTTCTTGTTAAAACTATTTCAGCAAAACACGTAGCTCCTATCACTTAGATATCACACACACACACACACACACACACACACACACACACACACACACACACACACACACACACACACACACACACACACACACACACACACACACACACACACACACACACACACACACACACACACACACACACACACACGTTACACAGCTAAATCAATTTGCAACTCTGAGAGTAAGGGTCTATTTGGTTACGTTTGTGCACTGACTCTCAGAGTTAAACAAAGTCAGGATTTCACAGTGTATTGTTGGAGAGGAAGCCTAGCTTTACACCTCGGGTGCGAGCATCCTTCTGCTAGGTCTATGGTCTCTGTGCAGGTTCCCTTCTGCAGGAGGTCTATGGTCTCTGTGCAGGTTCCCTTCTGCAGGAGATCTATGGTCTCTGTGCAGGAGGCTATGGTCTCTGCAGGTTCATCCTCCTGCAGGAGGCTATGGTCTCTGCAGGTTCATCCTCCTGCAGGAGGCTATGGTCTCTGCAGGTTCATCCTCCTGCAGGAGGTCTATGGTCTCTGCAGGTTCATCCTGCAGGAGGCTATGGTCTCTGTGCAGGTTCATCCTTCTGCAGGAGGCTATGGTCTCTGCAGCTTCATCCTCCTGCAGGAGGCTATGGTCTCTGCAGGTTCATCCTCCTGCAGGAGGTCTATGGTCTCTGCAGGTTCATCCTCCTGCAGGAGGCTATGGTCTCTGCAGGTTCATCCTCCTGCAGGAGGTCTATGGTCTCTGCAGGTTCATCCTCCTGCAGGAGGTCTATGGTCTCTGCAGGTTCATCCTGCAGGAGGCTATGGTCTCTGTGCAGGTTCATCCTCCTGCAGGAGGCTATGGTCTCTGCAGGTTCATCCTCCTGCAGGAGGTCTATGGTCTCTGCAGGTTCATCCTGCAGGAGGTCTATGGTCTCTGCAGGTTCATCCTCCTGCAGGAGGCTATGGTCTCTGCAGGTTCATCCTACAGGAGGCTATGGTCTCTGCAGGTTCATCCTCCTGCAGGAGGCTAAGGTCTCTGCAGGTTCATCCTGCAGGAGGCTATGGTCTCTGTGCAGGTTCCCTTCTTAGCAAGAACAAGCAGAGCGGTGGTCACATGAATGAGAAGCACAAAATTATATTAAATATAAAATATAATATCATCATATTGTCAGAATCTTTCAATTTAGTTTGACATTTCTTCAAAATGTTTGAAATACAGTATAGAAAAATGCATTATGAGCTGTTAGATGTAGGCTATTCATTGAACGAGAAGACTATAGGGCTTTATTGGTTAACATAATCTGAAAAGGTCTTCATGCTTGCATGAGTGGCGTGCATGTTTGAGGGTCTCAGCTTGTGTCGGTTGGAAGGAAGGGGGGCTCCTAAATAAAGCAAGGTTGACAACTACTGTAGACAGAGCTCTTCAAAATGACAGGAGTTTCCTCCGTAACGGGAGGAACCGCATTATCCACATTGAGGAACCGGAATTGGTTCTTCCACATTCTAAACTGAACTGAACTGAACTGGTTTTTATCACATTGTATGTAAATGGTTTATGTACTGTATATACTGTCAGAGTTGAGTTGGTATGTGCACTTCATGTCTGCTATACAATTACAATACCAGTGGTTTTCAAACATTTTAATTTCAACTCTCAGAGTTACAGACCTGTAAGGGTCCGTTTCAGGCCAAAGTTGTACAGTATAGTATATATTTCAAGGGAACCATTTGAGGAATTGAACCACTAAGTGGAAATCATTAAGGAACTGAAATAGTTAAATTCCTAAAGGATCCCAACCCAGAACATACCAATATAGAATCTTCCTTAAATAGTTTAAAGTCATTCATTGAAACGTGCATTCACTTTCTTGTGTATTCTACGGCAAGTAGCAATATCGGCTTATAAGGGACATTAATAAATGAAACATTTGCATCATTGTTCTATTCTAATTTGTAATTCATGAAACTTGCCCTTTCTTGTCATCGTCTACACGACAAGACCATAGCCTCCTGTAGGATGAACCTGCAGAGACCATAGCCTCCTGCAGGAGGATGAACCTGCAGAGACCATAGCCTCCTGCAGGAGGATGAACCTGCAGAGACCATAGCCTCCTGTAGGATGAACCTGCAGAGACCATAGCCTCCTGTAGTATGAACCTGCAGAGACCATAGCCTCCTGCAGGAGGATGAACCTGCAGAGACCATAGCCTCCTGTAGGATGAACCTGCAGAGACCATAGCCTCCTGCAGGAGGATGAACCTGCAGAGACCATAGCCTCCTGCAGGAGGATGAACCTGCAGAGACCATAGCCTCCTGTAGGATGAACCTGCAGAGACCATAGCCTCCTGTAGTATGAACCTGCAGAGACCATAGCCTCCTGCAGGAGGATGAACCTGCAGAGACCATAGCCTCCTGTAGGATGAACCTGCAGAGACCATAGCCTCCTGCAGGAGGATGAACCTGCAGAGACCATAGACATATACTCTAATATTATCGACAGTTTCATATCATGAAAGTGGTGGGAATTATGGGAAGCTAGAGTCTCTCTATCTGTTTTCGCTACAGGCTGGAAGAAACCATGGCATGTTAAACAACCGGAATTGTTTGACATGAAAGCAATGAGACCTTAATTCCACCCAGCCTTTAATTTGTGTGTGCACACTAGTACTACTACTGCACACAAATACTGTATATATACACTCAATGCTTTTAGCTGCAGTTGAACCCAGGTGAAGCAGAAAATAAATATAGATTATCACCCAGGCATTCATCATTGCCTGGGGCGTATCCAGCTGATGGCTGGCCTGACACATGGCTGATGCAGCTGTGTTTGAGATTGGAGTCTGGAACTGCACCTCCTGAAATCCGAGCAAGGAAGCTGCCAATTCAGTTCAGATCTATATTAGATTATTTTTATTTCCATTTCAAGGCTAAGCAGCAAGCTGTATATGCTTAGATGATTTTGATTTATATTAGGATGGACAGAAGCATTTGAAAATTGAGGCAACAGGCTAGAGATTGGATAACACGGCCTAAGACCAATGCCAGTCGATAATTTATCACCAATACCTAATAGCCGTATTCATTCACAAGAAAACAAAGAATAGCATTTGATTAACACGTTCAATTAAAGAGTTGATGATCAACACTGTAATTGAATTAATTAGTTAATAGAGTCCTGACGTCACTCGCCATCCCCTGGTTCACGGAAGTAATTTCTATATAACATGGGGTCATCTTAAAATCATCTCATATAAGCATTGTTGTCCAAAAATAAACAAAGTGTTCTCAGCAAAATTGTCGTTTACGACCGTCAGTCACTCATATTTGATACCGTCTGTTTCTAGAGAAAATTTAACTAATTCAGCAGCAGTAACATTAGCGTTTTCTCTCAGTCAGTTGATTCTTCATATCAATATGAGAGAAATGGCCGCGATGACATGTTTATTTTTCAAACACAGTTCTAAAATCCTCCTATGGGCATTACAATGCAAATAAAAAGTACATGAACCTGTGGATCTACCGCCCTCTACCGATATTGACGTAAGACTTCGGTGTTCTATAGATTAACATTATTGTCAATGAGAAATGACCCTGGCAAACAAAATAGTATAATAGGTATTACTTGTGGGCGGATGTGAGGGGATGTTTAACTGAATCGTTGCATTGGCCAAGGGTCCATGGACCGAGGAGTCAAGATTACCTTTAAAAGTACCAGGAATCAGTGATTCCGATCCAATTCTTTATGGTGTTTATTATTTTCTCATGTCTACTTCTCATGTTTACTCGTAAACATGTAAAGGTAATCTGCAAGACAAGATACAGCACACATTGAGAGAAATGATATATATGATATCTAGTACTTTATTGTCAGTTCACACTGAAAGCAACAGTAATTCAATGTGTATGCATGTCTTGGCTACAATGACATGATCTGAGGCAAGGGTGTGATTCAGTATGTTATGTTCACTAGTCCTTACCCGTTCTGAATATATGAACAGCAAATCATGTTCAGTGTGTGATGTAATAGATCACATTACTGATAGGGGGGGAATTGTTTACAGATGGTCTTGGGAAGTTGGGTTGGGCACTAAAGTATAGGCTAATTAAATGCTGTAGTACAATCATAAGTACACCATTGATGTGTGATGTAAATATGGTGGTGATATTCTGCCTATAAATGGAAGTTATTGAATATTTTCAAGTTCGGTGTTGCACTTTGTAGACGGTCCCTAACCGCTCACCGTCTGCTGCCCGTGGAGATATAAGCTATTAAACGGTGAACGCGGAGGTTGGCTTTTTGGGCTTCAAAGCAAGTTGTAGTTTGTTCTTTATATAATCAGGATAAGAATTAGATGTTTTGTGTGATTTAGGAACGTGTCGTTGTCATTGCATCTGTCTGTATGTATTTTGTCATTGTGATGTTCCGACGGCACGGGATCTGTCTTCTCCAAACGTCTCCATTTGGCCACCCCGAGACCCCGACAGATAAGCATTCCGTTGTGATCGTGCTGTTCAGTGTGTCACGCAGCCACGCTGGGTGCGCGCAGGGCTGTAAGCTGTCGTTGTCAGTGTCCAGGCTTTGAGCGTGCATGTAGCCCATGTGTAATGCACGGCGAAGGAGGTGGTTGAGGAGGGGGCGGACAGTGTAGTCGGAGCGGCTGCAGTCCTGGCTGTGTGTCGCTGATCATAAGCCCAGAAACAGTGTCCTCGGAGCGGCTGCAGTCCTGGCTGTGTGTCACTGATCATAAGCCCAGAAACAGTGTCCTCGGAGCGGCTGCAGTCCTGGCTGTGTGTCGCTGGTCATTCACATCCAACACGGATACAGAACAGATGCTCCGACGGGGCTGGGTTTCGCTTCCTACGTCACACTACAAACGGTGACCTATCGAATTATGCGTCCCACACCCCCTCCACAGGCACACAATTCTTCAAGTTACAATTCTCCATGATCGTGTGGTGATGTAAAAACAATATCTGTACAGTAAATATGACAGTTGCGTCGGTAAAAAAGTAGCCTAGCTGGATTGTGGGAGCGTGCAGATTTATTTTGGCATGGAGAGATGTGTGCTAATAGTGTGGCTCGGTCGGAGATAGAGCACGGACAAATAAACGGGTTTTTATTCACTAATAAATTCATTATTAATCTTATTGGAAAAATGGCTTCGTTAAGACCTCCATATTATTATGGTCAATGCCTGTGTGAAAAGTGGGAGCGATTGGTGCAGGCAATGAGGAGATAAGTGTTTGTTTCTGACAGACAGACAGACAGACAGACAGACAGACATTCAGACATTCGCTCTATTATTATTAGGATATAACTTCCCCACCCAGCCCTTGCCCAATAATATCTCCTTCCACTATTTAGCCTTTTTTCATGAAAACAAGACAGCAACATATTTGTAAAATAGGAAGTGAGCATTGTTGTGGTGGACAGCAGAGGACACTTTTCTCCTGACTCACTCATCACTGTGTGTCACCGACGGCCTTCAGTGAGAACTGTGAAACGAAAGGCTTCTGACTGACATGACAGTCAAGTGAGGACATGTTGCATAACACTGAACTGCACCGATGGCGTTGGAGATGTTTCCACAAGCGTGGCGCATGACGCTGCGGCTCAACGCTCCAGGAGATGGGGCGTCAAATGCGGAAAACAAATTTCACTGCGTTAACGTGTGTGACTAATCGTACGACTTTGACTTTGACGTAACTCAAGAACCCTTTCGCCCCACCGACTTCAAATTCCACATACGTGTTCCACGCCCCCACGGCGAGCGCAGTGCCCGGTGTCGAGTCGGTCGGACCCACGGTTGTCCAGAACCAAGACAAAAGGCCTCTGAAGTCTGAACTCTGAACAGCTTTGACACAACACTCCATTTTTGGGCATGCATGACATAGAACTCCATATATAGGAATAAAGGGACGCAGAGAGACAGATACAGAAATCTCCATATATTATGGGCATGAAAGGGACACAGACAGATGGGTGGACCTGGTACTCTGACGCGGGTACAACGGCTATTGCATAGCCGGGTGGGGCATGGATCCCCAACTGCCACCTCTACCGACTCTGTGCTGTACGGCCGCCGCCGGGCACCGGCCGAGTTTGTTATAACTCTGTTACTGTAATGTTTGCTAATGTAATTGCAAAAGGTGATCTTACAGTGACATTGCATATAGCGTGTGAATGCATTGAGCAAAGTGATGACTGAATGCTGAATGTTAGCTAAATCTCCGGCATAACTAGAAAGAGTCCTGACGGGGATAGGGGATTGTCTGACTTGATGTGAAGAACAGAGAACTCAGATTTATTTTATTTTATTATTTCTTCGTCATCAAAGCGTTTCTTTTGAATAGATTTTTCTAACCACATAACTCACATGACTTACATAAAAAGGTAAGAATGTCAAACACTTTTCTGCCCCGTCTTGGGGTTTTCATTGGATTACAAAACCTGGTGACTTTGGTTATTTTTGTACCAAAATTGTCGCTGCTTCTTCTTGAAGGAAGAATATGACTTGCTGGAAGAACGTGAACAGCTGTTTGAGTGAGTCAACATCACTTATGGCGGCACAAAATGTGCTATAACCACCTGAGCCTTAAGCTAATGGCACGACGCGTCGCAATGGGACGTGCCGCGACGACGCAAATCATCCACTTTATTTGCTAATAAATGTCGAATAATTCTTTCAGTCTAAATGCCATCGTACCACACCTTGGCATTCTTCAGAGACATGTTTGTCCATGCAGTCGGTGTGACACGTCAGCCTGCATTTATCCTTGGACGACGTGCCTTAATCAGACCAGTGTGTGTCCAGTGGAAACCTCGTATTAATCTGATCTCAGGTCAGAATGGGTTAATTCTCACCCCATTCGGCCACCTATCGACATCCCTGCACACTCCACCTCTCCCCTCTTCTTCTCCAATAAGCTGCTCCCCCGGGGCGGGGGGGGGGGGGGGGTGTTGCCATGGAGACTCTCTTCCCAGCCTGTTCTCCCTGGTCCTCATGCCTGGATACAGCCACGTGATGATGGACAGCCGGGATCTGGAAAGGGCGTGTTTCCTTTTGGCCGGCGTCGGGGGGGCCTTGGCTCCCCTTAACCCGTTTAGGACGGGATACGCGTCTGTGTCGCTTTAGCGTTTTATAAAACACTTCAAGCATTGTTTTAAACTTTAGCTGTTGAAAGCTAGCAGGTCTACAAGCACTCGGTGCCGCGCTACGAGCTTGTAGATCTGCTATTTTTGAAAAATTGTGCAAATCGTGTGCAAATCTTTGGATATATATTCTTTCACAGCGAACGTTTTTAACTCATATCTTTGCTTCTGGGGGGGGGTGGGGGGGGTGGCGGCCGATTACATAATGGTTTTTGGGGTCCTTGACAAGAAGTATTTTGAGAACCACTGATATAGAAACATAGGTTTTTCAGAAAACTGTCATGATTTAGGAGACATAATTTTGTAGAATCCGGTCTCAGGTCCCAATGGTTTAAGTGTCGGACCAGCATTGCGTGCGGCTGACACCATGATGATGATACGAGGACCAACAGGAATATCAATGTCAGCAGAGATGAGGCTATCCGACGTGATCCTCCCTCCCCTTCCCTTGCCTTGCCTTCGCCTCCCCTCCCCAGACAGGCACTTTGAAGTGCCTGACCTGTCATTTTCACCTGACACTAAAAAGCCTGTTTTTGTTCCGTTTGCTCTCAGTTTCTTAAAAGTTGTGTGATCTTTTAGTTCTGACATTGTCAGAAAAAAGGTTTTCCTGCCACTCACTGCTCTATTTCTTCAAGCAATCTCCTTTTGATCAAAGATGTGTTCAACCTGTGTTATTCCAACTGCCAATCTAATTCCCATTTAATATAGTTAGCTATAGCTATGCTTTATCAGTTACTGTGCCTCTGTATCTATAATGGTAACCACTAACCAGACCACTTAGCTTGTCATATTCTTTTATTCTACATGAATATAATATAACCAATATGATATGCCACTTGTTTCCAGTGTGAGTGGGAAATGGTCGTGGTGGAAAAGCCCCAAGTAGTACTTGCTAAAGTACTAAGATTGGCACAGTGTACTAGGTAGGTTTCAGTGTGACAGTTCATTCAATGTGGAAACGCCAATAAATATATGGAGGGTAGTGCAATTACTGAATGATAAAAAGGGCTGACAAGATGTCAGATTGCATTAGGATACGTCGGATCACTCGCTCGATATTGATTAGTCTTGCCTACCGCCGTCTCATCCGTCTGTCGTCCGTACGTATTCTTCTCACAGCGCTGTAAATCACCGTGGTCGCCTTGAGAGGTGGCGTGATCTCTCTCGGGAACAGTTGGGGAGGCTCTTGCCGCCCGGCGTACAGTAATGGCAATCTTTGCTTATCGTCAAACCCTTGTGGAGCAGAAGAGGCAGGGAGGGATCTGGACAGAGTGAAAAGAACTGCAGCTATAAAGGCCATTTAACACATTTAGACCTGACGTCAAAAAAAAAAAAAAAAGAGGTCTTCTAAATCTGGTTTTTCTGAAATACCTGTTTCTATATCGGCGCCGGTGCTCAATATGTCATGTCAAGCCAAGGACACCAAACATGATTGATGGGGCACGGTGTTGGTAGTGCTGTCGCCTCACAGCTAGAAGGTCCTGGGTTCGATTCCCGCTCGGGACGCTGTGGGTGCTGGCGGCGTGTTTCCTCATCCGCGTCATCAGTGCCCATACCCGAAGGCGGGGTTGGCGAAAGGGCCTTTCTGTGTGGAGTTTGCATGTTCTCCCCGTGTCCCCTAGGGTAGGTACCCTCACAAAAAACATGCAGTAATCCTGGTCACTAAACTGCCTCCCCCTGGCCAGCCGGGGCGCCTGATGGAGGGGAAAGGAACTGGTTGGAATAACGTGTTCCTTCCACGCGCTACGTCCAACCAGGGAAACTCGCCCCTGTCAGGTGTAAAGGAGCAACTTGGACACTCAGGCATGAAGGAAGCATGAGTTCAAGTCCGTTGCTCTCCCCTTGTCCCCCATATATGGGGACTAGGTTGGTGGAGGGTGTGTAGAGCCCAGGATCACATTAGATGATTGACACAGGGGTGAAAAATGGGTTACAAAATCGTGGGATAAAAAAAATATATATATAAAAAAAAAAAAGGCCACCAAAAATGATTGGCCACCAACCCCCATCTGAAAATATGTTGTTCCATGGAGGGACCCCCCGGAAGCAAAGATTTGAGTTAAAAACGTTCGCTGTGAAATAATTCAAAGATTTGCGACACGTTTTCTCGATTTCTCAAAAAAATAGCAGACCTACAAGCGAGTGCCACGCTATGAGCTTGTAGATCTGCTATTTTTCAATAGCTAAAGTATAAAATAATGCTTACAACACCAAAATGGATTCCCGCCCAGAATGTGTTAAGCACACGAATACAGTTTGCTACAGTTGCAAAATTGCATTAGGGGATTAGGCCTGGTACAGACCAGAGTACTAGTAGCGTGGTATTTTGTTCAACTGTTGAAGATATACAGTACGTGTGAAATGGAAGAATGTGTAAGACTGAATTGAGTTTTGCAATACGGTCTGCACTTGTCTGGTTTTTATGTGCATTAACCCATTCTGACCGGGCACCCATTTTGGTGTCAGCATCATGTTATGCTTTAGCTATTTAAAAATAGCAGATCTACAAGCTCATATCGCGCCACCGAGTGGCGCGATACGAGCTTGTAGGTCTGCTATTTTTGAAAAATCGAAGAGCGACTGACATTTTTAGAATCTGATCTCAGGTCAGAATGGGTTCATCAGACCAGTGTGTGTCCGGCGGAAAAAAATGTCTTCTACATCCTGACAGTTTTCTGAAAAAGCTATGTTTCTGTGTCAGTCGTTCTTCGATTTTTCAAAAATAGCAGACCTACAAGCTCGTAGCGCGCCACTCGTAGCGCGCCACTCGGTGACGCGCTACGAGCTTGTAGAGCTGCTATTTTTCAATAAGCTAAAGCATAACATAATGCTAACGCCAAAAGGGGTTCCCGCCCAAAATGGGTTGATGGCGTCATGTATCCAAGGATGCTTTTGCAATGATTCCTTCTGAGACACAATGCCCCTCAGTTAAAACAGAAAGCTATTGTGTGTGTGTGTGGGTTCTCCAATGTCTCCATTGTCTTTCATATTCTTAATTCAGTGTCATAGACGGGTAACCCTCACCCTAAACCTAACCTCCCATGGGGCAGCACACCTAAACCTAACCTTAACCCATGTCTATTGTCTAACCAATGACTAGTCTAAACTAAGTATGCACCCCATCATAGACCAGTGGTTTTCAACCCTTTTCATATCAAGGTGCATTATTTATTCTGCATTTGAGCCACGGCATGGGCCACCATTTGATGAGATTTAGACCCAAAACCTTTTATTTTATTTTCGTTGGATAAGATTTTGTCCCCAATTCTATGCTGTATTGATGTGGTACCAGGATAGGAGAGATAACAGGCAAACATTGATCAAAATAACAATTCTCTAATTGTAACGTGTAAATTGTGTAAGATGTTTAACAATAACTTAAGCGATCCTTAACTCAAGAGTTAATGATCTATAAGGGTCCATTTGGTTATGAACTCTCCATAGTTTTTTAGCCGGGGACCACCAGGCAGGAACCCCCTCAAAGACCACTGGTGGTCCCCGACGGGAGTACCACTGGTTAAACCCACTGTCAGACATTAACCCATTTTAGACGGGAACCCCTTTTGGTGTTCGCATTATGTTAGCTATTGAAAAATAGCAGATCTACAAGCTCATAGCGAGGATTTCACAAGCTTGTAGGTCTGCTATTTTTGAAAAATCGAAGAACGACTGACATAGAAACATAGCTTTTTCAGGAAACTGTCAGGACTGTCAGACATTTTTAGAATCTGATCTCAGGTCAGACTGGGGTGACAGACTCTGGCTGAAACACACAAAGGGTGCGCGAAGCGTGCATTGATTTAGGTATTCATATCGTGGGTCAGATGAGCTGCTGAGAGGATGCACCGTCCCGCCATCAAAGTTCACGGCCTGTGAAGTGATGATGCTTTATCTGCACACAGTGCCCTCGAGGGAAATGAGCCATCTTTACTGCTCCTCTTAAGGAGCCAGTCTGTAGCCCCGCATATAACCTGACCAACCCCTTTCACGCCAGCCAACACGCACGCACACACACACACACACACACACACACACACACACACACACACACACACACACACACACACACACACACACACACTAAACCTTTCTTCAAAGGAAGATTTAGCTGACTCCTGTCAGTCAATGAATCAGTCAATGCTGAAGTGTTAATGCACTGTAGGTGCTGGCAGTCGCATATAAGGCCCTATTTCTGACAGTGCTACTGCTAAACCCCTTATCCCTAAACTTTTTTGCTATTTTTAAGTGGTGCAACCACTTCATTAAGTAGCTTTGTGTGTGCTTGCCGGCCTGGCTGCCTGCCTGGGTCTGAGCACGAAAATAGCATTTGGTTGGTTTTCAAAACCAAGTGTCACTGTTGTGCAGCCTAACACACACATGATACATGATGATTTCAGGTGTATCAGTACAGTACAGTACAGTACAGTAGAGTAGAGTAGAGTAGAGTACAGTGACCCCTGGGCTCACTGGAATTGGCCCGATCATAGACTTGGCTGTATATCATAGATTTCATAGGCTAGCTAGCTTCATAGACTTCATAGACAGCACTACCATCAGATTTGTGTAAATTAATTTTAATTTTTTTGTTTTGGATTGATTCATGTTATTAATGTGTATTTTCAGACAATTAAAGGTATATTCAGTGATTTCACTTAATTCAAATATCACTTATGTTTTTGTTTTGTTGTGATAATCCTCCCTACTATAGAGTGTGCTGACCATATAAGGAGTTCCTCCCTGTCCCCAGTTAACCCCTGGGGGTCAAAAAACCTTAGGTTTTGTTTTTGGCTCTCTATCCTGATTGGATGAAAGGCTTAGGTCCCAGCCAAAAACGAAACCTAAGGTTTTTTGAGTGAAATCACTGAATATACCTTTAACCCTCCGTAAACCTGAGCGTTGGTTCTGTTCTTGCTCTGCTCCTTTTTCCCCCGTACACCAAACCTCTTTGCCCCCTCAGAATAGGGATGCTAGAGCTGAAGTGATTAATGTCAAATAATAATAATAATAATAATAATATTTCTTTTTCACAGAGATTTGGCGGTCCCCCCGTAGTAACTCTGGGACCCCCTAGGAGTCCAGGAACCTCTGTAGAAGACCCCTGGTCTTAACCCATTCTGAACGGGAACCCATTTTGGTGTTGGCATCATGTTATGCTTTAGCTATTGAAAAATAGCAGATCTACAAGCTCATAGCGCGCCACCGAGTGGCGCGCTAAGAGCTTGTAGGTCTGCTATTTTTGAAAAATCGAAGAACCACTGACATTTTTAGAATCTGATCTCAGGTCAGAATGGGTTCATCAGACCAGTGTGTGTCCAGCGGAAACCTCGTATGAATCTGATCTCAGGTCAGAATGGGTTAATCATGCCAAAGCTCAGGAGGACATCCATGTATTGTTGAGAGACAACCATCCACTGGGTTTCCACTGGTTCCTGGTCTAGTATACGGTATGCGGTGCAGGTGTCCTGGTGTCTGTCCAACACTGTCCAGAGTAATGGCTGCGTCTCAGATAACGATGATATATTATTGTCTCAAGGTCAGGGCTGGAGTGGTCCCTCCTCGTCACAACGATGCCATCTGCTCTCACAGGTCCATTTAAAGCTTCGTAACCCTCTCAACAGCTCATTAAACGCGTCGCTCTGAAGCTAAACTATGCCATATAAATGATGAGAGACGACGCAAAGAAGCACACAGTTGACGTTCCCAGTTCCTCACATGATGACAGATATAAATTCAGTGTATGTATATGTAGATTGAATGTTGTTCTGAGTGCATAACCCTGTGCATTCTTTGCACATGTGCATTTGTGCACTGTTCAGGGTGGGCCGGGAGGATCTTTATAGGTCGTCTTCAGACAGCCCTCCATCGTTGCTTCCAGTCATCCCGGTTCTCCATTATCCCATTCTGACCTGAGATCAGATTCATACGAGGTTTCCACTGGACACACACTGGTCTGATTAACCCATTCTGACCTGAGATCAGATTCACACGAGGTTTCCACTGGACACACACTGGTCTGATTAACCCATTCTGACCTGAGATCAGATTCACACGAGGTTTCCACTGGACACACACTGGTCTGATTAACCCATTCTGACCTGAGATCAGATTCATACGAGGTTTCCACTGGACACACACTGGTCTGATTAACCCATTCTGACCTGAGATCAGATTCATACGAGGTTTCCACTGGACACACACTGGTCTGATTAACCCATTCTGACCTGAGATCAGATTCATACGAGGTTTCCACTGGACACACACTGGTCTGATTAACCCATTCTGACCTGAGATCAGATTCATACGAGGTTTCCACTGGACACACACTGGTCTGATTATTTTATATATATTTTTTTTTTATAGAGGGACAGACAGTAGACTCAGGCTGACAGGAAATGGGGGAGAGAGATGGGGGAGTGACATGCAGTAAAGGCCGTCAGGATCGGGAGTCGAACCCACGGCACACTGCCAGACTTGGGCTACCGGCCAAGGTGCCTGGACCGCTGAGCCAGGCCAATATCATGGAATATTTACACATTAAATACTGGTTCATTTTTGTAACTAGACCTTCAAAATCTCTTCCAAATCCGTCAACAAGGCCTGCCATATGCACTGGAAAAATATGTGCGTGAGCAGTGTGACATTCAACAATGTTTGATCATATAGGAAAACTATTGGTGGAGATGTTTGTCTAACCCATGTTATGCTTAGCTGTGATTGGACCATAGCAGTTTGGGGAGGGGCTTAGCTATAGGTCAATTGCGCCCCTGCATCCTTCTTGGGTACATCCACATAAGAATGTCAAACCCAAGCTGATAACCGATCTTCTTTTATCTGCAAAAAGTCTAGAGTCTCACTGACAAACTAACAAGCACATGCAGCACACAACGATACAGTAGGAGGCAGGCTTGAATGCACACATAATGCAATATGGAAAATACCTAGAGGGATGTTTTACCCTTTACGTGCTTTTCCTTTTTATTAGCCTATAGAAATGATTGCCATGGATAGACCATTATGTAGAAGATTATAATATAGCCCATATGTCTTTGGAGCAAAGTGTTGATGCCAGTATAGATCTATGCAGCGTAAGAGAGACACTGCACGTGGTATAGGTACTGTTTCATCACTTAAGCTTTCCCGAAAGCTCCTGCTCTAAAATACTGCAGTTTCATACTGTAGATACAGGAATAGTACAATCTATTGTGCATTGATGTTTTCTGCTGCACACACTGCCCAGCAGATACAAACCACTGCCTCATTTGGATGCTGCAAAGGAAATGTACACTACGTACGTTCAAAGATGCCCACAGGATTCCAGGAATGACAAGATGTGAAACTTTGTTTATTGTACCGATGCGGTGGTTCCCAAACGGTGTGCCAATGGTGTGCCGCAAGACAAGTGTGTGTGTGCGTGTGTGTGTGTGTGTGTGCGTGTGTGTGTGTGTGTGTGTGTGTGTGTGTAGATCGGCTGTTTTTGCTCATTTCTGAAATTGTGAAATCCAGAGCTCAGCTGGTTGAACCTTTTATTTGGCATTAGTCAATATAACATAAACACACATTTGCACTCAAAGGACCACAATGTAAATGAGCTCTCTCTCTCTCTCTCTCTCTCTCCTTCTTGTGATTTATCCTTTTGACAGATGAAATATATGGTCATGTTGATGTTGTGCATTCAATCAGTCCGTCAGTTGGTCAGTCCGTCGGGCATAGAATACATAATGCATTGCTTGATTGTTTGACCCTATAGTCCATTTTTATACTCCAGAATAGATTTACACTAAATTGACATTCAGGATTAGATTTATTTCTCTCTCTCTCTTTTTTTAGGCAGTCTTGCTGTATATTTTCAATTCATTGATAAGATAACGTTTGTTTGAAACAAACAAACAAACAAAACCAAACAAACTATATGAGGACGTGCTCCTTATTGAATTAAACCAAATCCACATGCACATCTTTTTCCATGCTGGTCTCTCTCCATATATTCTTTGGTCCTCCAATGATAGGCTATACTTTAAACCTTTGAAGGTTATATTTAGCTGGTGGTTTTACTTATCATTTGTTTGGTTCCACTGGGGCGTGGAGACTGCATGTGATGAGGAGGTTTACCACACTTCAAACTGCTCCGCATCCTCGTGTTGAGGGCAGGGCCCATTCCCCTTCACGCCTCTCTCCCCAGCCCACCTCTCTCCTCAGCCCCTATAGCCTCTCTCCCCAGCCCCACCACCTCTCTCCCCAGCCCACCTCTCTCCTCAGCCCCTATAGCCTCTCTCCCCAGCCCCACCACGCCTCTCCCCAGCCCACCTCTCTCCCCAGCCCACCTCTCTCCCCAGCCCACCTCTCTCCTCAGCCCCTATAGCCTCTCTCCCCAGCCCCACCATGCCTCTCTCCCCAGCCCACCTCTCTCCTCAGCCCCTATAGCCTCTCTCCCCAGCCCCACCACGCCTCTCCCCAGCCCACCTCTCTCCCCAGCCCACCTCTCTCCCCAGCCCACCTCTCTCCCCATCCCCACCACGCCTCTCTCCCCAGCCCACCTCTCTCCCCAGCCCCACCTAGCCTCTCTCCCCAGCCCACCTCTCTCCCCAGCCCACCTCTCTCCCCAGCCCCACCTAGCCTCTCTCCCCAGCCCGCCTCTCTCCCCAGCCCCACCTAGCCTCTCTCCCCAGCCCACCTCTCTCCCGAGCCCCACCACGCCTCTCTCCCCAGCCCCACCTAGCACATGCTTCCTTCCAGCGTCAAATGCATAGATGGAGGAAGGTTCTTCTATCAGTCGCACGACTGGTTTCATTTGTCATTTATTTGGATTCCATAGAAGCCAAGCATTGTCTTCTATTGGAAGCATGTCATCTGTCCATCTTCAACCGCTTATCCGTAGTCGGGTCGCGGGGGAACAGTTCCACCAGAGAGCTTCAGATCAGAGACTACAAGTCTGTCACAGATAATTCTTTCAGACATACATACACACACATGACGTAATGGCGTATGTGCAAGGCAGAATAATAACTGCATTTCCTTAATCACGTTCAACCTGGCGTTCGTGTTTTGTGAGATCTTCCATATGTAGGCACATTTTGTGCTTGGCACGTTTTGTCATATATAGGTATAAAATAGCAAATGAAAGGCTTTTGTTTTTTTTCATTTTCTGTATGAATTTGATAAAACGATGAATGCTGTGCACCGGCACACTTCATTGTTGAGGCTATTTTCAGAGTCGATTTATGAAAGTGCTTCTTGGAAGGAACCGATGAGATCAGTCATATATAGCTCTGTTTGCCAGCGTTTCTTTTTTTCCCTTTTTTTTTTCTCGGAACACATTTCGGTGCTGCTGTTCAAAAAGACAAACAGTCATTTGTAGCTGCAGATGTAAATTCACAGCATTCCTTCCCTGGCTCGGAGATTGCAGAAGGAAGCGCACGGAGAGGGTTCAGACACTTTAAATAAACCACGTGGAATGAGCTGCAGGAAACACTGGGAGGATAATTCTCCAGTCGCTCATGGTTTCTAAGAGGCGAGGAGGACACACTTCTGGCGCGCGTGACCTATTTTTCCAAACTCATCTGTCAAGAGCTCTGCTGCCGCTGCAGCTGTTGGTTCAGCACCCTTTTGTCATAAAAAAGAGTGTTTTTTTTTTAACCTTTTTTTGTTCTTGCTCCCCGTCATTCATGCAAACTGGTGTCCCATTTTTCCAGGGTATTTTTTTGTTTTTCTTCTGTCTAATTTAAACAAAACAAAAAACGAAAAACATAATAATTTGGGAAACTATTTTGAGGGAAAAGGGGTGAAAGGAAAGGAGAGAGAGGGAGGGGGGGTTGGGGTTAAAAAGCTGTGAGTCGTAAAGAGTGAAGCAACTTCTCTCCCTGGTTGGAGACGGAGACCTTTCTGTGGCTATAGTAGGGCTCTCACAAAATCTATGCCTCCCCCCCCCCCCCCCCCCCCAGCGTCGCTGCGAGGGAGAGGCCCCTGGATATAGAGGGAAGGGCTGGGACAATGGTTAACCACAGATTGCAGCATGCAGCTTGAGGCCGGGGGGGGGGGGGGGGGCAGGCGGCACAACATCACAGGAGGGGGGGGGGGGGGGGGGAGTAATGAAAAGGGCTCCCCTGCACAACATTGTCTCTGCTGCTGTTGCTAAACTCAAGTGGCTCTCCCTCGAAGTCAGAGCCTGTATAGATATCCATCATGGGAAGGGCTTGGCTGGCCAAATTACACACTGTGCTGTAGCCTCGTTGTGTAGCCGGCCTTCTATCTGCCTTTTAATGCCCCAGGCAGTGATATTAGTATGGCTACACCAGGCTAATGCTGAGCCGCATGGAAACATGGCCTATAGTGTCATTGCTGTGGTCGTCAGGGCTGTCCACTCACCATTAACTCATTTAAGTTGATGAATTAACTTTCACATGAATAATTGTGATTAACGATGATTAATTTGTGATGAATGAATTGTGTTCTAAGCATTTATTTGACACAATGGAACGTTTTACAATTTGTATTTTGGACCACCGACATATGCAGCAAGCTGCCAACTCACGCTCTGATTGGCCGAGCGATGCCAGAATCCCCGATTTGGATTGGCCGAGCGACGCCACCAGAAATACACAATCCCTGATTGGCCGAGGTGACCACCAAAAATTCACAATCCCTGATTAGCCGAGGGTCTCACCAGCGTATGCACGCAGCACCCTGATTGCATGTAGGATCCTCAGATTAAAATTATTACAATCTAATAATGTACACCAGTGGCTCTGGACGTGGGATCCAGGGGGTGCCCAGCTAAATGATTGTTAGGAACCAAATGGACCTTTATGGGTGTGTGACTGAGATGGTTTATGGGTAACTGAGATGGTTCCATTTGTTGACTCTCAAAGTTAAATAACACAGGTTGTACACAATGTACAGTGTCGATTGGAGGCCCAGAGGAAAAAGAAAACTATATCAAATGGGTGTTTGAAGCATAATGCATATCAAGGGCTCCATGAAATTAAAAAGGTTGAGAATCACTGATGTACACATATAGTACGTATAATATTTATATTACAATGTGCTGAATTTGGCACGAGCAACATGCTAGATGTATAGTGTATTGTAGCGTTTCATCTGCTTTTCATCAACGAAGCTCTCACCGTGGACTGTACATTTTATAATCCAACCCAAACTGACTGTGAAGCCAGAAAGACGAGGATTACTTGTAGATCACTTCTAGGTCAGATATGTTGGTTATATTTGTCATATTACGAAGTATGGTTAATGTGCGTGTGTGGCTGTGTCTTTGTGTACCAAGGTTTCATAGGGCCAGGCGAGTAGCCCAGTACACAACTCTTGATTCGTAATGCAACGAGTTGCATCTTGCAACCGCAAAACTGCACCTGCAACAGATTTCTCCCGGCAACTCCCTTTTAGTAGCCAGCCCATAGAGCCCCATTGTGAACCCGGACATGTTGAGTACACCAAGGTTTTATGTTATAAATGTTTAGTATGGGTCCCCAGCATGTAGAAACCCTCAGTTTCTACATGCTGGGGACCCCTACTAAACATTTATAACATCAGTTTCTACATGCTGGGGACCCATACTAAACATTTATAACATCAGTTTCTACATGCTGGGGACCCATACTAAACATTTATAACATCAGTTTCTACATGCTGGGGACCCATAGTAAACATTTATAACATCAGTTTCTACATGCTGGGGACCCATACTAAACATTTATAACATCAGTTTCTACATGCTGGGGACCCATACTAAACATTTATAACATCAGTTTCTACATGCTGGGGGACCCATACTAAACATTTATAACATCAGTTTCTACATGCTGGGGACCCATACTAAACATTTATAACATCAGTTTCTACATGATGGGGACCCATACTAAACATTTCTAACACTAGAAAAAGTGCCCTTCTGGGCACAGGTCTCCACCAGGATAGGAATGTAGGACATTGCAGCTTGCCTTCATCTGGTGGTTGGATAAAAGGGCACCAAAAGTAAATTAGAGGTAAAAACACTTTTCGGCCAGTTATAGCGCCACCTTGAGGCTGAGTTGAAATTGTTCATGTGGCATTTCGTCCTCGGCCTAGTGGGAATGTGGGTGCACAATTTCACGGAAATCACGCGATGTGTTCATGATTTGCAGCATTTTGTTTGAAACTGAGCACTCCTGTGAACTTTGGAAGCCAATCTTAACCAATCAGGATGGAGTCTGAGAAATCTGAAAGACCGGTTTCGTTGAATGGCTCTAGAGAGACTGTGTACCAATTTGCGTGATGTTTGGACAAAATCTGTAGGTGTACTGTGCAAAAACTTGTTTTGCACAAAGCGGCCTCCTGGTGGCGCTATAACAGGCCGTTCTGGAAAGTTTGGGGCAGAGGTTCATCGTTGGCATCCAGGGAGTGTGTGTGCAAAATTTGGCATCGACCGGGTTAACGGTGGCCGAGATTAGCTGCTCATGGACACGGACACACACGGACGGACAGACACACGGACGGACGGACGGAGTGCAAAACATACTCTCCCCCCATGCCTTCGGCCTGGTGGAGACAATAAAATGTTGGTGTACTCAACATGTCCGGGTTCACTTTTTGGCTACTAGGCTAAGTTACTGTAGTCTAGATAGCACAGAAACTCCTCCAACTGGGATCCCAAGCAGCAGCAGTGTCAGATGTTCTGTTCTGTTCACAAAATAGGGCATCCTTTGTTCTTGTTGCAGGATCCTGCTAATAACGACGACACAAAGCAGAATCGGGTTTCTGTCAGTGCAGTGCATGGGTTCCCACTAGTTCCCACTGCCACAGATATAGAGGACCTTCAGTCAGCCAGCTATAGTGTCAGGTTCCTCTTGTTCCAGGTGGAGTACAAACTGCCTACACATTAGAATGGAACAAATTAACAATAAAGGTCAGGGTTAAAGGGATATTTCACTTTCAAATATATTTAAACAAGAATGACTAATAATAATTGCCAGCGTTGCGGCGTTCAGAGAATGCAGCCAATACGGCTTCACACTTGCAGTGCTCAGAGTATGGGAATCATGGGCAAATCTCCTATTGGCTTAGGAGGCAGCCATGCCAATCATGACTAAGTTGCTACTAAGGTCGTTATAGCATGGTCGATAGTAGAGGTAGAATAACATGTTGTCCAGGCGCTTTTCAAGCAGCTGGCAATGTTTTTTTTCAAAAAAGTAATCACGGCCCGGTCTAATTGCGGAGGAGGGGAAAGGAACTCGTTGGAATAACGTGTTCCTTCCACGCACTACGAAGTACGTCCTACCGGGAAAACTCCATTCTGACAGGTTACAAGAAGCGGCCTTCCGACTTCTCATGCATTGAAGGAAGCATGAGCTCAGTTTGGGGCTCTCCCCAGGTTGGCAGAGGGAGAGGAGCGCCCAGGATTACAGCTTAGGCAAATGGCACCCAGTGAAAAAAATCCCGGCCGTCTCACTCATATGGATATTACTGACTGTGAGAAAACGCTAATGTTGTCTGTCTGCATGGTGGTGTGGGCCGGGGCTGGGCCCGTTGGGGAGCAAAAATTTGAGAAGGAGCTGTACTGTATATATCATAGTCATAGATAACTAACATCACATGCTGGCCACATGGAGGACATGCATGTGCACAAGTACTGATGTTTCGGATTTATTGAATCCCCTTGAGATGCAGTATCTCATTTTAGAGGGGGACCCGTAACATACACACAAGATACATAAGCTATAGATACACAGACATAAGTTATAGCAAATGAAAAGATAATTCATGACGTTGTTGTATTGCAATAATGTGTAGTTGTCATAAAATCCCAAGGCACACCTGGACCAGTTTCACAAAGTCTACACATTTACAGAATCTAGAACAGGGGTACTCAACTGGCGGACCGCGGTCCGCGACCGGACCGCGGACCACCTCTTTGCGGACCACCAAAAAAAAAAAAAAAAAGTTTTTTTAATTTTTTTTAAGTTAATAATATAAATAACATCAGATGGTACATTTCTCATGTGAAATTGCTGCAAAGGCCCCCAAAATGTCCCCCAAGGTCCCCCAAAATTCTGGCGCGCGCTATGCGCAGTGTGGCCTGCCAGGGCGTATAACTCCCGGCCTGATTTGGAGTTCCACTCCGGGCCTGCACTCTGCACCCCATTATTGGTTGGTTGGAAGGGGATCTGATTTGTATAAGCTTGGCTTGACCATACTAAACGGGCATAGAGCCATGGGCGGAGCTTGGGGGGGTTCAGGCCTCAGGGGGTGCACTGCACCCCCTGAAAAAAAAAGAAAAAGATTTTTTTTTTTTTTTTTTTTTTTTTTTTAACTTCAATACCTTCTGGCTTCTGACTGTAGTTTGTAATCATCTCTCTTATCATGATATGATGACTCGCTGTATGGCTGTAGTGCATGTGTGTGAGCTGCTGTACTACCTAAATAACTAATTTTTAGGGGTTAGGGCATTGTAAAAATGCTAAAATAATAAAATAAAGGTTAAAAAAATCGGGTGTCGTTGGCCAAGCAGTCGCACCCCCCAGCGTCAACTTCAAGCTCCGCCTATGCATAGAGCCCCGCTCTCCGATGGACGCCGCGCATGGGACCGGACCTCGGTCTTATTCAAAAAAATATTTGTGGACCTTCATCATTTCTAGTTGAGGACCCCTGATCTAGAAGAATTGTTATTTTGATCGACGTTTTCCTGCTGTCTCCTAATTCCACATCAATACAGCATGGAATTGTGGACAAAATCTTATCCAATGAAAATCCAAACAAAATATTCAAAGTCTTGTCTGAGAGGCTAAAGCTCATCAAATGGTGGTCCCTGTCTCAAAAATGCCAAATAAATAATGGACCTTGATGTGAAAAAAAGGTGAAAATGGTGCATTTATATAGCGCACACAGTACACACCGATGGCAGAGGAAACCATGCAAGGCACCAGGATTGAACTGGTCCTGGCCACTCTTCCCCTGAGCCGCACTGTATAGTGTACTGTAGTATACACTTGACTCATGGTAGTGTGTGTATAGTGTACTGTAGTATACACTTGACTCATGGTAGTGTGTGTATAGTGTACTCTAGTATACACTTGACTCATGGTAGTGTGTGCTTCATGTCGTTGTGATTGGCAGAGATCCGTAACCAGCTGGTGGAGCAGTTCAAGTGTCTGGAGCAGCAGTCGGACTCTCGCATCCAGCTGCTGCAGGACCTCCAGGAGTTCTTCCGGCGCAAGGCGGAGATCCAGCTGGAGTACTCGCGCAGCCTGGAGAAACTGGCCGAGAGGTTCTCCAACAAGATCCGCAGCTCCAGGGAACACCACATGTTCAGGTGAGTTGCCCTCTCACTGTGTGTGTGTGTGTGTGTGTGTGTGTGTGTGTGTGTGTGTGTGTGTGTGTGTGTGTGTGTGTGTGTGTGTGTGTGTGTGTGTGTGTGTGTGTGTCAGCAGAGAGTTAAGTTGGTAACCAAATGGATCTTTAACCCTTGAGAGTGTAGAATTGTTATTTTGATCAATGTCTGCCTGTTATCTCGCCTATGGTACCAACATCAATACAGCATGTAATTGTGGACAAAATCTTAAGAACAAAATATTCTAAATCTGAGGTCCGAGAGGCAAAATGGTCACAATGGTGGTCCGTGGCTCAAATGCCAAATATATATATTTGGGCCTTGATATGATTTTTGTTTTGAAAACCACAGTTCTAAGAGAAGCAGAACTGGAAGAGGTTCTGATGCCATCGGATCACGGGCTGATTCACTCACATGAAGAAAGGCTTTACTACAGCCTGCCTGCTGGACCCGACCCGCTGCTAATCACCGTGCCTTAATGTTTGATTACAGTGCAGCCCTATGCGGCAGAATGCTCCTCCATTATGTTTGTGTGAGCGCTCGCTCTGTGTGTGTGTGTGTGTGTGTGTGTGTGTGTGTGTGTGTGTGTGTGTGTGTGTGTGTGTGTGTGTGTGTTCCATTATGTGTATGTGTGCGCTGTGTGTGAACTTGTACTCTCAACATCTGTAGGACATTTTGAAGGTTGGCTGCAGTAATAATAATGCAGTAACGCACAGCTGATAAGTCAGCAGGACCTGGGATAGTGTGTCTCAGTGTTATTGTGTGTGTGCGTGCGACCCGTGTGTGCGCGCTGGAGCCGGACCGATACCAGATATATTTTTTGGGTCCTTTCTTTTTCGATCCCGATTTTGGAGAGTATCTAAGCTCTAGATTTATACTTGGTTGCATGCCATGTCATGCACCGAAAAGCTCCGGGACGCGCTGTGTGAATCTGACTCAACGTGTGCACAAAAATAGAAATTTAGATCCATTTAGTCGCGCGCGCGTGTGTGTGTGTGAGCGCATCTGTGTGTGGTGTGTGTGCGTGTGTTAACGTAACATACGTGCACGACGCGTGCAGGAGAGCCGTGACTGTGTGTCGTCCACTGTACTGAGGTCTGACTGTGTGTCGTCCACTGTACTGAGGTCTGACTGTGTGTCGTCCACTGTACTGAGGTCTGACTGTGTGTCGTCCACTGTACTGAGGTCTGACTGTGTGTCGTCCACTGTACTGAGGTCTGACTGTGTGTCGTCCACTGTACTGAGGTCTGACTGTGTGTCGTCCACTGTACTGAGGTCTGACTGTGTGTCGTCCACTGTACTGAGGTCTGACTGTGTGTCGTCCACTGTACTGAGGTCTGACTGTGTGTCGTCCACAGTACTGAGGTCTGACTGTGTGTCATCCACTGTACTGAGGTCTGACTGTGTGTCGTCCACTGTACTGAGGTCTGACTGTGTGTCGTCCACTGTACTGAGGTCTGACTGTGTGTCGTCCACTGTACTGAGGTCTGACTGTGTGTCGTCCACTGTACTGAGGTGACTCTGACTGTGTGTCGTCCACTGTACTGAGGTCTGACTGTGTGTCGTCCACTGTACTGAGGTCTCGTGGAGTTGGACGGGGTAATTGATAGCAGCTGTACGTTTTAAAGGAGCCAGGCTATACGCGCTACACCCTGGTCCCCGAGGAGAGGCGAGGAGAGGCCTGCTCTTCTGCTGCGGGCTGAAGGCGTCTGAGGGCTTGTGCGCTGCACGGTAGATCTCCTCCAGACAGGAGGACAGATCCCCACAGCATTGAGTCAGGCTAAAGCGTGCACATTTCTAACCGTGCAAGTTGACCTGGCTTGCGCTCATCCCTCGCTGCAGGTCCTTGGATGCCCCCCAATGCACGCACACATGCACGCACGCAACCGCACACCCGTGCACGCACGCACTCGTACACCAGCGCTGATGTGCGAGTTAACAAAACGACTCATGACACTTTGATTGCCCACGCTTCTTTATGAGGGCTGTGCTACTGCGCTTCCTCTGGCCTCCATTAACTCCACTAAATAGATGGATTAAAAAATGATCCACGGTCACCAATTATGTTTGACTGTAGGCTCGTTAGAGAGCTACTGCGCTCTGCATAATTTGTCTGCACTTATTATTGATCCTCCGGTCTTTTAGTTTTCAGTTTCTTTTGGCTTTAAACAAGCCAGAGACAGCATGCCTCATGATGGCTTTAAACAAGCCAGAGACAGCATGCCTCATGATGGCTTTAAACAAGCCAGAGAATGAATGCCTCATGATGGCTTTAAACAAGCCAGAGAATGAATGCCTCATGATGGCTTTAAACAAGTCAGAGAGAGACAGCGTGCCTCATGATGACTTTAAACAAGTCAGAGACAGCATGCCTCATGATGACTTTAAACAAGTCAGAGACAGCATGCCTCATGATGACTTTAAACAAGCCAGAGACAGCATTCCTCATGATGGCTTTAAACAAGCCAGAGACAGCATGCCTCATGATGGCTTTAAACAAGCCAGAGACAGCATGCCTCATGGTGGCTTTAAACAAGCCAGAGAGAGACAGTGTGCCTCATGATGGCTTTAAATAAGCCAGAGACAGCATGCCTCATGATGGCTTTAAACAAGCCAGAGACAGCATGCCTCATGATGACAATATCATGGCTTTAAACAAGCCAGAGACAGCATGCCTCATGATGGCTTTAAACAAGCCAGAGACAGCATGCCTCATGATGGCTTTAAACAAGCCAGAGACAGCATGCCTCATGATGGCTTTAAACAAGCCAAAGACAGCATGCCTCATGATGACAATCAGTGGCGGTTGGAAGGTCCCACGGGCCCCGAGGCGAGATTGACAGCCCGGGCCCTACCCCCCAAATCTGTTCATATTCAGAAGACCCCCATCTGCCATATTATGTGAAATTAAACATTATGTGTGATTTCACATATGCATGGGACATAGAAGTAATCATACACCCCCTGTCCACAGCTGGGCTTAGTTTGTAGTAATGATTTGCACGATCTGCAAAAACAAAATCTGTCAATATCCTAAGTGGCTTACTTAAAATGACCACCATGTGAATATGCCTAAATAAATGGCACACAAACTTGCCATTGTTTTGTGGAAATTCAGAACAGAGCTGCCAGTAAAACAAAGTCAATAATTGGCCAGGGAAATCTTACACAATTTTGCTGGGTCTTACAGTACATAATGGGCCCTTAGCCTATTGTCTTTAACCCACACAGGGCACTGCTAATACAGCTTTATTATCAAGCTGAAGCCCGCTGTAATTCACGGCGATACTGTATAGTGTGGCTGTGTGTGAACTTACTGTACAACAGACAAGTGGTCTGTAAATTCACAGCACTTCTTCTGTCCGCATATATACAGTGCACACAGTATTTGGCAGCTTTAGTGCCTGCCCTCCTTTTAGGCTAATTAAGATGCGGGTAAATATCTCAGGACTATCCCCACCACCACTACACAGTCTTGGAATACGCACACCACTACGACCACAGCACTCCCATTACACCCAGGGAGAGCCTGGGAGGAGGATCGGTATGCATGCAAGGAGATCCTTCCTCGCAGCTCAATCACTTCCATCTGTCTTTCTTCCTTACATCACAGCCAGTGGTGTAAAGCACCGTAGTACCGCATTGTGCCCATTATAAGACGACCCCCATTTTTTTCAAGACTCATTTGTGGAGAAAAAACATTGAATATCAAATAGAGTCCCTGATTATAATACGCCCCTGTTTTTTTAGGATATTTCCATTGGAAAGAAACATAGTCTTATTGAAGCCAATAGGGGTACATTGAGTACTTATTTTTTTTGCTCGTTTTGAGCTTGTAGATCGGCTATTTTTGCTACTTTTGTGTGACAAAGTAAAAAAGTTATATTACGGAGGTAAGAGTGACAGTACAGTACAGTATATGCAATGTGGCCCCCCTGGAGTGAATGTGTAAATACAGTGGCCATCATTAAAGTTGCCCACCCCTGACATAGAATGCACCAACCTACATTCTACATTGCACAGTATTGATACTTTTACGTTAACCCATTCTGGGCGGGAACCAATGTTGGTGTTTTAAGCATTATGTTAAATCTATAAAAGCTTGTAGGTCTGCTATTTTTTGATAAATCTTGAAAATATGCCTCAAATCTTTGAATATATATTATTACAGAGTGAACATTTTAACTCAAATCTTTGCTTCTGGGGAGGTCCCTGGAACAACATATTTTCAGATGGGGGTCAGTGGCCAATTTCATATAATTCTGGGGGTCCTTGACATGGAATTGTTTGAGAACCACTGACATAGAAAAATAGGGTTTTTCAGAAAACTGTCAGGATTTAGAATCTTGTGTCAGGTCTAAATGGGCTAAGTAAGAAATGGGAGTATTTTTCCCAGAACCGCAGCCAACCAGGGTTCTGTTCTTCTGGTCTAAGTGGACACTATAGTAACACTTGACTATCTATTTACTGCACATTGCCGGTTGCCTATAGTCTATGTCAGGGGTGTCGAACTCAACTTGGGGCGAGGGCCGCATTGGTCAAAAGGTCATTTGATGGGGGCCACAACCAGTTGCGGACGCACGCTCGATGTCTCAGTCAGTCACTGCTATAACATCTATCTATCTATCTATCTATCTATCTATCTATCTATCTATCTATCTATCTATCTATCTATCTATCTATCTATCTATCTATCTATCTATCTATCTATCTATCTATCTATCTATCTATCTATCTATCTACGTCCATGTAGTGGTTCATGTCTGTGACCCTTGAGACTATTAGCTAACCTAATTTTAATAATGACATGCTGCTACTGAGCAGACAGTTTCAGGGTTTTATTGCCAAAGTGGGATTGATAATGTGCCCTATTAAATTGGAATGGATAGATATTATCTGTCTGTCAAAAAGCAAAAGGATTACTGTACATGTAATCAAAAATAACAGGTCCATTAGAGGGAAGCGCTCATGTAATATTGATGGGAAATTATATTATAAAAACCTGTCTGGGAGAGATAAGGAAAAGCTTGCACGGAAGAGTGTCCAGATTAGCGTCTGTAATACGGTAGCTTCTGTGTTGTTGTTTGTCGCGCGACAGTGGGTAGCGAAAAGTTGCACAAATAGCCGAGTGTGTCCCGATGCGCTGCCTGCGTTTGTGAGCTTGTAGATTTAGAAGTCTTTTTTAACATTAATTTTTTTCTTTTCTCTTTTTAACATTATCTATGATTCATTATCTATCATATCATTATCAGTACTAGAGTGGTGCCCGTTGGGCACTGGCCTATTTGCCACTTGGAACGATGCAAGTTGGAAATAAATGCCACACCCAGGTATTATGTCTGTGTCCCTTTTATGCCCATAATTATATGGAGTTCTTTGTCAGGCAGATGTATGCAGATGTCAGAACAGGCCAGCTCCATATATGGAGATATATAGGGGGCGATCAGGTCCAGAGCCTGGGCAGAGGCCTTTGTGCTGGTTCTGGACAATCCGACAATCCGTGCCCGGTGTCGAGTCCGACCGACTCGACACCGGGCACTGCTCTCCCTGTGGTGGTGTGGAACGCGTGTGTCGGATTTGAAGTCCGTGGGGCGAACGGTTCTCGAGTTACGTGGATTACAGACATATACACACATGCGTGCTTATATACGTCCGGAGACTTGGTGCATTTATAGATAGATAATAATGACATACCCAGCATAGGGTTGCCAGGTTTAATATCTGTCTGTTTTTTTTTATATTTGTGAATAGTATTAACAAGCTTGTGACTAAATAATAACCATTTGGAACACAGTTTCCTGATAAGTTTACAGTTTTGGTCACGCAGGGATTCTGTATGCCTGGGTTTGTGGCGATAAGTGTGTTTCCCCAGATGTAATAATCGATAGCTGCAGCCGTAGTTTGCACGCACTCACGTACGCACGCACGCACTCACGTACGCACGCTCGCACGCACGTACGCACACACGCATGCACAGTCCTCACTCCCCTGCTGTCTGTTTTGTTTGACTTTCCCAGCTTGGAAAGGTCGGTGTGTGTGTGTGTGTGTGTGTGTGCTCTACCTCTTCAACAGCATATTGGAAACATTTCTGGTATTTGGTATATGGCTTATCAGAACAATCAAAATACATCAAAGGAAATGGCCTTGTGAGTGCATAATGTTTCTATAGCAGTGGTTTTCAACCTTTTTCACATCAAGGCACATTATTTTCTTTCGGCATTTGAGCCACGGACCACCATTTGATCTTTCTTTGATTGATTTGACCTTTAGCCTCTCAAAACTAAATAATTTTGTTATCGTTGGATAAGATCTAGTCCACAATTCCATGCTGTATTATGTTGGTACCATAGGAGAAGATAATTAACAGGCAAAATCCAAATAACAATTGTTTCTCTAATTGTTTGTAGTCTTCCTGTAAATTAAGTAATGCAGATGTTTAACAATACTGTAAGTCTTGAGAGTGTAAACAAAAGAGTATCATATATTTATATGTGCATGTTTTCCTTGTTAGGTGAACAAAGTTAGGTGAACTTGGTGTGAACAAGTTCACAGTAGGCTGTTCCATATAACTAATGAAGTTTAGGAAGGTGCAATTTGAGCATAATGGTGCAACTAGATGGCGAAGGTGTGTGTGTGTGTGTGTGTGTGTGTGTGTGTGTGTGTGTGTGTTATCAGTTGGTTCATGTATCTGATACTATAGAGCGTCGCAGTCCCGCCCCCTACCAGGCACAGGAAATGATTCCCTGTTCATTTTCCTCATAGACATTTCAAAAAGTATTTATTTAAAGACCTTTTAAGCCTCGTACAAAGCCAACTCGAGTTGTGACAAATCATGACAACATGATTATTTGTTCGGGCCGAACAAATAATTAGAAAGAAGAAGAAAAGGGCAGGTTACAACACTTTTCTTTGTTGTTTTTCTTCTTTGTAATTATTTGTTTGGTTGTCATGATTTGTCACAACTCGAGTTGGGTTGGTACGACACTTATAAGGTCTTTAAATAAATACTTTTTGAAATGGCTATGGGAAAAATGCATTGGGAATTATTTCCTGGGCCTGGCGTCGTCATGAAAGGGGGCGGGACTGCGACGCTCTATAGGCGGTGTTGCCTTCGTCCGTTTAAACAAGGCCAAAGGCTACACTTATTACGCAGGCCTAATTACCAACCTTCTGCTCCCAATTCCTGTGAAAATGAGGACAGCAGCTGAGAAAGAAAGCGATTGAATGTCGTGCGTGCATGCGTGCGTGCGTGCGTGCGTGCGTGCATGCGTGCGTGCGTCTGTCTCCTGGAGTCTTTAACCCTCACTTCTGTGTCATAGTGATTGCAGACTTTAACAAGAGGGTTTAATTCCTTTGTATTCCTCCTCAAAGTTATCTTGATAACAGTGTATCTTTGCTTTGCTAGCCAAATTCAGGCATGCAATGACAACGGACAGCTTTGAACATAGAAATAAATGCTCTGTATAGTTGGTTTTGGATCGTGGTTAAAAGGGTTTATTTATTATTGTGGTCCCAGCGACTTCACGCATGTTGCATGTTGTTTATGGTGTTGTCAGAATGTCAGTGTGAGAGTCTTGCACAATAATGCAACAAATAACCAGCGTCGTTGCCAAATAGACAGCTGGCTTAATTCAAATCATCAAAGAGAAAAGAGAGCCTTTACTTGGAGATGATGAGTGCTTTATCAGGGATTATTGTTTTGGTGAGAAGCTGGGGCGAATACGCAACATGTCTCCTCACATGTGGCGTGCCTGCTTGTGTTTAGGGATGTGATTAAGCATCTCCAACCACAGGGGATTAGCTGAGGCTAGAGGTAACTTGTTCCCCAAGGGCTTTTATTCACAAAAGGTAGAGCATTTACAAGTTACCACAATGCATCAAATAGCAAACTTGTTGTGAACGGTCTGCTATTTCCAGTGCACAACACTGTGTATACCATTATACATTAAAGGAGAATTTCGGGCTAGAAGGCTTTCTTACCTTTCTTTGTAGTTGTCAAGTCCCCACCAAAGAGGTCCAGGTGTTATTTTGTGCAAAAGCGCATTATTGGCTATTTCCCCTACCATAAGCCCTCAATGGGGCGTTGGGTCTCAGTGCTAATTCGCTTATTTCCATCTAAATAAATAATTTTTGAGCGATGGGAATAAGCGAATTAGCACTAAAACCCAATGCCCAATTCAATTCAATTCAATTCAATTCATTGCACACTTTCAAAAAACCACTGTGTAGGTGCACCCACAGACAAAATACATTTTGGTTCATCTCTATGCATTTAACGGTTGACACATGGTTTAAAACCAACATGTGTTAATGGTTAAATGCTTGTATCCAACACAGTGAACGCACGTGTTGTGCATTATGACACGCAGTGAATATTTAAGGCATATCTCCATGGGTTTCTCCATCTCACTGATTGGCCAACTACAAATTATTACAACATGCCAGTGTCCGTTTGGCTTGTTGACGGAGATATTTGAGCGATTTCTTCCACTGAGAAAGCTTGTCATACAGTAGGAGCAGTGCCAGGCTAGAGATATTGTGTACCGATCTGTGTGATATATGGATACAATCCGTACGAGTAATATAATAAAATGTGTGTTTGCAAACCCCACGCCTCATGGTGGCGCTATAACAGGCCGCTCTGAAAAATGTGGGGGCAGAGGTTTGGAATTGGCATCCAGAGAGTGTGTGTTCAGTTTAAGCTGGACAGCGACCGGGCCAGCAGTGTCGGAGATTAGCTGTACGCAGATGGCTAGTCGGCTGCCGAGGTTCGGCAACGACCGAACAACACTCTCAGTTCGTCAGCGTGGCGATATTGGTGGCAAGCGGCGGCAGCTTGTCGACGCTTTCTAACTCCATTCCGCGACCCAGTCGGGGCGGTATCGCCCCTGTGGAGAGCTGGCTTAAGTTGTTGTGCGTGATTTTTGAGTGGTGCAACCACTCCTAGTAGAACCAGCAATGTCCGTCCGTCCGTCCGTCCCTCTGTCTGTCTGTCTGTCTGTCTGTCTGTCTGTCTGTCTGTCTGTCTGTTTGTTTAGGGTACCCAGTTCAACAGGGGGCGCTGTTGCACCACTCACTTCAGACAGGTCTGCTTTTAACTTGGCTGCAGCAAGCTATACCAGGTTTACAAACATCAACGTTAATTCCGACGACACTCGTCGTTACTTATAGACAAGCTGGGATGTGGCTAATCTTCAGAGAGTGTGCTGCTTCATACAGATGCACCGTCCACTGCTAGACTGAAATGGCTTCAACCTCCTGGTGTTAAGATGCAGCGCTGCTAGACTGAAATGGCTTCAACCTCCTGGTGTTAAGATGCAGCGCTGCTAGACTGAAATGGCTTCAACCTCCTGGTGTTAAGATGCAGCGCTGCTAGACTGAAATGGCTTCAACCTCCTGGTGTTAAGATGCAGCGCTGCTAGACTGAAATGGCTTCAACCTCCTGGTGTTAAGATGCAGCGCTGCTAGACTGAAATGGCTTCAACCTCCTGGTGTTAAGCTATTCTTAGACTCCCCGTGCACTCTGGAGGATTGTTTACAAGCCTGTGTGAACCATACACAGGGGGGGACATGTGAGCCTATATGAGCTGTCTGCTAGAGGAATGGAAAGGCCATGGGTTCAGGTTCAGTAACATCAGTGAGTACAGTTCATCCATGGGTTCAGTAACATCAGTGAGTACAGTTCATCCATGTGTTCAGGTTCAGTAACATCAGTGAGTACAGTTCATCCATGTGTTCAGGTTCAGTAACATCAGTGAGTACAGTTCATCCTGCAATGTACCTGGCTTAGCATGGAGACTGATACGGTGTGCGTGCGTGTACTGTTAGTATATACTGTGGTGTTTTGAGTTGTCAGATAAGAAGATGTCTTGGAAAGTTGACATTTTGCGGCCTGACGCTAGACTGGTGCTGCCACGGGTGATTTGTAACCCGCAGAACGGGTGATTTGTAACCCGCAGAACGGGTGATTTGTAACCCGCATAATGGGTGATTTGTAACCCGCAGAACGGGTGATTTGTAACCCGCAGAATGGGTGATTTGTAACCCGCAGAACGGGTGATTTGTAACCCGCAGAATGGGTGATTTGTAACCCGCAGAACGGGTGATTTGTAACCCGCAGAACGGGTGATTTGTAACCCACAGAACGGGTGATTTGTGACCCACAGAACGGGTGATTTTTGACCCGCAGAACGGGTGATTTGTAACCCACAGAACAGGTGATTTGTAACCCGCAGAACGGGTGATTTGTAACCCACAGAACGGGTGATTTGTAACCCGCAGAACAGGTGATTTGTAACCCACAGAACGGGTGATTTGTAACCTGCAGAACGGGTGATTTGTAACCCACAGAACGGGTGATTTGTAACCCGCAGAACAGGTGATTTGTAACCCACAGAACGGGTGATTTGTAACCCACAGAACAGGTGATTTGTAACCCACAGAACGGGTGATTTGTAACCCACAGAACGGGTGATTTGTAACCCACAGAACGGGTGATTTGTAACCCGCAGAACGGGTGATTTGTAACCCGCAGAACGGGTGATTTGTAACCCACAGAACGGGTGATTTGTAACCCACAGAACGGGTGATTTGTAACCCACAGAACGGGTGATTTGTGACCCACAGAACGGGTGATTTGTAACCCGCAGAAAAGGGTGATTTGTAACCCACAGAACGGGTGATTTGTGACCCACAGAACGGGTGATTTGTAACCCGCAGAAAAGGGGGATTTGTAACCCGCAGCACGGGGGAATATTCATTTTAATTATTCCGTTATCGGGGACAGACTTCTGGACTGAACTATTGTATTTAATTGATATAATTTATTTCTTGGGGCGGTTTTCTGAAATTAACCCAACACAATTTTTCCACAGACACAGACACCAGACCGACAGAACAGTACATGTGTCAGGACAGGTCTTCTCAATGAAGGGATCACTGTCTATGGACGTGCATGTCATAGCCTACTTAACCCATTTTGACCCCACTGTTTTCTGAGAAACCCATGTTTCTATGTCGGTGGTTCTCAAATATTTTCATGTCAAGGACCCCCAGAAATATATGTTGTTCCAGGGACCCCCCCCCCCCCCGGAAGCAAATATTTGACTTAAAAACGTTCACTCTGAAAGAATAGATATTCAAAGATTTGAGCCACATTTTCACGATTTTTCAAAAATAGCAGACCTACAAGCTCGTAGCTATGAGCTTGTAGATCTGCTATTTTTCAATGGCTAAAGTATATAACAATGCTTAAAACACCAAGAAGGGGGTTCCCGCCCGAAATGGGTTAAGAATCACAATGTGCCTTTGCTATGTGTTTGTCAGCTGTGCTGATGTGAGAGTGAGCTACCATGGTGCATAATCGCACTGAGGACCTGGGCCGAGTTAAGTGGGGGAATAATGGCGGGGCTGCGCTCTGGAGCCGACCAGATATCAGCTTCATTAGATGTGATTAGCATTACGGAAGCTCTGTGAAGGAAGAGACTCTTTGATGCTGGGCTGGCTGCTCAGTGCTCACTGCAGCTCAGCGCCTCCTTCATGTGCTCGACGATGAAACCCTACCCCACCCTGTAATCTCCATCTTCCTCTCTCTCTCTTTCTGTCGCCTCGAATCCTCCTCTTCCCTTTAGAGTTTGTTGATTGATCTGATCGGTGTTGAGATAGGGAGGATCCTCTGTGTGTGTGTGTGTGTGTGTGTGTGCGCGTGCGTGTGCAGAAAATAGGGATACCGGCATTAATGCTGTTCACATATATTTTCCCCCAATAAATGATATATTTATATTAAGTTAAGTATATTAAGTTATATTATCAAACATACATTTCGGATGTATCAGACTTTTTAAAAATGAAATGCATGACCTTATTTGACTCTGACCAGAAGCAGCGATAAAGCTTATCCCCACCAGCCAATCCCCACTGGATAAAAATGACAATGAAGGAACCAGCAGAGAGTCGTCAGTCTGTCTTATTTAGTCTTTTAGACTCTAGTCTAGCTCTGAGCCACTGCCAAGGACTGAGTATTTAAACACACTCTAGTCTAGCCCTGAGCCACTGCCAAGGACAGAGTATTTAAACTATCACTCTAGTCTAGCTCTGAGCCACTGCCAAGGACTGAGTATTTAAACACACTCTAGTCTAGCTCTGAGCCACTGCCAAGGACAGAGTATTTAACTCTAGTCTAGCTCTGAGCCACTGCCAAGGACTGAGTATTTAACTCTAGTCTAGCTCTGAGCCACTGCCAAGGACTGAGTATTTAACTCTAGTCTAGCCCTGAGCCACTGCCAAGGACTGAGTATTTAACTCTAGTCTAGCCCTGCGCCACTGCCAAGGACAGAGTATTTAAACTATCACTCTAGTCTAGCTCTGAGCCACTGCCAAGGACAGAGTATTTAACTCTAGTCTAGCTCTGAGCCACTGCCAAGGACTGAGTATTTAACTCTAGTCTAGCTCTGAGCCACTGCCAAGGACTGAGTATTTAACTCTAGTCTAGCCCTGAGCCACTGCCAAGGACTGAGTATTTAACTCTAGTCTAGCCCTGAGCCACTGCCAAGGACTGAGTATTTAACTCTAGTCTAGCCCTGAGCCACTGCCAAGGACTGAGTATTTAACTCTAGTCTAGCCCTGAGCCACTGCCAAGGACTGAGTATTTAAACAATCAAAGGTCGTTCTTTGTCATTACGAAGCATTCACCTAGACTACGGTATGGCTTCAGGGCTGGCCCCAATATGCACAATATGGGCCTCCTCACTTGTAGTCGCAACCCATCTGCTCTGAATAACAAGCAGCATTGTGATGCCTCTTCGTCCCGTCGACTATTGAACAAGCTGTCAGTTGTCAGTACAGTGTGTCAGTTGTCAGTACAGTGTGTCAGTTGTCAGTACAGTGTGTCTGCCTGCAGATGGTTTGAAATGTATCTGACTGAAGAAAAATATGTAAAGGTCAGACTTGAGGATGAATGAACATTTCTTGCAAATAATGAATTCCACAGTGATCCAGTTTAGTTTGGAGTATTTTCAAAAATGTCAGTGTACTACTTGCTTCCAATAAAAATTGGAAGCAAGCAATTCAAAAATTTAAATAATTCCGCACGCACGCACGCACGCACGCACACACACACACACACACACACACACACACACACACACACACACACACACACACCACGAGGGGACGAGGATGAAATGAAATTTAAAATGACGTCATCATCAGTGATAAACAGACTGATATGATTAGCTCTGAAAGACATTTCTGTTTGCTTCTAGGAAAGACCAGCACCTGCTGTCCTCCGTGAACTGCTGGTACCTCGTGTTGAACCAGACGAGACGCGAGAGCCGCGACCACGCCACCCTCAACGACATCTACACCAACAACGTCATCGTCCGCCTGGCCCAGATCAGCGACGACGTGATCCGTCTCTTCAAAAAGGTACGTCGGGCTATCACGCAGGGACGTGCAGAGATAGCCTGGCTAATAAGCCAGACCGAATCAGCCGTTGGCAAAAAAGAATTGCCTGCCGGCGGATTATGGTCTGGAGAGGCTCAATTGTACGCCCATTTCCTACACCAGAGAACTGGTGTGGCCAATCGGGACACGGTATGCAATATGGGCGGGCTTTGGTACAGTGACGTTCATTCAATGCTTGAGACCTTTGACTGACAGTAGCTCTGACGAATTGCGTCAAAGAGAAAATGTTTGAACCCGCCCCCCCGGGAAACAAGATCCATACACAACAGTGTGATTTGAGTCTGGCTTATTAGCCAGGCTAGTGCAGAGAGTGCTACAGAGGCTGGGGCTGAAATTCCGACAAAAATATCGGATCTACAAGCTCTCAACGGGTCGCAGCGCTACGCGTTGTGAGCTTTTGGATCCGCTATTTTTGCAGTCAGGGGCTGATATTCCGTAAGAGGGCACTATGGAAGAGAATAGCCGATCTACAAGCTCTCAACGGGTCGCAGCGCTACGCGTTGTGAGCTTTTGGATCCTCTATTTGTGCAGTCAGCGGCTCATATTCCGTAAAATGACCGATCTACAAGCTCTCAACGCCTCGCATCTGCTATTTTGCGAAACGCGACCGCGCACTCGTTGGCTACTGGAGATGCTGGGATGATATGATGATTTCTAAACTAATTCTTTCAGCGCAAAATGCTGCGTTCAAGATGCAGGAGAGTTCCGGCAATTCTCGCGTATGGCATGGAAAGGAGAGGAGAGGCATTTGCATTTCTTTCACCACAGTATAAAATGCTGCATTCATGGTCTGGGAAAGGGCAGATGTTTTACAGACGAGTAAAAGGACAGGGACTAAAGCCCCCTTTGACGTCTATGTGTGCACGTGCCTGCTATATCATGTATACTCTTTACCCTTTTTTGGGACTTTCTCTTATCGTGTGCATGCATGAGGCTGCTCATAATATAGCCCAGCTAGGGCAGATGGGACGACTGAGCAGTTTCAGGCTTTCGTTTGCTGAGTATTCCTGGCAGTTGGATGGCCAGCCTGGAGCCGGCCGGGGCGAGTCCGGTCGTAAACTACAGCAGACGTATCGTATCGCCTGCAGTAATATTCCAGTGAGTTTAACCTGTTCAGGACGGGAAACCCCTTTTAGTGTTTTAAGGATTATGTCATGCTTTAGCTATTGAAAAATAGCAGATCTACAAGCTACGAGCTTGTAGGTCTGCTATTTTTGAAAAGTCGTGAAAATGTAGGCGCAAATCTTTGAATACGTATTCTTTCAGAGTGAACGTTTTTTAACTAAAATCTTTGCTTCTCGGGGGGGGGGGGGGGGGGGGGTCCCTGGAACAACATATTTTCAGATGGGGGGTCGGCAGCCAAATTCACATAATTCCGGGGGTCCTTCACATGAAAAAGGTTGAGCACCACTGACATAGAAACAGTTTTCCAGAAAACAGTTTTAAAAATAAATCGGCCTCAGGTCTAAATAGGTTAAATAAGCACAGGTCCCCATGCTCTCCTGGCTTAGCATGGAGACTGATACGGTGTGCGTGTACTGTTAGTATATACTGTGGTGTTTTGAGTTGTCATATTAGAGCCTCCCTACACGCCCCAGCACTGCAGCACACATGGATTACACCAGTACAAGTACAAGGTGTCGGGGCACTGTGACTAGTTCCATCTGGCCTGTGGAGCAGCACGCAGCGGGCCGTACTGAGGCAGAAAAGTGAAGCTGAAACGAAACCTCTCCCTGGACTTTAAGGCCCCATAATAACCCCATGCCAGGGTGTGCAGCGTTTGGCCCACTGTCAGCACATAGCACAGATGACTGAGGTTACTTAACCAAACACCAGGACCTGTTTTCACCTGGCAGGCCTTCCGCTTTATAGGTGAGCCCTGTGTGTGTGTGTGTGTGTGTGTGTGTGTGTGTGTGTGTGTGTGTGTGTGTGTGTGTGTGTGTGTGTGTGTGTGTGTGTGTGTGTGTGTGTGTGTGTGTGTGTGTGTGTGTGTGTGTGTGTGTGTGTGTGTGTGTGTGTGTGTGTGTGTGTGTGTGTGTGTGTGTGTGTGTGTGTGTGTGTGTGTGTGTGCCTGCGCCTGTGCCTGTGTTTCTACTGTGTGCATACTGTATGTGCTGTACAATTAGGGCTGTCACGATTACAAATTTAAGTTGACGATTTGATTGTCACACAAATAATAATGCAATTAATGATTTTTGTTGCATTAATTTATTTTGTTGCATTGAACATTGGAACGTTACAATTTATATTTCCTTTTACTTTCAGAGCAAACGTTTGCTCTGAAAGAATATATATTCAAAAATGTGCACACATTTTCACGATTTTTCAAAAATAACAGACCAACAAGCTCATAGCACGGCACTCGGTGCCGTGCTATGAGCTACATTCCGCTATATATGCTCCCCCAATAAATATTAAGGATAAACTGAAAAAAATGCAGTATTTTCTGCCTCCTCGCTGTTTGTGGTATAAGGAAATAGCAGCCCTCCCCTCTTCCTCTTTTTACAATGAGTATGTACACGGCACTTGTGTCTGTGTGCGCGTGTACATACATGCCGCACTGTCTATGCTATCCTGTTTTGTGTTATATTCTCCACCCTTACCACAACCTGTGTCTTGGTTTTATCCATTCCTTGCTGCGGTGCTGCGGTGCTGCTTGCTGCGGTGCTGCTATGCTGCGGTGCTGCTTGCTGCGGTGCTGCTATGCTGCGGTGCTGCTATGCTGCGGTGCTGCTTGCTGCGGTGATGCTATGCTGCGGTGCTGCTTGCTGCGGTGCTGCTATGCTACGGTGCTGCTATGCTGCGGTGCTGCTTGCTGCGGTGCTGCTATGCTGCGGTGCTGCTTGCTGCGGTGCTGCTATGCTGCGGTGCTGCTATGCTGCGGTGCTGCTGTGCTGCGGTGCTGCTGTGCTGCGGTGCTGCTTGCTGCGGTGCTGCTATGCTGCGGTGCTGCTATGCTGCGGTGCTGCTATGCTGCGGTGCTGCTTGCTGCGGTGCTGCTATGCTGCGGTGCTGCTATGCTGCGGTGCTGCTATGGCAACTGAATTCCTTCAGGTTTAATAAAAGCCTAACAACAGTATATCTTATCCATCCATCTATCTGCATCTGAATGAGGGAACTCAAGTTCTGTTCAGTTTTAACCTTTAAGTAAGGTGCCTCGGGGAGATTTTTCCTATGATTTGAAGTGCGCTTCAAATCAAAGTGTGCTGGTATTTTCCAGTCAACACGAGTAACAACGAATCACTTGCAGTTCAAGTTCTTTACTATAAATTGAAATCAATGGAATCTGAACAGGCTTGCATGGTTTCTCTGTACACATTCCACAGAGAAGATTGTTTGCACATCTATTGCCTGTATGTATATAGGCCAGGTGCAAAAGGGCCTTTCAAAACGGGAAGCCAGGAACGCAGGCGTTGTCGCCTGGATCAACGACAGGTCTCCTCCAGGTCTGCTCAAGAGGGGCGCAACAACGCAAGCGTAAAAAAAAAAAGCGAAACAGTATCCAGGTCTGGTGAGTCGCGGGCGTGTGCACGAAACGAGCACACGCGCAACAAATTCACGGAGACCGCGTTCACGTAAATTAGCTTGCTTTGCCGCCCCGCGACTGCTCCCCAGTGCTCCGCGCAAAAACGCAGGTCTCATTGAAAATGAACTATAAAGCGCGTTATTATATCGCTTCACGTTTGAAAGGCCCTAAACTCAAATCTACACTAACACGACAACACCCCGCTACACTCTATGATAGGCCAAATTGACAATCGTGTCTCAATCGGTGTGTATAAAGGCTTATTATCAGGATTCAATGGAAAAAACCACACAATCCCCCACCAGCTCTGGTCCTGTGTGTCAACCAGCACTGATTTCCTAGGCCGCGTGTCTGGAAGGACAATCATCGGTTTTACTGAGCTGTGGGAACATTCCCCAACTTCTTTTCCAGGCTTTTAAAGAGGCCCCTTTGATGGTTTTACAGGTGTGTTATACTGTCTGCAAAGCTTTTGTCCAAACATTTGAAAGCTGTTTTTTTTTTTTGGGTGAGCGTGGTGTGGTGTCGTCAAGAAAGACCGATGGCTAATTATAGTGAGGATAGCCTCAGAGTTGTGAGAAGATTTATTTTCTTAGGAATTGTAGTTAAAGGAATTACAAAGTCATGCACACTATAGCTTGGTGTACGCTTGCTTTTCACGGATGGAGAATTTAGTTAGGATTCTTCTGCTAATAGCCACGGGACGACACATTCGTCTTCTTGCTGTGTGTTGCATCATGGTGGTTGAAACGCCCCCCCCCCCCCCCACCCCCAAAGCCCAATTTATATTTCGCTGTATCGCGGCGCGGTGGGCGGAAAATAGCCAATCTATAAGCTCACGCCCGTGAAGCGTGTAACACGCGCTGTGAGCTTATAGATCAGCTATTTTCTGCGTTAATAATAAGCCTCTCTCTCGGCAGTGTGCACATGCAGTCTGTCTCTCTCAGTCCTGTCTCTGACATATCAGAGGCACTGACGCATACTGATGATGCCATTCACCAGCTGGCAGAGAGAGAGAGAGAGAGAGAGAGAGAGAGAGGACTTCCCATTTATCACATTCATTCACATTCACTCCTTTGGGCCGGAACATATATTCCGCTATATATACAGTACGCTCCCCCAATCAATATTTAGGATAAACAGATAAAGCAGTATTTTCTGCCTCCTTGCTGTTTGTGGTATAAGGAAATGCAGCCCTCCCCTCCCCCTTTGTTTCATTTTTACAAGCTTCTCCTTAATTCCTTTATGCTGATTGCGCTTATTTCTGAGTCATTATAAGCATGCACCGTCGGGCTTATTATTATTATTATTATTATAGTGTACAAAGGGTGTGGTGGACGCATTTCTTCAATGCTTTCATCTATCCATAATATACTGTATATATATATTCTATCTATTTATCCAGTAATCTGTCTGTAACCGTTGGCTAGGGTGTGGTTTGAGCTTTGTGTGCGTGCGTTGCGTGCGTGCGTGCGTGTGCAATGTGTGCTCAAAGACTACCCTTGGTGTTCTACGCTGTGTGTCCAGAGGGATCTGGCTTTCTGCTCCCAGGTCTATTGATCTCACTGAGAGTAATGCTTCTCATTCTGATTTATCTGCAGGAATACTCAAATACTCACTATGGAGGCATGGTGTTATACATACTCACTATGGAGGCATGGTGTAATACATACTCACTATGGAGGCATGGTGTAATACATACTCACTATGGGAGGCATGGTGTAATACATACTCACTATGGGAGGCATGGTGTAATACATACTCACTATGGAGGCATGGTGTAATACATACTCACTATGGAGGCATGGTGTAATACATACTCACTATGGAGGCACGGTGTAATACATACTCACTATGGAGGCATGGTGTAATACATACTCACTATGGAGGCATGGTGTAATACATACTCACTATGGGAGGCATGGTGTAATACATACTCACTATGGGAGGCATGGTGTAATAAATACTCACTATGGAGGCATGGTGTAATACATACTATGGAGGCATGGTGTAATACATACTCACTATGGAGGCATGGTGTAATACATACTATGGAGGCATGGTGTAATACATACTCACTATGGAGGCATGGTGTAATACATACTCACTATGGAGGCATGGTGTAATACATACTATGGAGGCATGGTGTAATACATACTATGGAGGCATGGTGTAATACATACTATGGAGGCATGGTGTAATACATACTCACTATGGAGGCATGGTGTAATACATACTCACTATGGAGGCATGGTGTAATACATACTCACTATGGGAGGCATGGTGTAATACATACTCACTATGGAGGCATGGTGTAATACATACTATGGAGGCATGGTGTAATACATACTATGGAGGCATGGTGTTATACATACTCACTATGGAGGCATGGTGTAATACATACTCACTATGGAGGCATGGTGTAATACATACTCACTATGGAGGCATGGTGTAATACATACTATGGAGGCATGGTGTAATACATACTCACTATGGAGGCATGGTGTAATACATACTCACTATGGAGGCATGGTGTAATACATACTATGGAGGCATGGTGTAATACATACTCACTATGGAGGCATGGTGTAATACATACTCACTATGGAGGCATGGTGTAATACATACTCACTATGGAGGCATGGTGTAATACATACTCACTATGGAGGCATGGTGTAATACATACTCACTATGGAGGCATGGTGTAATACATACTCACTATGGAGGCATGGTGTAATACATACTCACTATGGAGGCACGGTGTAATACATACTCACTATGGAGGCATGGTGTAATACATACTATGGAGGCATGGTGTAATACATACTATGGAGGCATGGTGTAATACATACTCACTATGGAGGCACGGTGTAATACATACTCACTATGGAGGCATGGTGTAATACATACTATGGAGGCATGGTGTAATACATACTATGGAGGCATGGTGTAATACATACTCACTATGGAGGCATGGTGTAATACATACTCACTATGGGAGGCATGGTGTAATACATACTCACTATGGAGGCATGGTGTAATACATACTCACTATGGGAGGCATGGTGTAATACATACTCACTATGGGAGGCATGGTGTAATAAATACTCACTATGGAGGCATGGTGTAATACATACTATGGAGGCATGGTGTAATACATACTCACTATGGAGGCATGGTGTAATACATACTATGGAGGCATGGTGTAATACATACTCACTATGGAGGCATGGTGTAATACATACTATGGAGGCATGGTGTAATACATACTCACTATGGAGGCATGGTGTAATACATACTCACTATGGAGGCATGGTGTAATACATACTCACTATGGGAGGCATGGTGTAATACATACTCACTATGGAGGCATGGTGTAATACATACTATGGAGGCATGGTGTAATACATACTCACTATGGAGGCATGGTGTAATACATACTCACTATGGAGGCATGGTGTAATACATACTCACTATGGAGGCATGGTGTAATACATACTCACTATGGAGGCATGGTGTAATACATACTATGGAGGCATGGTGTAATACATACTATGGAGGCATGGTGTAATACATACTCACTATGGAGGCATGGTGTAATACATACTCACTATGGAGGCATGGTGTAATACATACTCACTATGGAGGCATGGTGTAATACATACTCACTATGGAGGCATGGTGTAATACATACTATGGAGGCATGGTGTAATACATACTATGGAGGCATGGTGTAATACATACTCACTATGGAGGCATGGTGTAATACATACTCACTATGGAGGCATGGTGTAATACATACTATGGAGGCATGGTGTAATACATACTCACTATGGAGGCATGGTGTTATACATACTCACTATGGAGGCATGGTGTAATACATACTCACTATGGAGGCATGGTGTAATACATACTCACTATGGAGGCATGGTGTAATACATACTATGGAGGCATGGTGTAATACATACTATGGAGGCATGGTGTAATACATACTCACTATGGAGGCATGGTGTAATACATACTATGGAGGCATGGTGTAATACATACTATGGAGGCATGGTGTAATACATACTCACTATGGAGGCATGGTGTAATACATACTATGGAGGCATGGTGTAATACATACTCACTATGGAGGCATGGTGTAATACATACTCACTATGGAGGCATGGTGTAATACATACTCACTATGGAGGCATGGTGTAATACATACTCACTATGGAGGCATGGTGTTATACATACTCACTATGGAGGCATGGTGTAATAAATACTCACTATGGAGGCATGGTGTAATACATACTCACTATGGAGGCATGGTGTAATACATACTCACTATGGAGGCATGGTGTAATACATACTATGGAGGCATGGTGTAATACATACTATGGAGGCATGGTGTAATACATACTCACTATGGAGGCATGGTGTAATACATACTATGGAGGCATGGTGTAATACATACTATGGAGGCATGGTGTAATACATACTCACTATGGAGGCATGGTGTAATACATACTCACTATGGAGGCATGGTGTAATACATACTATGGAGGCATGGTGTAATACATACTATGGAGGCATGGTGTAATACATACTCACTATGGAGGCATGGTGTAATACATACTCACTATGGAGGCATGGTGTAATACATACTCACTATGGAGGCATGGTGTTATACATACTATGGAGGCATGGTGTAATACATACTCACTATGGAGGCATGGTGTAATACATACTCACTATGGGAGGCATGGTGTAATACATACTCACTATGGAGGCATGGTGTAATACATACTCACTATGGAGGCATGGTGTAATACATACTCACTATGGAGGCATGGTGTAATACATACTATGGAGGCATGGTGTAATACATACTATGGAGGCATGGTGTAATACATACTCACTATGGAGGCATGGTGTAATACATACTATGGAGGCATGGTGTAATACATACTATGGAGGCATGGTGTAATACATACTCACTATGGAGGCATGGTGTAATACATACTCACTATGGGAGGCATGGTGTAATACATACTCACTATGGAGGCATGGTGTTATACATACTCACTATGGAGGCATGGTGTTATACATACTCACTATGGAGGCATGGTGTAATACATACTCACTATGGAGGCATGGTGTAATACATACTCACTATGGGAGGCATGGTGTAATACATACTCACTATGGAGGCATGGTGTAATACATACTCACTATGGAGGCATGGTGTTATACATACTCACTATGGAGGCATGGTGTTATACATACTCACTATGGAGGCATGGTGTAATACATACTATGGAGGCATGGTGTAATACATACTCACTATGGAGGCATGGTGTAATACATACTCACTATGGAGGCATGGTGTAATACATACTCACTATGGAGGCATGGTGTAATACATACTCACTATGGAGGCATGGTGTAATACATACTCACTATGGAGGCATGGTGTAATACATACTCACTATGGAGGCATGGTGTAATAAATACTCACTATGGAGGCATGGTGTAATACATACTCACTATGGAGGCATGGTGTTATACATACTCACTATGGAGGCATGGTGTAATACATACTCAATATGGAGGCATGGTGTAATACATACTCACTATGGAGGCATGGTGTAATACATACTCACTATGGAGGCATGGTGTTATACATACTCACTATGGAGGCATGGTGTAATACATACTCACTATGGGAGGCATGGTGTAATACATACTCACTATGGAGGCATGGTGTAATACATACTCACTATGGAGGCATGGTGTAATACATACTATGGAGGCATGGTGTAATACATACTCACTATGGAGGCATGGTGTAATACATACTCACTATGGAGGCATGGTGTAATACATACTCACTATGGAGGCATGGTGTAATACATACTCACTATGGGAGGCATGGTGTAATACATACTCACTATGGGAGGCATGGTGTAATACATACTATGGAGGCATGGTGTAATACATACTCACTATGGAGGCATGGTGTAATACATACTCACTATGGAGGCATGGTGTAATACATACTCACTATGGGAGGCATGGTGTAATACATACTCACTATGGGAGGCATGGTGTAATACATACTCACTATGGGAGGCATGGTGTTATACATACTCACTATGGAGGCATGGTGTAATACATACTCACTATGGAGGCATGGTGTAATACATACTCACTATGGAGGCATGGTGTAATACATACTCACTATGGGAGGCATGGTGTAATACATACTCACTATGGAGGCATGGTGTAATACATACTCACTATGGGAGGCATGGTGTAATACATACTCACTATGGAGGCATGGTGTAATACATACTCACTATGGAGGCATGGTGTAATACATACTCACTATGGAGGCATGGTGTAATACATACTCACTATGGAGGCATGGTGTAATACATACTCACTATGGAGGCATGGTGTAATACATACTCACTATGGAGGCATGGTGTAATACATACTCACTATGGAGGCATGGTGTAATACATACTCACTATGGGAGGCATGGTGTAATACATACTCACTATGGAGGCATGGTGTAATACATACTCACTATGGAGGCATGGTGTAATACATACTCACTATGGGAGGCATGGTGTAATACATACTCACTATGGAGGCATGGTGTAATACATACTCACTATGGAGGCATGGTGTAATACATACTCACTATGGAGGCATGGTGTAATACATACTCACTATGGAGGCACGGTGTAATACATACTCACTATGGAGGCATGGGGTAATACATACTCACTATGGGAGGCATGGTGTAATACATACTCACTATGGGAGGCACAAACACCAGGCCAGGCAGCAGCAGTGGTGGAAAGCAACACAAAGTACATTTACTTAAGTACAATTTTGAGGTATTTGTACTTTTCAGTACTTTTACCCCACTACATCTCAGCGGCAAATATTGTACTTTTTCAAATGTACTAGTTACTCTAACCGCTTGACTTCAGCCCTATATATATACCGTATATATACTGTACATTTCGTCCATTTGAAAATGCGACACATTGAGAGCTTGTAGATCTGTTATTTTCAAAAAATATATATACATTTGAACATTCTGCATAAGGAGTACTTTTACCTTTACTTTGATGCCAACACTTTTTGTACTTTTTGCTCAAGTACATTTTGAATTCCGGACGTTTACTTGTAACAGACAAATTTCTATATTGCATATTGATACTTTTACTTAAGTAAGACATTTGAGAACTTTTTCCATCACTGCACCAGGCCGGGGGGAGCAGCTAGGCTACTGTAAATACATGAGTAGTACAGTGAGAGCCAGTGTACAGTACAGTACAGTACAGTATAGTAACACACACACGCACACACACACACACACACCGGTAGACGCTGCGTGGAGACTTTGGGGAGTAGGGAGGAATGTGACCTCTCCTGCCAATAATATGAAAAGAAAAAGTTCCAAGGAAAATGACAAGCGAAGCGAGAACTAGAAACATTGCACCCAGTAGAGTTCACGCTGCATTCTCCATCATCCTTGTTCCATTTTCAAGATGTGACATGACCACCAGTACCACATGACCACCAGTACCACCTGACCAGTAGTACCACCTGACCAGTAGTACCACCTGACCAGTAGTACCACCACCTGACCAGTAGTACCACCTGACCAGTAATACCACCTGACCACCAGTACCACCTGACCAGTAATACCACCTGACCAGTAGTACCACCTGACCAGTAGTACCACCTGACCAGTATTACCACCTGACCAGTATTACCACCTGACCAGTAGTACCACCTGACCAGTAGTACCACCTGACCAGTATTACCACCTGACCAGTATTACCACCTGACCTGTAGTACCACCTGACCAGCAGTACCACCTGACCAGTAGTACCACCTGACCAGTATTACCACCTGACCAGTAGTACCACCTGACCAGTATTACCACCTGACCAGTATTACCACCTGACCAGTAGTACCACCTGACCAGTAATACCACCTGACCAGTATTACCAGCTGACCACCAGTACCACCTGACCAGTAATACCACCTGACCACCAGTACCACCTGACCAGTAGTACCACCTGACCAGTAGTACCACCTGACCAGTAGTACCACCTGACCAGTAATACCACCTGACCAGTATTACCACCTGGCCACCAGTACCACCTGACCAGTAATACCACCTGACCAGCAGTACCACCTGACCAGCAGTACCACCTGACCAGCAGTACCACCTGACCAGTATTACCACCTGACCAGTATTACCACCTGACCAGTATTACCACCTGACCACCAGTACCACCTGACCAGTATTACCACCTGACCAGTATTACCACCTGACCACCAGTACCACCTGACCAGTATTACCACCTGACCAGTAGTACCACCTGACCAGTATTACCACCTGACCAGTATTACCACCTGACCAGTATTACCACCTGACCAGTAGTACCACCTGACCAGCAGTACCACCTGACCAGTATTACCACCTGACCAGTATTAACACCTGACCAGTAGTACCACCTGACCAGTAGTACCACCTGACCAGTAGTACCACCTGACCAGTATTACCACCTGACCAGCAGTACCACCTGACCAGTATTACCACCTGACCAGTATTACCACCTGACCAGTATTACCACCTGACCAGCAGTACCACCTGACCAGTATTACCACCTGACCAGCAGTACCACCTGACCAGTAGTACCACCTGACCAGTAGTACCACCTGACCAGTAGTACCACCTGACCAGTATTACCACCTGACCAGTATTACCACCTGACCAGTATTACCACCTGACCAGTAGTACCACCTGACCAGTAGTACCACCTGACCAGCAGTACCACCTGACCAGCAGTACCACCTGACCAGTAGTACCACCTGACCAGTATTACCACCTGACCAGTAGTACCACCTGACCAGTATTACCACCTGACCAGTATTACCACCTGACCAGTAGTACCACCTGACCAGTATTACCACCTGACCAGTATTACCACCTGACCACCAGTACCACCTGACCAGTAGTACCACCTGACCAGTATTACCACCTGACCAGTAGTACCACCTGACCAGTATTACCACCTGACCAGTATTACCACCTGACCACCAGTACCACCTGACCACCTGACCAGTAGTACCACCTGAGATGACCAAGTCATTTCCTCATCTTCTTAAACTAATTTAAAATGGCCTTTAAAAAAGGTTTCCAGGTTTCATTTAAGTGATTCTAAACAAAACTACATGATATTTCTTAATCATTTCACCAAAAATGTTTTATTACAATTTATGTCTATTAATATAAATAACACTGTCTGTCAGTTATGTAGCATAATATGATTAAATTGAATTAAATAGGATTAAACCGTAGACTTAAACTTACTGACTTACTCCTGATGACGTCACAAAACCGTTGATTTAGGCCAAAGAATGTCCTATTTTAGCCTAAATCACACTAATGTTACTAAAAGGGGCGGGGCGCTGATCAGCACAGGACTTTGGCGACTTTACCAGAGGTGGCTGCATGTGTTGGTGACGATTTTGAACTTGATTGTGACCTTTTTACCTTTTGGCCTTTTTATTTCGACCCACGTGTTCATAATCTCCTCAAGGCGGTGTCTTATTCATGAGAATCCACCCATCTGTTCTCCATTCTTGACCTTGCTCTTTTGACCTTGTTGATCCAAAAGATAATCAACTCTTCCTGGCAGCCTAATGGTCAACTCTTCCTGGCAGCCCTAATGTAATGGTCATTCTCAATTCCCACCAAGTTTCATGAAAAGTCCAGCCATCTGTTCTCCAGTAACAAACAAACAGACCTAACCCCCGTCCAAGAGCATCGGAAAATATCAATAAACTAATAAACTGAGTTTAGCCACACTAGTTGAACTGTCTTTATCTTTCTTGCTTTTTCATTCCGTTCGTACAGATCCTTTTTTTTTAAGTTTCCTGCATGTCATCCAAATAGCTGCTTTGTTACACTTCCATTGTTGCAATCACTTAGTCTCACTTCTCTCACTTCTCCAGTTATGTTTATCAACGTCATCATCATACTATCATCATCATCATCATCATCATCATACTATAATTCTAACAATTGTCTGTGTGTGTGTGTGTGTGTGTGTGTGTGTCTGTCAGAAACAGTGCCGTAACTCCTTACTGCCTGCACCAATCACTCCCACTTTTCACACAGGCATTGACCATATGCATATGGAGGGCGTAACGAAGCCCTTTTTTCGATTTGACACATTAATGATTATTAATTAATTTAATAGTCAATTACAAACGCACCCGGGCGCAGTACCCTTCACGGGGGGGGGGGGCAAATATCTCACAACGGGTAAGGACTAGTAATGATAACCGACGGAGGAATGGATGTAAACTAGTTTTCTTCAACCAAGGCCCATTATTTATTTGGCAATTGATCCACGACCACCATTTGATGAGATTTAGCCTCTCAGACCCAATACTAAAGAATATTTTGTTATCGTTCGTTGACACTCAATTCTATGCAACAAAATAACAATTCTTCTACATTCTCTAATGATCTTGTAAATTACCCTAAGTAATGCAGATGTTTAACAATAATGTAACTCTTGAGAGTGTAAAATGAAACCAAATACTTTTACGCTCTCAAGAGTTAAAGATCTATAAGGGTCCATTTGGTTACCAGCTCTCCATCATTTTGCTGGGGACCACCTGGAAGCCCCTCAAGGACCACTCACTGGCGGTCCCCGGACCACTAGCCTCGGTACACAGGCTTTTATTTATGTTCGCATGATTCGGCTCAAAAATGAAATCCTGGGCGAACAAGACACATTTCCTGGTCTGGAAGTGGGAGTGAACGACGGTTCAGAGGGGTGTCGCTCGAAATAATGTGACGTCATTTTTGCTGTTTTCTTTTTTACCGGGGAGGGGAGGGGTGGGGCGGGGGAGGGCACTCAGATCGGTGAACCAATAATCATCCAGCGCATTGTCCATGCGCTCCCCGCCCCTCCCTACCAGAAAGCACGCTGGCCACGGGGACGTGCACACAAGGTGGCTTCATCCCTTGCCTTTTTACCCGTCTGTTAACCCATTCTGAACGGGAACCCATTTTGGTGTCGGCATCATGTCGTGCTTTAGCCATTTAAAAATAGCAGATCTACAAGCTCATATCGCGCCACCGAGTGGCGCGATACGAGCTTGTAGGTCTGCTATTTTTTGAAAAATCGAAGAACGACTGACATTTTTAGAATCTGATCTCAGGTCAGAATGGGTTCATCAGACCAGTGTGTGTCCAGTGGAAACCTCGTATGAATCTGATCTCAGGTCAGAATGGGTAAAACAACTGCCCTTTCCAGACCACGAGTGCAGCATTCACTACATGGTGAAAGAAATGCAAATGCCATGCCATGCCGGAAGGCAAAAAGTCTCCTGAACGTGAACACAGTATCTGGTATTGAACTAATTTTGTTTAGAAATACATGTTGTACACCATGTACCGCATCTCCACTAGCTAAAGAGTGCTTTCGGGGTTGCGCCCCGAAAATAGCTGATCTATAAGCTATTTTATGTGAAGCAGTGGAAATTGAGGGCAAAGGAGAATTATGATTCACAAACACACAAAAGTGGAGCTATAGCTGGAAGAGAGACTTGTTGTTCGCCTTAACCAATGAGGATGGAGTCTGAGAAATCTGAAAGACCCGTTTCGTTGAATGGCTCTAGAGAGACTGTGTACCAATTTGGTGTACTGTGCAAAACTTGTTTTGCACAAAGCGGCCTCCTGGTGGCGCTATAACAGGCCGTTCTGGAAATTTTGGGGCAGAGGTTCATCGTTGGCATCCAGGGAGTGTGTGTGCAAAATTTGGCATCGACCGGGTTAACAGTGCGGGAGATTAGCTGCTCACGGACACACACACGGACGGACGGACGGACGGACGGACGGAGTGCAAAACATACTCTCCCCCCATGCCTTCGGCCTGGTGGAGACAATAAGTGAAACAACAAGAAATTAAAACCTCATGTGGTTTAAAAACGGACCCGTATGCAGTATGCACATGCAGAAGGATTTCTAATACATATTTTGCATGAAATCTGGGAATTGGCTCATAATATCATTCATTCATTTGACATGAGCGAAAATTGGGGAGCAATGGTCTTCCTTCTTGTCAATCGCACGCAGTGTTGGTCATTCGGAGAGGTCAACAAAGCGTCTTAACCTCATTAAGGACTGGGAACGCATGTGTCACCTTAACAACTTTTAACCATTTTAGCTTGTAGATCTGCTATTTTTGAAAAATCGTGAAAATGTGGTGCAAATCTTTGAATATATATTCCTTCAGAGCGAACGTTTTTAACTCAAACTCAAAATGACACTTTGTATGTTGGCTGTAGTTTCAGTGTCACTTTACAGTGGATTGTCCCTCGTCAACAGGTCACACAGTCAAAGCTGTCACTGTCACAAGTATTACACAATCGTCTAATCGCAATTATCTGAGATAATCGCAATAGTTTTGTCATAATCATTTCCATGTTCATACATTATAAAAAGCTGAAATTGCAGATCTACAAGCTTACAATGTGCCACTTTGTGACGCGTTGTAAGCTTGTAGATCTGCTATTTTTAGATCAGTTTTAGTATAAAAACAATGAATGTCAGTCATTTTTTTGTATATTTCAGTTATTTGTCTATCTGCCCTGTGCATTTTTTGATTACCAGACAAACGGAAATGTAGTCTTTATTCATATTATGTTCCAATGTTCAATGCCAAAAACAACAATTAAATCGTTATTGCAATTAGCCCTTCGCCAAACCCCACCCCAAAAAGCAATTGTCCAATGCCAATCCAAATAGTTTAGCAACTGTTACTATGCAGGTCAAGCTTTCGCCACCTCATAGCTGTCAATGTTATTTTGCATGGCTGTGGTGTTGACTTAACGTCACCCAGGTGATGGCAATACTACTAATGACAGTAGTCTTACCGCGCAACAAGAAAACTCCTGTCAGCCGGTCGTTAAAAGTTGATTTCTCCATCTGTCATTTCCTCGTATTTCTAGTTCATTTAAATAATGTCATGCACATTTGCCCAGTGCATGGCATACTGCAGGCCTGGTTGACTAGATTTAAGAAGACATTTTGAAGGTATTGCTTCTGAAATGATCCATTATTTATATGGAGAAATCCCGTCTCCATCTCAATGGGAAGGACAGCTTGACCTGTCTCTTCGCTGCTAACGTGCCTATTGGACAAGGACGGGTTGGGGAGGGACTTAGCGAAGGGCTAATTATTTGTGTAAAATTACTCGTCGGTTCGTGATGGTCACTTGTGGTCTCACTCCTCCCGTCTCTGTTTGTCTTTCAGAGCAAGGACAAATTGGCATCCATATGTCTCACTGTGTCTCCGTTTGTCTTTCAGAGCAAGGACAAATTGGCATCCACATGTCTCACTGTGTCTCCGTTTGTCTTTCAGAACAAGGACACATTGGCATCCAGATGTCTCACTGTGTCTCTGTTTGTCTTTCAGAGCAAGGACATTGGCATCCAGATGCACGAGGAGCTGGTGAAAGTGACCAATGAGCTGTACACTGTAAGTACAACTTCTCACGGCCTCTTTTAATTGGAACACTGGCTCTTTTTTTCCATTTCCTGAATAGTACGAGTTTTGGACATGAAAGATTTCCACCCGACGGCTTCGATATCCTATCATTAAACCCTATCGTTCTCATTTCCTCTTTTCTCTCTCACGCCTTCCTTCTCTCCCAAACACAACGCACTTCAGAGTTCTCCACTGTTGCTTACTTTAACACTTCCTAACATTTTTAGTCTAGTTTTTATTTGTTGACGAAATTGTCAATATATTTTGTCTTAGCTTTAGTCACCATAGCTTAGTTTTCATTTAGTTTCCGTCAAAGGGTAGTCGTTTTTCATCACAGTATCAGTCTCTATAGCAATCCAGGTATAACCCATTATGAGCATGAGCCATGTCAGCCAGGACACCTTTAACCCCATTCTGACCGGGCACCCGTTTTGGTGTCGGCATCATGTTATGCTTTAGCTATTGAAAAATAGCAGATCTACAAGCTCATATCGCGCCACCGAGTGGCGCGATACGAGCTTGTAGGTCTGCTATTTTTTGAAAAATCAAAGAACGACTGACATTTTTTTAGAATCTGATCTCAGGTCAGAATGGGTTCATCAGACCAGTGTGTGTCCAGTGGAAACCTCGTATGAATCTGATCTCAGGTCAGAATGGGTTATAGAGCTGCACCAGCTGGATGGTTTTTAGCTGATCATCCATGATCGACGACCAGTCAGTCAGTCAGTCAGCCAGCCAGCCAGCCAGTCATATCTCATAAATGGGATTTTCTTGGTATGGTGAAGTAAACAGGGCTTGTGTCAGAGTGGTCAACACTCTGGATTTTGCTGCACAGATTGATGGCTTTGAAATTGTTTTTTTGGAGCGGGTCCTAACTAACCGCTCCAATGACTGTCTGTCTGTCTGTCTGTCTGTCTGTCGTACAACCCATTGCAGCTGATTGGGGTCGCATTCGGGTCACACACACACGCAATTCTGGGTTGTTTATGAATTGATTCAGTGTGTATACCCGTACGTGTGTTTTGCATTAGTGAAAAAAAAAAAAAATCATTTCACTTTCATCTCTCCCCCTTGCTTTTCTCTTTCAGACATGCATGTGTATTGTGTATCACACACACACACACACACACACACACACACACACACACACACACACACACACACACACACACACACACACACACACACACACACACACACACACACACAGTCGCACACACACCTCTATTTCTCGTTCCTTCTGCAGAGCAGTGTCTGTGTTTAGTACAGATGATGATGATGATGATAAGGGAGCACGAGGTACTGTACTGTACTGTACTGTAGGCCGTCGTTATGATGGAATGGAACATTGCGTCTCTCTCTCCAAGTGGGCCAGTTGTACTGTACGTAGTATGAGACGAAATCACTTCCACATTGAAGGCTGCTCTCTCTCTCTCTCTCTCTCTCTCTCTCATGCATGGGCCCTCGGTGTCAGGAATGCAAGGTCTCTCGGTCCTTCACCGTGCTTATAGTCCTGAGACCAGGTTTATTTTTGAAAATGGCTGATCTAAAAGCTCACAATGCGTCGCATCGTACGAGAGACCAGCGGCTCTTTTCCAATGGCCGAAATGTATACAGACTGAGCTGAGGTGGTTCATTTATGTTTTGTAATAATAATACAAAGACTATACTAGTCACTAGTACTAACTAAAGCTGTCAAATAATTGTAGTGGAGTAAAAGTATAATATTGGAGTAAAAGTACAGAAACTCCAGTAATGTAAAAGTGTCTCAAAATGACAAAACTTTACTTACTGCAAGTAGTACATTATGTGAGTGAAATGTTACTTTACAGTTTACACCCACTGCCTGTCGCACACGCACGCACACACACACACACACACACACACACACACACACACACACACACACACACACACACACACACACACACACACACACACACACACACACTACTTGTTCACACGATCCCTCCTCTCTGGATAAGGCTGTATACAGTATGAGGTTCCTCTCAACCTGCCTTCAGTAACACACACACACACACACACACTGGAGCCATAAGATCTGCAGTGACGGGGCTGAGAGGACAGACTGTGCCCCCCCACTGTGAGAGACTTAACCCATTCTGAACGGGCACCCGTTCAATGCTTTAGCTATTGAAAAATAGCAGATCTACAAGCTCATATCGCGCCACCGAGTGGCGCGATACGAGCTTGTAGGTCTGCTATTTTTGAGAAATCGAAGAACGACTGACATTTTTGTCTCCACCAGGCCGAAGGCATGTGGGGAGAGTATGTTTTGCACTCCGTCCGTCCGTGTGTCCGTCCGTGTGTGTGTGTGTGTGTCCGTCCGTCCGTCCGTTAGTAGCTAATCTCGGCCACCGTCAACCCGGTCGATGCCAAATTTTGCACACACACTCCCTGGATGCCAACGATGAACCTCTGCCCCAAACTTTCCAGAACGGCCTGTTATAGCGCCACCAGGAGGCCGCTTTGTGCAAAACAACTTTTTGCACAGTACACCTACAGATTTTGTCCAAACATCACGCAAATTGGTACACAGTCTCTCTACAGCCATTCAACGAAACCGGTCTTTCAGATTTCTCAGACTCCATCCTGATTGGTTAAGATTGGCTTCCAAAGTTCACAGGAGTGCTCAGTTTCTGCAATGCTGCAAATCATGAACACATCGCGTGATTTCCTTGAAATTGTGCACCCACATTCCCACTAGGCCGAGGACGAAATGCCACATGAACAATTTCAACTCAGCCTCAAGGTGGCGCTAGAACTGGCCGAAAAGTGTTTTTACCTCTAACTGCACGAATCTGTGGATCACTTTGTATGCCAACTCCCTAGAGGCCAAGGAAAAACCTTTGTCTGGAATTTTTCACATCTGCTCTTTATAGCGCCACCAGGAGCCCCACATATGTAAAAAACATTTTATATTATTACTCCTTCAGATTTTATCCAAATTTCACGCAAATCGGTACACATGATCTCCATAGTCATGTGATCAACACAGGTTTGTTTGATTTCTCATATTCCATCCTGATTGGCCACGATTGGCTCCTACAGTTTTCAGGAGTAGCAAATGGCCACAACTCGGCAGCGTCCGATTGCGATGAAACTGTGCACGCATATTCCCACTAGGCTGAGGAAGAATCCTGGTGGAGACCTGTGCCGATTGGCACTTTATCTAGTTAGAATCTGATCTCAGGTCAGAATGGGTTAATCAGACCAGTGTGTTGTCCAGTGGAAACCTGGTATGAATCTGATCTCAGGTCAGAATGGGTTAAATCCTGCATAAGCACGGTGCTCTAGCCTGGACCAGCTCCAGGGAGCCTCAGTGACTCAGTGCTGCCCCCACAGGAGGGACGCCGCCGGTGGAGATGGCTCAGCAGCAACCTCTGACACATGACTTATTCATCTCAGCAATGTCACATAAGAGGGGAAGCACCAAAGGGCATACCGTACAGTACAGTATGATGCCTCCTGTCTGTGATCACGCCATCTGTCCATTTGGCCAGCACAGCAGAATAACGCTGGTCAGGGAGGGAGGGAGGGAGGGAGGGAGGGAGGGAGGGGCTGATAATTACTATAGAAATTCATATTATGTTAATTAGATTCCTGCTTGTTTTAGATACATGCGGTACATGGATGGACCAAACACCTTGAAAGTTGGCACTTCAAACTATAATGTCTGCACACACACACACACACACACACACACACACACACACACACGCATGCATGCACGCCGCGTGCGCGAGCACACACGCACGCACGCATACGCACTACACCGTGCACATTGACCCTCTACTCCTACTGTATGCACTATACCAGACATTATGTGACAGCTCACAAATTCCCAACATCGGTGGCTCGCTCCATCTGCCCTTCTTGACTCTATCTTGACAGGTTTGTGCTATGAGGGACCTGGATGTACAGCACTGTAATGTTTATGAATGAGACAGACATTGCCTTGTATGTTTGTCCCTGTCAGCTGGCTGGTGACTGCTAGCCTCTCCTTGTGTTTGACTGTTTGTCCCTGTCGGCTGGCTGGTGCCTGCTAGCCTCTCCTTGTGTTTGACTGTTTGTCCCTGTTGGCTGGCTGGTGCCTGCTAGCCTCTCCTTGTGTTTGTCCCTGTTGGCTGGCTGGTGCCTGCTAGCCTCTCCTTGTGTTTGTCCCTGTTGGCTGGCTGGTGCCTGCTAGCCTCTCCTTGTGTTTGTCCCTGTTGGCTGGCTGGTGCCTGCTAGCCTCTCCTTGTGTTTGTCCCTGTTGGCTGGCTGGTGCCTGCTAGCCTCTCCTTGTGTTTGTCCCAGTTGGCTGACTGGTGCCTGCTAGCCTCTCCTTGTGTTTGTCCCAGTTGGCTGACTGGTGCCTGCTAGCCTCTCCTTGTGTTTTGTCCCTGTTGGCTGGCTGGTGCCTGCTAGCCTCTCCTTGTGTTTGTCCCTGTTGGCTGGCTGGTGCCTGCTAGCATCTCCTTGTGTTTTGTCCCTGTCGGCTGGCTGGTGCCTGCTAGCCTCTCCTTGTGGTTTGTCCCTGTTGGCTGGCTGGTGCCTGCTAGCCTCTCCTTGTGGTTTGTCCCTGTCGGCTGGCTGGTGCCTGCTAGCCTCTCCTTGCGTTGGGGGTCCGTTGGGGCTTCTTCCAGCAGCGGTGTGTGTTTCAAGGTCGTTCAGAGACACTGTGGAACAGAGCTGTGTCCTGATCCTCAACCATGTTGTCAATCAACCAACTGATGTTGTGTTGTTTAGCACTGCAATGTGTTTTCAACCTTCTTTCATATCAAGGCCCATTATTTATTGGAGCCACGGACCTCTCAGACCGAAGACAGAATATTTTGTTGTCGTTGGATAAGATTTTGCCCACTATTCCATTCTGTATTGATGTTACCGTGGGAGAGACAACAGGCAAACGTTGATCAAAATAACAATAATTCTACATTCTCTAATTGTGTAGACTTCTTGTAAATTAAGTAATGCAGATGTTTAACAATAATTTAACTCGAGGGCATAAAATGAAACCAAATGGACCACTAGTTTATTAGTATTAGAGTTTTAGAGTATTTTATGATTTATTTAAATCGTATTACAGTAAGTAAACAGCACAGCTTTGTTGAGATGTTTATTTTGTATTTTCTGTATTTGTCTAAATGACAATCTGTCTCGAAAGGCGTTTTTTTGCACAGTGAGAGATGGAGCGATTTAAAGCTGTTGTCGGAAGCTATACTTCAAACCGGTTAACCCATTCTGAGACTGAGAAAATACCCGAAAGCGAGATGTAATCTTATTCTGTCATATAGATGGAAATATCAGATTTAGCAATTAAGTTAGAAGAGACACAAACTGTTTTCCGCAGAGGAAAATTGCAATTGCATGATTCGACTGACCGTATGAAACGTCGTCATAATGATGCCGGGAGATGCCGGGCGGAACGAAAGCTCCCTAACGGAAAGGATGATGTGTCCAAAACGCAGTGGCCGTGCTCCTCAGAATCACCACGGCGTGTCTCCTCATCTGTGATATCTTGACATATCAACTTAATATTCACACGCCCCCATTCTCACTCGGTTAGTTTATTTATTTATGAACTGTAAATGAAACAATGAGAGACAATGAGCAGGAACGGGCTCCGCATGCTCTCCTGGAGCCCACTTTGCATATTGATGATTGATTGAATACTGTATAGCTGTATAGCTTCTGACCGGGCACCCATTTTGGTGTCGGCATCATGTCGTGCTTTAGCTATTGAAAAATAGCAGATCTACAAGCTCATAGCGCGCCACCGAGTGGCGCGATACGAGCTTGTAGGTCTGCTATTTTTGAAAAAATCGAAGAACGACTGACATTTTTAGAATCTGATCTCAGGTCAGAATGGGTTCATCAGACCAGTGTGTGTCCGGCGGAAACCTCGTATGAATCTGATCTCAGGTCAGAATGGGATAAAGAATGTCAGGCCGGAGGCTTATGGATTCACAACATTCTTACATGACGAGTGGTATTTATTTGATGATCATTCAATCAGCAACAAAATGTAAAATCAATGTGAGTGTTGTGTTGAAATCGGATGTATTTTTATATTGCAATCAATGTGCACCGCACATCTACTGTAGGCAGGCGCATCTTAATCACAATAGTTTGCTGTCTAATAATAGTAAAGCAATATCCACAAATGGGTCCCAACCCAGTAGAAAAGGAGGCACTGGAGCAACTCAGACAGTTTAAGCCCTTATTTTATTATCAGGAAAAAGCGACAACGTTTCGATGTTTCAGTTACAACCCAGCGTTTGGGACCCAGTGATCTACAACAATGTGGGCTGGGCGTAAAAATGATAACTCCGTAAACTGCAGAAAACGGCAATGATAAACCCGCTGCTCCTTTGCACCGTCTCGTGCCGGGCAGAAGATATAGATCTATATAATGCTCATATTGATTATGAGCATATTTACAGCTGAGTTTAAGCATTATTCCAGGAAGAAAATATTTTGTGGTTGGGGTTCATTCCATCAACTCACCTTCTACGAGGTAGACTCGCATCATAAAACAACAACTACTACAGCAGCGTGTTGCCAAGTTGCCATCTGTAAAGCTAGCATCTTTCCAGTTGGAGTAGAGAAAAGGTTTGACAGCTTGGAGAGTTCACCTAGTTTTTGACTTCCACTGTCAGCCCTGGCTGTCACTAATAAATATATATTTATTCATTTTACTTTGATGTCTTTCTTGTAACAATATTTATGATGTTTTTTTGGAAAGTATCTGTTGAAGCCAAGGTTTGTAAGATGAAAAGAGCCTGCTCTGGTGGCAGCCTTTTAAACCACTTAATCCATTTTGGGCGGGAACCCCTTTTGGTGTTTTAAGCATTATCTTATACTTTAGCTGTTGAAAAATAGCAGATCTACAAGCTCGTAACGAGCTTGTAGGTCCGCTATTTTTGAAAAATCGTGAAAATGTGGCCCAAATGTTTGAATATATTTTGCTTCTGGGGGGGTCACTGGAACAACATATTTTCAGATGGTGGTCGGCGACCAATGACATGGGGGTCCTTGACGTGAAAATGTTTGAGAACGAATGGCACAGAAACATGGGTTTTTCAGAAAACTGTCAGGATTTAGAAGGCATTTGTAGAATCGTCCTCAGGCCTGACATATTGCATGATGAATAGTGAACATATAGCCAACCGACGAGCTCAGAACACGTCAATATATGCGATGTGTTGTGAGCTTGTAGATCTGCAATTTTTTTGTCGTATACAGTCACTGGAAATAATTGGCCTTTTTTTTCCTAGGTTCTTTCTTGTTGCCCTTACCTATTTGCATCCGTGGGATGCTCCTGGCCTGGGTTATATATATATATATATATATATTCCTAGAGATAAAAGAAAGAAACCCCGCTGCTTAAATGCAGTTCCAAGTGAACATTAACCACCGGAAACTAGCCGGGTTGGGGGGAAACAAACAAACAAACCAGCGTTTATGCTGCTGGCTGTGTAACATCCTGAGGTGTGTTGTGTTCACAGACGATAATATGTGAATGCACTCTGTGGCTTCCAAGCGTTTCAGGCATTTAAAGACACTGGTCACATCTGGGCTTTCTTTTTTTAACGGCCATTAAGAATGGGGCCACCGAGGCAAGGCCCTTGGGGAAAGGCTCAAAGCCGCCAGGCACACACACTGACACACAGTTGGGACAGCTGTCCTGTCCTGGATGCCTCTGCCCTACATTTTGGGAAGTAACAGCCTTGCTCTTCTCCGAGCACCTGGGAGGGTGGAGGAGGTGTTAAACAGGATGCAGTGAACTGGTGTCTGTCTCTTGCCTTTGTACAGACTGTACAGCATATGTCCTAACGAGTCCTTTCCAGGTCCTTCTGATCGCACATGTTTTGTCTGCACTCTGTGCACCCTAGGGTGGGTAGAGTCTCTATGTATGACTAGAGAGAGGAAAATAAATATGCAGTAGCGGATATGGAGAACAATGTTGTCACTCTGCCACAGAAAAAGGGCTGAAAAGGCGAAAGCCTTGGGTGATGAACCGTTCCCCGGTATGGAAGCCAAACGTGCCTTTGTGAGAGTATGGGTTTATATGCCTGGCAACCTTGGCTAAGATGAGCAAAAGCACTACATATGGATGGATGGATGGATGGATGTGATGCCATATCTCAGCACAAGTGATATTGTGCCAGTGTGATATTCTTAATGGGGCTTTGCCCCCCCAAAAATGTCCAAACTATATTTTCCATTTGACAGAAATGGGAAAAGGATAAGATATCTCTATTCTTGATACGTGTTTATGCCGACTCTTGTTGTTTTTGAGAGATATCTTTCAGCTTAGAGGTTGTTGTTTTTTTGCCTGAGGGAGAGGCTTGGTTAATAACTTTCCCCTGTTCCCAGCAGTGGCCCACCCATACATATTCATGGCAGGCTGTGCTCCTGATAAGAATACTAATGATGTGCACCTGACATTTTGGCTGCATGGGTGCTCACTTTCCTAGATCATTAGTCACCACTGACCAGGGCATTTCTGCTGGGAACAGAAGGGGCCTTTCTAACCCTTTTCAGGATTTCAAAGAAACTATATAGGAGAATGAGTCGGACAGTTTGCTAATGATTGTTAAAAGGATAACACAAAAAGCCCTAATAAGGGTCTTGTTTCCATTGTGGTCCTGTGTATTCAGTTCATCAAGGTACTGGAACACACTCCCATTATGTGCTTTGTTTTACATCTGAAGAATGTTTGCTGGTGATTCTCGTGGTTATCTAATCAAGTTTACTCTCGAACTGGTCAGAATGACGTGTCCCTTCCACGCGCTACGTCCGGCCGGGGAAACTCCCCTCCTGTCAGGTGAAAAGAAGCAGCTTGGACTCCTCATGCATAGAAGGAAGCATGAGGTCAGTCCGTTGCCCCCCCCCCCCAGGTTGGCAGAGCAAGTGTAGCGCACAGGATTGAATTCGATAATTTACACTGGGTGAAAAAATGGGTTACAAAATCGTGGGATAAAAATGATTACAAAAGTTTACATCTCTCCCTCTCTATCCCTCTCTCTTTCCCTCTCTCCCTCCCTCCCTCCCCCCCCCTCTCTCTCTCTATCTCTCTTTCTCTCTCTCTCTATCCCCCCCCCCCCCTCTCTCTCTCTCTCTCTCTATCTATCTATGCCTCTTTCTCTCTCGCTCACTCTCAGTCTGTCTCTGTCTCTGTCTCTCTCTCTCTCATTCTCTCGTCTCCTTCCAGGTGATGAAGACGTACCACATGTACCACACTGAGCTGTAACTCTAATGTTCTCTGTGTCTTCCAGGTGATGAAGACGTACCACATGTACCACACTGAGCTGTAACTCTAATGTCCTCTGTATCTTCCAGGTGATGAAGACGTACCACATGTACCACACTGAGCTGTAACTCTAATGTCCTCCGTATCTTCCAGGTGATGAAGACGTACCACATGTACCACACGGAGAGCAGCAGTGCAGAGAACAAGCTGAAGGACGCCGAGAAGCAGGAGGAGAAGCAGTTCAGCAAGTCCGGAGACCTCAACGTCAACCTGCTGCGCCACGAGGACCGACCCCAGAGACGCAGCTCCGTCAGGAAGATCGAGAAGATGAAGGAGAAGGTGGGTATAGGGGCGGGGCCTATGGAAGGTGGGTAGGGGGGCGGGGCCTGGAGAAGGTGAAGGTGGGTACTGGGGGCGGGGCCTAGGGGATAGCCAGACTCCTAGCAAGGATTCACTGACGCTTCCTCCCCGCATAATTCATAATTCATTTCATTAAATCGATTCATATCGTCGGGATTAATATCGATATATACATGCCTAGTTAAGACTAATGTTAGGGCTAGGGTTTGGGGTAGGGTTAGTAATGTCCGACACATGCATGGCCAGTTAACCCATTCTGAACGGGCACCCATTTTGGTGTCAGCATCATGTCGTGCTTTAGCTATTGAAAAATAGCAGATCTACAAGCTCATATCGCGCCACCGAGTGGCGCGATACGAGCTTGTAGGTCTGCTATTTTTGAAAAATCGAAGAACGACTGACATATTTTAGAATCTGATCTCAGGTCAAGAATGGGTTAATCAGACCAGTGTGTGTCCCAGTGGAAACCTCGTATGAATCTGATCTCAGGTCAGAATGTGGTTAAGAAGACTCACCCGTGGCTTCCGTGGCGTGCGGTGCCAGTGCCACTCAAAGTGACTACTGGGTTGGGCTGCTGGATGCAATACAAGGGCCGACCCCTATCCTGTCTGGCCGATATATATAGTTGGCGGCTAATTTCACTCGCATGCGCGATTAGGCTGGCTAAAGCCCTTCAGCATTGAGGAGGAAGGAGGCTTATAGATGTGCTCACACAGACAGTGCTGTGTGAGCACACTTATACACAGACAGACAGACAGACAGACAGACAGACAGACCAAGAGGGAAACAAGATGCTGCAGTCAGTCTGCGTGGAGTAGACAGGTCTGCAGCCCCAGGTCTGCAGCCCCAGACACAGGTCTGCAGCCCCAGGTCTGCAGCCCCAGGTCTGCAGCCCCAGACACAGGTCTGCAGCCCTGCCACTGCCAGACACAGCCTCGGGCAACTGCACCATTTCAGGTCAGTGAGCGAACTGTGTGGTTCTTCTGGTTCCAGTTCTTAATTCATGTTACCCTCCTCCTCCTCTGCCTCTAACCAGCACAGCGAAGGTTCTTCTTGCTGTAACTTGAGATACACACACATGTATGCATAATGATATTTCATTGTTTTGGGGATTTTAACCAGGAAGTCCCTCCATGCAAATTAGGCTCCTCTATATCCGTCAGGCACACACAGAGAGAGAACCAAGACAAAAGAGCGTCAGCGTGGCGACAGGTTCTCCCTCCTCAGGCTGCCTGCCATCCACAGAGATGTCGCTTGGCATGAGATGAGAATGGAGCACTATTTATAACGGCAGCTACGAATGTTCATTCTCTCTGTGCCTTGTGACCTGATTTATTTTAGCAGCCATATATTACTACACACACACACACACACACACACACACACACACACACACACACACACACACACACACACACACACACACCTTCGAACAGGCTTAAAGAAGGAGGAGGATGGAGCAATGAAAAAAGTAATCCCTTTTATTCTGACCCCACTGTGGAAATTAGCATCATAATGCCCGGTGTGAAATTGGAAATAAATTGCTCACGTGTAGTTTTGTTGTGAGCAGAAATGAAATTCTGTACGAATTGCTTGAGCATTACGCTTTGAAGTGCCAACATCAAACCAGTTTGGTATCGCTCTGAATCAGTCTCACCATCAATGGCACGCACGCACGCACGCACACACACACACACACACACACACACACACACACACACACACACACACACACACACACACACACACACACACACACACACACACACACACACACACACACACACACACACACACACTCTCTCTCTCATAGATAGATAGATAGATAGATAGATAGATAGATTAGTAGTATACAATACATTAATTCTTCAATGATTCTTCAATAGATCAACTTCTATGTTCAAGATCACTCGATGCAGGTACAGTGCAGGCATATACACAATGATTAGTCTTTACGGTGGTTGTGTTCCATTTGATATCCTTCTCCTATCACAGCAACTCACAAATCTTGCTGCTGTGTTTGCACATTGTTGTACTTCGCCCAGCAGATATGGGAGTTTTTTGTCATTGGTCATGTTTTCAAAATCTCCGTGTGTGGTTGTAATCTGTGGGAAGTATGTGTCTCTGATGTCTTGGTACAATGGACAGATGGTTAGGAAGTGTAGCTCGGTTTCCACTTCATTTAGTGTGCAGTGGGTGCATAGTCTGTCTTCTCTCGGGATACAGGTCTGCCTATGACGGCCTTTCTCGATCGCGAGACTGTGCTCACTGAGTCTGTACCTAGTTAAGATTTTTCTTTGTTTTGGGTCGGTCACAGTGCTCAGGTATTCTGCCACTGTGTATTCTCTGTTTAGGGCCAGATAGCATTCTAGTTTACTCTGCTTTTGTGTTGCCACTTTCCAGTGTGTCAGATAGTTTTCCTTTTGCTGTTTTATAATTTGGTTTAGTCCAATGGGTTTTCTATCTCGTGGCTCTGTTTGTGTTTGTGCCCGGATTTCCAGGGCCAGCTGGCTGAGGGGGCATCTCTCTAGAGTTTCACTGTGTGTGAGTGCCTTGTTATGGAGTGCATCTAGGTCACTTTCTTTTAGGTGGTTGTAGAACTTAAGTGCTCTCTTTTTTATTTTGATTATGAGTGGGTATCGTCCTAATTCTGCCCTGCATGCATTATTTGGTGTTTTTCGCTGGGTACGGAGAATGGATTTGCAGAATTCTGTGTGTAGGGTCTCGGTTTGGTGTTTATCCCATTTTTCAAGGTCATGGTTTGCTAATGGTCCCCAGATCTCGCAACCATAGAGGGAAATTGGTTCTATCACAGAGTCCAGTATTTTAAGCCATGTTTTAATTGGGATGTCTATTTTGATGTTTCTTTTGATGGCATAGAATGCCCTTCTTGCCTTGTCTCTCAGGTCCTTTACAGCTTGGTTGTAGTTCCCTGTGCTGCTGATGTTTAGGCCAAGGTAGGTATAGTTTTTAGTTTGTTCTAGTGGGATTGTATTTAGGAAAAATTGGTGGTTTTGGCGGCTGGGCCTTTTTTGAAATATCATGATTTTAGTCTTGGTTAGGTTCACTGTCAGGGCCCATGTCTGGGAGAATTTGTCTAGGAGATCGAGTTGCTGCTGTAGTCCTTCCTTGGTTGGGGACAGCAGCAGCAGGTCATCTGCGTAAAGTAAGCATTTGATTTCTGTGTTTGCCAAGAGGATGCCTGGAGCTGTAGATTGTTCTAGCGTTTTTGCTAATTCGTTGATATATATGTTGAAGAGTGTTGGACTCAGGCTGCATCCCTGTCTAACTCCACGGCTTTGGGGGAAAAAGTCTGTGTGCTTTTCGCCTATTTTGACTGCGCATTTGTTGTTAGTGTACATTGATTTTATGATGTCATAGGTTTTCCCCCCAATGCCACTTTCCAACAGTTTGTACATCAGACCCTCATGCCAAATTGAATCGAATGCTTTTTTGAAGTCGACAAAGCACACACACAGACAGACATGATCTGCAGGGTCTCATAGTTAGTGCTCACTGCATTCGCAATCACTGCGTTCGCAATAATTGTAAGTAAGAAACTAGCCTGTTCCGGTGGTTGCGGGCGGCCGATGAGACTTCCTGACGGTGGTGTGGAGAGGGAGTTGGCAGAGACAACAGGTGCTTCTGTCCCGATTATGATCATTCTGTTTACCATCATAGGTTCCGGTGGTTTTGTTTGTGCCAGATGTATTCAGTGACGTCTCGGCCATGACTACCAAGTCCAAACAGGATAACAGCATGTTGAGTTTCTCCAAGGAGGAGGTCGCTCATACATGTTTCAGGAAATTAAGAAAACCATTATATTTTAACAATAATGACAAAGCAAAACTGATTCATGAACAAAAAAAACTAAAAAAAGGTTTAGTTGGGTGGTTTCCTCATGACAGCGACGATTATATATATTATATATATATGTATACATACACGCGTGCACACACACACACACACACACACACACACACACACACACACACACACACACACACACACACACACAGTCAAGATGGAGAGAGATTCTCATGACCTCACTGGAGCGAGACCGTCTTTTATAGGCGTTTCATTGTTAACATCTGTGCTCTGCAGCCTGTTGTTGTGCTCTCACATGAGACAGAGACAGACTATAGCTTGGAGCGACCGACCGCATGCCTGTCTGTCTGTCTGTCTGTCTGTCTGTCTGTCTGTCTGTCTGTCTGTCTGTCTGGAGACAGACTATAGCTTGGAGCGACCGACCGCATGCAAGCCTGTCTGTCTGTCTGTCTGTCTGGAGACAGACTATAGCTTGGAGAGACCGACCGCATGCCTGTCTGTCTGTCTGTCTGTCTGGAGACAGACTATAGCTTGGAGAGACCGACCGCATGCCTGTCTGTCTGTCTGTCTGTCTGTGCCATTTTGCATATTATTACCACAGCAATACCTTTAAGGCCTATTCATATCGTAGTCCAGTTTTCGGTGAAGAGAAAACTACAAACATGACGTCACTTCTCTCTGTTTTTACTCTTCGCCCTCTTGGACTGTATCTGCAGAGGTGGTGGAAAAAGTACTCACATGTTTTACTTAAGTAAAAGTATCAATATGGAAATATGCAATATGGATAATTTACTTAAAGTACCAAAAGTAAGAGTACTCATTACGCAGAAATTGCAGAATGTCTCATTTCAAGTTAAGTAATTGTACTTTACACTTACTGATTCACTACTATCACTACTGACTTACTTTCCACTACTGGTTTTCAGTGAGGCCTGTTCCAAGTCTACTGTTTACTGTTAATGAGGGGAAAAAATTCCCCAACTCTCACCATTGCTTAATCTCCCCCCCACTGATGGCTTTTCCTTTATCTCTCTCTCTCTCTCTCTCTCTCCTTCCCCAGAGGCAAGCCAAGTACTCGGAGAATAAGCTGAAGTGCACGAAGGCCCGGAACGACTATTTGTTGAACCTGGCAGCGACGAACGCTGTGGTGGCGAAATATTACATACACGACGTCTCCGATATGATTGATGTAAGTATGTGATAGCCACGCGTGTTTGTTTGCGTCTCAGCCCGGGATTTCTGATGTTGGTTTAACGTCGGTCGCAACGCTGCAGACATTCTCTCACCATCTGTTCCTGTTTTCTCACTTTCAGCCTGTTGGCGGCCTTGTCTCCAAGCTGCTCTGTGTTTACCCCACGATGCATTCTCTCTGTTTTATATCACCAGAGGGGCTGAATGAATCTCACACTAATGCAGTGTAGTAGTGAGACGGTGTAGTACTAGTAGTACTACTACCCAGAAGACAATGCTGCGACTTTCTTTCAAAACGTCATAATTCATTCTAAGGGCAAGCATTGACGGAGGAAACGTAACATGTCCTGCTTGCTCTCCTGGCTGTTTCCTCTGCTCTCCTCTTCCTATATGGCCATCCGGTGTAGTGGTAATTACACTGCTTTGTGGATCTTTGCTGAAACACAAACGCACACAAACCTGGCATTGTGCTTGTCTCTGCCTGTCACCGTCACCAACTCAGCGCTGTAGCCAAGTCAAATACACAGTAGTGGTGGCAAGGCAATATGGAAACATGACGCACTTGACGCAGGGTAACTCTCTCCGTCTCTGTATCTCTGTCTCTATTCCTCTCTCTATTTCCCTCTCTCTCTCTCTCTCTCTCTCTCTCTCTCTCTCAATTCAATTCACAAAGCACAACCACAAATATGACAAACAACAACATAACAACATAATATCAAGGATGTGTGTCCTACAGATTGTCCCTTTTCTTGGGACATGAATTGACATATTTTGCAGCCAAAACTGCACAAATTATTTCTGTTCCCCCAAAAGGAGTGGTAATTTCTCCCTTTCTGTCATACTCTGTAATTCTGGGCAATTTCAAATTTTGGGAAGAACTCCTCTCTTATATTTGTGTAGTTTTTACATTGTGTTAAGAAGTGTAACTCTGTCTCTATAGCTCTCTCTCTCTCTCTCTCTCTCTCACTCTCACTCTCACTCTCACTCTCACTCTCACTCTCACTCTCACTCTCACACTCTCTCAATCTCTCAATCTCTCTCTCTCTCTCTCTCTCTCTCTCGCTACATGGGAGGTGAAGTGGGGAGTAAACAGAGTCTTTGTAAACCCTACTAGTGAGGATGCTGCTGGTGTTTAGTGTGACAAATAAAAACAACTCGGTGTGCATCCATTCCTTCCTGCACAGTGCACACAATAGAAGACGACCCACAGTCCATGTTTGCTTTCATCTCCTAGAATGCATGCAGTACTTTAGGTGTATTCAATCATGAGCCACGACAAGAACCAAACATATGAATAAGTCTATTTTGTATTCTAGATCTTCTTAGCCATGCTAGGACAGACGCGGGTTAATGGTTGCTAGAATGAAAACCAACGTGGGCCTTTGGGTTTACAGTACGCAGCCATGAATGTGGCTAATGTGGTTTGTAGTGAATCCCCAGCCTCAGGTTCTCTGTAGCAGTCCTCCCGCAGGCATTAACCCATTCTGACCTGAGATCAGATTCATAAGAGGTTTCCACTGGACACACACTGGTCTGATTAACCCATTCTGACCTGAGATCAGATTCTGAAAATGTCAGTCGTTGTTCGATTTTTCAAAATAGCTAAAGCATAACATAATGCTAACACCAAAATGGGTTCCCGCCCAGAATGGGTTAAGGGTCATTAAGGGCCTTACCTCTCATCCCTAAACTCTTTAACCTATTTACTATTTTGAAAAACCTTTTAAAATAGTTCAAATGACCGATCTACAAGCTCACAACGTATCGATGTAGATCAGCTGCTACAGCTACTGTAGATCAGCTGAACTATTTAAAAAAAAAGTTATTTTCAAAATAGTAAAACATGGCAAATGAGTTTATGGATAAGAGGAAAGGGGATAGGCCCCATTGTCTAAAGCCCAGCCCAGACCAACGCACCACAACGCAACGGTCGACTTCCAACAGAAGCCTAAAAGTGTGGTTTGCAACTTGACAGTCCACATCCAGGCGCCCACCTCTGACCTATCGCCATCTCCACAGCATTGACAACGTGATGAACAACAACAGACAGGGCTGTCCGTACACTGGACAGTGACAGACGGAGATGCCTTGACACATCAGAGCGAGGAGCAGAGATATTTTACCGTTTCCATAGATGGCACTTCAACCTGTTATATTTTTAAGCAATATTACACGAGAGGGTGTGGGTTAACGTGATTATTGCGGTCAGGAACGAGACGAAGTTGAGTTCCGCAAGCATCACTGAACTGGCAATACTCACGTTAAACCACACCCTCGAGTGTAATATTGCAATTATACAACAGTTACCCTTAAAACTAAGAAAACCGCAAAAAAAAAAAAAAAACTTAATGACAGATGTAGTCACTACGACCACAAATGTCCCAAGAAACTAGCTAGCCTAGCCACCGAGTTTGCTGCGCTCTGGGATAACAGATCAGCTGAATTATTTGTTTTGATTAGGTGGTGAATGGTGCTGGTTTAACCCATAGAGTATTAAAAGGATAGAGACTAAACTGGCGCGAAGCTCCGCCCCCTCCGCTATTCATGTCAGTGGAAGTTGCTCAGTGGCGTTTTGAAGCACCCGGAAGGCTGCCGGAAGTATAGACCGATTCCGTACCGGTTTCATGGTCGCAGCCTACGTATTTCCTGTAGGCGGACTCGACATAGCTGCGGGAGTAAAACCCTCACCAGGCGCACCTCTTCCACTACAGTGAACGGCAGAGTGACTGATGTTAGTTTGCCTCAAACTTTACTCCTTTACCTGCTTTTTTACTAACACTAACATTACAAAGATGCCCAGAACATCGAGATGAACCTGTGTAGTTTATGGCTGCTCCAACAGTAGTGGCAACATAAAAAAAAACAAAAAACGGAATGTCTAATATCCACCGCTGTGGCGGAGACCAGAGCCATTGAGTAATGGTTGAGACAAAGCAGTGAAAGATACATAACGCAAGTCTTACCCAATACCAAATCTTTCTGTTTATTAACACAAGGCTGCTGTACTTTATACCTCATACTTTAAATGCTTAGTATGAGGTATAAAATACAGCAGCCTTGTGTTCATAAAACAGAAAGATTGGGTATTGGGAAATTACGTATCTTTCAGGACCCTTCACTGCTTTGTCTCAACCATTACTCAATGGCTCTGGTCTCCGCCACCGAGGTGGATATTAGACATTCCGTTTTTTTTTTTTTTTTTTATGTTGCCACTACTGTTGGAGCAGCCATAAACTACACAGGTTCATCTCGATGTTCTGGGCATTTTTGTAATGTTAGTGTTAGTAAAAAAGCAGGTAAAGGAGTAAAGTTTGAGGCAAACTAAAATCAGTCACTCTGCCGTTCACTGTAGTGGAAGAGGTGCGCCTGGTGAGGGTTTTACTCCCGCAGCTATGTCGAGTCCGCCTACAGGAAATACGTAGGCTGCAACCATGAAACCGGTACGGAATCGGTCTATACCGTCTATTTCCGCATTTTTTCGCTGATTCAGCATTTGGGCACCAAATTTTGGTGCCCAAATGCGGAAGTGCAGCTGGGCTTTAACATTGAGCGCTCGGTTGCACGGGGTTTCCTCGTCATGAATCCACGGGTCCGCCTGCAGTCCTTCCTCCTACCACTAGGGCCCAGCGCTTCAACATTGGAGTGCCTAGCTGGCCCCTTGGTTTAACCCATGGCTAGAAAGCTGTTTCAAGTTAACCAATCAGATTGCTTCTTCGAAATGACCTGTGGTATAATATTGTATATTGTATACTACCGTAATCTTGTAGTTTTGTCCATTAAGTCATGTGGACATGAGATCGAAGGTGCCTAAAGTGATCATAGACAATGACAACTGATAACATGGATCTGGAGGGAGCTTTACACTGAGATCTGACTCCAGAGGCCCCGATTGGTGGGCGTCCCGACCCCGTGTCAGATTCAGAGGCCCTGATTGGTGGCCGTCCCGACCCCGTGTCAGATTCAGAGGCCCTGATTGGTGGCCGTCCCGACCCCATGTCAGATTCAGAGGCCCTGATTGGTGGCCGTCCCGACCCCGTGTCAGATTAACTTTGATGAGGTCGCTGCTGGCTCCCAGGTCTGCCAACTGAAAGGGCATGTCATCCTAAATACTGTTGAGCTGTGGTGAATGCTATTGTGTGGCTGACTGACTGGCCAGTGGGTCGCCGCAAGCAGTGGGGAGGAGGCCTGTTCAGAGCCTTTACCGACCAGACAGCAAAACACCAGCTGGGAAATATGTGGCCTTAGTCATTTTGGCAAAAAAAAAAAAAAAAAAAAAGTAAATGGTGCATTTATATAGCGCCTTTATCCAAAGCGCTTTACATAGATTCACACATACATTCATACACCGATGGTGTCGGAAATCATGCAAGGCACCAACCAGCACATCAGGAGCAACTAGGGGTTCAGTGTCTTGCTCAAGGACACTTCGACACCTACTCTGGGCGAGCCCGGGTTCGAACTGGCAACCTTGCGGTTACCATCCAGCCACCCCTGAGCCACCGTAATACGCGTAAATACTAATACGCTATTCATACAGTATGTTCCACATGTTTTACAACAGTCTACTGATCATACATGTAAAAGCAGAGAAAGTCAGTTTGGAATGCTAAGATGAAGCTTCCTCTGCGCTAAAGACCAGTCCAATACGTTATTCACATTATTAACTGTCAGTAGCCTACAGCTCCCTCTAAACACCCCCCCCCCCCAGCCTAATTAGGTTAGTTCATCCAACTCTGCGTGATAAGGTGCTGTAATTAGCCTGGACGTCCTGCTGTGCGAGCTCCTGTAATCCATGTGTACACTGACTGCCTCTGCATCCCAACGCAATGGGACCCTCCGCCGAGAATCTTAATTTGGGAATTTAGTTCATGGCTGAGGTTCAGGTTAGCGCAATTTCAGCAGGTGATGGAATCGAAATGATGCAACATAATTAATTGTGTACTTGCAAAAAGGGCTGTCAGACTGTTTGACCCACTGTTTGACTATACGATGCATAATGAGGGGGCTTAGATTAGGGCTGGCGGAGTACAGAATGTTTAAACTGGATAACCATTACTTCTTCCCCAAATCCTCCTTTTTGTCTACAAAGCCCCTTCTCACATCACCGACCTCCTATCCTATCTCATCCTATCCTATCCTATCTTAGTTCTACCAACAAAAAAAGAGGCTCTGAGGTGACCGCGTCTTTGCTGTCGCAGCCCCTACACTGTGGAACAGCATTCCCTTCGCTGTTAGTTCTGCTCCCTCCGTTGAGGCTTTTTAATTCAGACTTATTTTTTCTTATATTCACAGGCCTTTGAATCCCCCTGACAATCCTGCACTTTTATGTTGATAGGAAATGTTTTCTTTGCTGCTCTTAACTGCCATTAATGTTTTTTCTATTGCTTGAGTACTATAACTGTGTGTTGTTTTAACCTTTTATTGTCTTATTATACTGGTGTATAGTATTGTATTGTTTTCTCTGGCCCTGTGAAGCACTTTGGTACAATGAGAGTTGTTTATAAATGTGCTAAACGAATACATTTGATCGTGACGTGATTCCCTCTCTCTCTCCGTTGCAGTGCTGCGACCTGGGCTACCACGCTAGCCTGGCGCGCACGTTCAGAACCTACCTGTCTGCGGAGTACAACCTGGAGACGTCTCGCCACGAGGGTCTGGACATCATGGAGAACGCCGTGGACAACCTGGACTCGCGCAGCGACAAGCACAAGATCATGGACATGCACAACCAGGTGTTCTGTCCCCCCGTGCGCTTCGAGTACCTGCCGCACATGGGAGACGAGGTGAGAGCCAGGCTTTACCAATACCACTCCCATTATGTGTCATTCCAAAGCCTATACGGGTTGTTGTTGCACAAGGACTGATTGGCCAGTAGCCACTCTTGAGTGGCAGTCGGGCCAAAACGCTCTCGCCAGAACATTAGTTACTATTCTCTGCCTATCAGGTCGCAACTTACTTCGCGAAGTCCGACACGGCGACTCGCTCGCTCAGTGGTGTCTCACGTGGCGGTCAGAAACTATACGTTAGGCGAGAGGCACTTCCACGTTGGCCACAGGAGAAACTATACGTTAGGCGAGAGGCACTTCCACGTTGGCCACAGGAGCGGGGTGTGGTGTTTCTGCACCATCCGTATAAGCTGTCGAATGTCGCCTCCCGTACATGAACATTGAACATTTCTGTACCGCTGTCTTATACCCTTTTAACTGCAACATTAATTGTGGAGTACTTGGGAGTACTAAAACAAAAGCATCCCTCTTTGGTCGTTTTGCATATAGACCATAAAGCTTAGCTGCAGTATTCTCTGTACCTGGATCTGGTTTAGCGTCACCTTACAGAATGCATTGGAACTGAGGAGTGTTCATCACTTGAAAAAGTGTCCCAAACTGACAGGTTCTAAACAGAAATCAACTATATTATTTCCTGTCTACTATCTTGTGACCAGGTTGGTTGGTTGGTTGGTTAATTAGTTAGTTAGTTAGTTAGTTAGTTAATTAGTTAGTTAGTTAGTTAGTTACTGTAGTTAGTTACTGCGAGAGGGAGGTATAGCCAACACCAACTCGGATCGCTGCCCTCAACACTCTCCTATCATCAGGTTCTTGTAGTGTATGTTTTGTCTTTCTCTTTTTATCCCGCCATTTACTTCTTTTAACGTCTTTTTTTCAACGGCGCTCAGCACCAATTACTTATTTTGATGTTTTTTGATGTTTTATAATGGATAGCTCTGGGTTGCTAGGCGATCGAGTACCCAGGCAATGAACCGGAAACAAGATGGCCGCGCCCGCCGCCCGTCCACTTTCAATGATAAAACCCATTTATCCTGGATTCTATTCCCCAGATTTCGTTTTTGATCAAAGCAAGCTTTTTCTCCAGCTTATAACAACATGTACGTTTGGGGTGAATGAAGAACAGATCGTGGCTAACTCTACATTGCTAACTCCTGGTTCGGGAGTTAATGGTCTTCTAAATAAGACATCCGGCGTGGAGACCTTGGCTCGGGAGCGACACAGACTGAAACAATTCTGGTAGTCAATGAGAAACGGGTTGGATTCAGCTATTTGTTATGGAGCGCCGCAGGGCATGTACGTAAAACCAAAAGCCAAATGCTTTCTTTGTTTTCAGAGCTTTCTCTCAAGGATGTGCCGGAAAAAACTCTGCCAGCCTGCATAAAAAATGCCAAACAAGCCATTTCACGTATAGGCTGGCCCGCCTCACTGTAGAACAATAGGATTAACCCATTTTGAGCGGGAACCCCTTTTGGTGTTAGCATTATGTTGTGCTTTAGCAGATCTACAAGCTTGTAGGTCTGCTATTTTTGATAGAAAGAAACATAGCTTTTTCAGAAAACTGTCAGGATTTAGAAGATTTTTTTAGAATCTGATCTCAGGTCAGAATGGGTTAAGCGACCCTGTTCGCCCTTTAAGCCCTAGAGAGGCCAGTCCTATAGTTGAATGGTTCTCTTCCCGCATGCAGGTGAGTGCCCAGCAGCCTGTCCATAATAATATAATCATTATTTTATAATTATTCTTCTCATTATGTTACAGGTGTGCCAGGTGAGCGCCCAGCAGCCCGTCCAGACTGAGCTGCTGATGCGCTACCACCAGCTGCAGTCCCGCTTGACCACGCTGAAGATCGAAAACGAGGAGGTGAGCTCACATTACCCCTTACCCCTCTCACGTAGTCACATTACCCCTTACCCCTCTCACGTAGTCACATTTATATCAGGAAGGCTCAGCATCCTTACCCCTCTCACGTAGTCACATTTATATCCATTTGTAACTCTGAGAATGTACAAATGTGACCAATTAATGGACCCGCAAGGATCCATTTTGGTCGCATTTGTACATTATCGGACAGTGGTGGCACCCAAAAGCCAAGAGTTTGGGGGCGTGCCGTGCACCACCATGCTCTGATGGCTGACAGCGCGTCCCCGGTTCAATTCCCCAGCGGGGCAGACCATTTGCTGCGTGTCACTCCCATGCTCTCTCTACTGTACCTAAACCTGTATCGGTAAAAGCTCAGAAAAACGTATTATTTTCAGTTATTTTACTTCTACTCCACTACATCTCAGGCAAATATTGTACTTTTACTCCACTACAGTTACGAGTTATTTACTTGTTAGATTTTGATTACAAAACGTACATTAAACACTTCAGACCTACATACATTTTGGCCGTGTGCTACTTTTGCACTTTTGCTCAATACACATTTTTTATTCCTGACTTTTCATTGCATTTCTACATCGCAGTATTGATACTTTTACTTCATTAAAAAAACGTGAGTACTTTTTCCACCACTGTCTGAATATATCTCCCCAGAGCCCATAGGAGGAGCCGTACTATATATATTATATATGCATACAATCTGTTTTTGAAACTCCGTCAAGGACCCTCACTCCACGGGAGCTGAGAATGTTTAGGTTGTGATAGCACCTAATGAGCTGATTCCTCTGAAGTGTAGAGAAGGTCCTCTCGGTTGCAGCAGCAGCAGACTGCCAGACAGGGGGGAACGGAGAACGCCAGTGCTAATGGTGGTGATAATAATAACCACGGCTTGTCAGACCTGCATGCTTCACATAATGTCCCCAAAATGGCCCCTATCTGTGTCATTTGTGCCATTTAATGGGGTGTTTTTTTTTTTTATGCTGTTTATGCATCTGCCAGACACAAAGAGATGCCACGTATTTATTTATCGTTTTTTTTTGGGGTCGATTCGTCTTTCAAATAGATTTTCCTGCCTGGTAAATGGATCCATGCCTGTCCATGAAACTGTCAACAGTTGCTCAAGTTCTATATTTCTCCTTGTTTCAAGCCCCTCCGTCCTCATGAAGCCATGATGTGTTCAGTGTGGTTGTTGTGGTACATATTCCTCTCTGTCACTCACACACAATTGTGTTAACAGCTTCCAATGTTATGAGATGATTTAATCTCCGTCATCAGCCGTTATCAACACCATTCAATGAAGCCAGCATGGACATTTCTACATACTGACGTTGTTGTCAGCCATTGTCCGACGCGACGTTGGTCACGGCGTCACGCCGTCCAACTATTACTAAATCTAACCCTATCCTCAGTCTTAACCGGCCACGTAAGTCCCTCAACCTCATACAGTCTTAACTAGCCATGTAAGTCAGTTTCACAATTACAATTTAGGCATTTAGCAGACGCTCTTAATCCAGAGCGATGTACAGTAAGCAAGAACAAAACACATGGTAACACATCAAATTGGCCTACATAAAAATAGTCATCATGAATCATACATAAGTTAAGAACCTAACAGTCGAATATCTATATAATGAAACTATGCGTATACACTATAGAGTGCTATGTCTATATAAAATGCTATTTAAGTTGCATAAATTGGGCCTATGCATACGCCTGCCCTGTAAGGTCGTCGAGGCTAGGGCAACTGCTACGGAAAGTGCTACGGGCTAAGATGGAGTCTGAAGAGGTGGGTTTTCGCACGATGTTTTCGCTTTAATTTAATTTCCGCATTTCCTAGTCGCCTAGTATGTAGGAAATGTCCATATTGCCTCCATTCCATGGTCCAGTTAAGAACACATTGGTGATTATGGGTCGTTAAAGGTTTTATGACTTTCATTTCTTTTTCTTTTTTCTTTTAGGTTTTATGACCTCAATTACACCCAAAAAACCTGAACTTTGAACATTCAGTGAATTTTCTGTGGTCTGAAGTTTTCTTTGGGGTTTTTTGGGCCTTTTGAGCTACAATGAAAACAGGCAACACAGTGAAACAGTGACATCTGCTGGCAAATCCCATTGACATATACGGGATTTGCAGTAAGTGATGTCACTTACTGCCGGCAAATCAGAGCACCTGTTTGAGCCAGAAAACCCCAGATCACAGAAAATCTACTGAATGTTGAAAGTTCATGTTTTTTGGGTGCAATTGAGATTAGAAAACCTAAAAAAGAAACAAGAACAATTCCAAAACCTTTTTTTTAATGTCACAACACCTTTAACGTGTCCAGGTGAGGAAGACCCTGGACGCCACCATGCAGACCCTGCAGGACATGCTGACCGTGGAGGACTTTGACGTGTCGGACGCGTTCCAACACAGCCGCTCCACCGAGTCCATCAGGTCGGTGGCCTCGGAGTCCTACATGAGCAAGATGAACGTCGCCAAGAGGAGAGCCAACCAGCAGGAGACGGAAGTCTTCTACTTTACCGTGAGTTTCTGAGGGGGCGCCACAGGTTTAACGTTTGTTTTTAAAACGCCATTGGCAATGAAGGTAAAACGTACGTCATCTTGTCCCTGACACAAACATTAAGTGCCATTAACAATAAAGAGAATTTAATGTTGGGCAGTTGCCTTTCTAATTGAATAAAGGCGTTCCTCATTTTTAACCCATTCTGACCGGGCACCCATTTTGGTGTCAGCATCATGTTATGCTTTAGCTATTTAAAAATAGCAGATCTACAAGCTCATATCGCGCCACCGAGTGGCGCGATACGAGCTTGTAGGTCTGCTATTTTTGAAAAATCGAAGAGCGACTGACATTATTAGAATCTGATCTCGGGTCAGAATGGGTTCATCAGACCAGTGTGTGTCCAGTGGAAACCTCGTATGAATCTGATCTCAGGTCAGAATGGGTTAACTTTGAGTGCCCGGATCCTCTCTCTGTCTTGAACCCGTTTTGGATCCGGTTTAAAGGCACCTTTTTAACATTATCACGTTTTGCTATCTCCGTTGAGCACTTGGTTAGGACTCGATACCGGGCACTGCACTTCCTGTGGCGGTGTGGAACGTGTGTGTCGAGTTTGAAGTCGGTGGGGTTCTCGAGTTATGTGCATTACAGCCGTACACACATACTGTACGTACGTACAGACAGACAGACGTACAGAGACATGGTGCATTTATAGAGGCAATCGACTAGGGTCCTGGTTGGAAAAAAAGTGCTCAGCATATAAAAATCAAGCCATCATCGCTACACCATTTTGTTTGCAAAAATGAAATTACAAATGGAACAAATGGAATCTGTGTCTGCCTGTGGTCACGGGTGACACCGAGCTACAGTACAGTATGTGGGGCTCATGTTGTCAGACTGCATTAGAGCTGTTCACTCACTTATACCACTCCATTTTGTGTCTTTGCAGAAATTCAAGGAGTATCTGAACGGCAGCAACCTCATCATTAAGCTGCAGGCCAAGCATGACCTACTGAAACAGACCCTGGGCGAAGGTAAGGACGGGCCTTGTTGTTCTCTGTGATGTGTGTTGATGGCAGGCGTCTTGTCCACAGTGTGGCATCCTCTAATTATGACCCAGAGAATCTGGGGATGAGTCTGTAATACAGACGCCCTCGGGCTCGTGATCATTTAGCTCCTGAGCAGCAGTGACAGAGGCAAGGGGTTCCACGGAGGGGTGTGGTTGTGCCATGGTTTGGGCATGGGGTGTAGTGAAAACTATTATCATATTTGATTTTAGATTTTAAATTTTAGACTAGTGCTGCTGCTCAGCAAATAGTCATTGATGGGAACGAGGTAGTGACTGTGGAGGAATACAAGTACTTGGGCACAACGATTCATTCCAAGCCGACATGGAATTCCAACACTGACGCCATCTATAAGAAAGGTCAGCAGAGGCTGCATTTTATGCGCAGACTGAGACAGTATACCTACCTTTGAACATATAGTTCAACCAGAACTATAATTGTTAGCCTTTTATTAGCAATTTGCAAAAGAGTAGCAGTTAACACTCTTATCGCTCCAGACGGAGTCAAAGTCAAAGTCGTACGATTAGTCACACACGTTACCGCAGTGAAATTTGTTCTCCGCATTTGACCCATCTCTTTGGAGCGGTGAGCCGCAGCGTGCGCCACGCTCATTAGTTGATTTGACCCCCAATCCAACCCATTGATGCCGAATGCAAAGCAGGGAGGCAATGGGGCCCATTTTTACAGTCTTTGGTAAAAGGTATGGGGATCGAACCCCCGACCTCCCAGTTTCAGGGAGGACACTCTAACCACAAGGCCACTGTCTGGTTAAGATGGTGTCTGCGTCTGGGCGTACTACATTTTAATGGTTCCAAATTTACACTGCATGGGCAATAAGAGTGTTAAATATTGTCAATGTATTGTGTGATCTGTTTGTATTGTGTATATGTGTGTTGGTTTTTTTTGTATCCTGCTGACTGCTTGGCACAAAACAAAATTCTGCAAAGGACAAATACAGTATCTATCTGTTTATCTATCCAGTGAGAGAGTTAATAATATTCAAAAGGAAGGCGATCACATGGAAACACATGGCCTCCCTCTCTGGTCAGTGATCTGGCTGGTGTCTGTATATAAAATAGATGAGGTCTGGACTCCCTCTCTGGTCAGTGATCTGGCTGGTGTCTGTATATAAAATAGATGAGGTCTGGACTCCCTCTCTGGTCAGTGATCTGGCTGGTGTCTGTATATAAAATAGATGAGGTCTGGACTCCCTCTCTGGTCAGTGATCTGGCTGGTGTCTGTATATAAAATAGATGAGGTCTGGACTCCCTCTCTGGTCAGTGATCTGGCTGTTGTCTGTAGATAAAATAGATGAGGTCTGGACTCCCTCTCTGGTCAGTGATCTGGCTGGTGTCTGTATATAAAATAGATGAGGTCTGGACTCCCTCTCTGGTCAGTGATCTGGCTGGTGTCTGTATATAAAATAGATGAGGTCTGGACTCCCTCTCTGGTCAGTGATCTGGCTGGTGTCTGTATATTAAATAGCCTCAGGGAGGGTCCTGCCGTGTAGTGATTCCATTTCCAGGCCATAAGAGATAATGCTCCCCCCCCCCCCCCCCCCCCCCCCCCCCCGGCCTACCTCCCTCCCTCCCTCCCTCCCTCCCTTCCCGGGGGGAAACCTTGTCGCCTCATCCGTGAACGGGTTACGCCCAGTCAATCAGCCGGGCCCAGACCAGGCCCATGTCAGCAGCTGCTCCGGCCGAGCGGCACCAGGGGTTCTCCTAATGGAAAAGGCCTGCGTTGGTTCAGAGACAGCTGAGGCCGGACAGCAGACAGGGTGTATACAGACTGACCCAATCTCTTTATAGAGTATCCTTCAGCTTCCTTTCTCTATTCTGTGGAAAGCAAACGGTGGTCATTCATTATATATTCATTGATTGATTGATTTATTGATTGAATACTTTATTAGGCAGAAATGTAAACGGTACAGAGTACAGTCAAACACGTCTAACAAGGATATCGCAGGGAGAGCGGGGTGGGGGGTGGAGTCCTTGTGGTCTTGTTTACATTCAGGTCCTGGTTATTTCAATTCATAATCATGACATGATCAAATCATCACAAATAATAAAAAATGTACAGGTTGGGAAAAAAGGAAGATGGGGGGGGGGGGGGGGGGTAGTCACTTGCCTAAGGGAGGATCATTTCCTCTCCCTTTGGCCGGCTGAAAGGTGGATTCTCAGGCCTTTTTTAAAGGACGCCGGGCGGCGGTGATTAGCATGTTTTGAGGGAAGGGGTCAGGGCATTCCACGCGTGTACACCTGTACATGTCACTTGTACACTTAGTCACAACATACACAGGCCCTGTCTCATAGCAATCTGACGCCCGCGTGTGGGAGGATGTGTTTGAATGGCCACAGCACTGAGAGCAGCAGGCGGTGTGTGTGTGGATAGAGAGGATGTGGGGGGTTTGCATTAAGTCCTGCCCATGTTTAATTATTCAGGTTATCATTCAGGGGCTGCGGGTTTAGCTCATTAGCCCTTTTGCTTCAAGACCAAAATAGACAGTGTGTTTACGCACACACACACACACACACACACACACGCACACGCACACACACACATGAGTGTGTGTGTGTGTGTGTGTGTGTGTGTGTGTGTGTGTGTGTGTGTGTGTGTGTTTCATTCTGGGAACTGAAATTATGTCAAACCCCATCTCAGTGTTTGTTTCTGCTTGGGAGAGCCCGTGTAAATGTGTGAGTGCTGGGAACCATCACTCATTGGAATGACAAGTGGCAAACGTAATGTTTTCTCTCCACCTGAACGCTCCAGAGACCGCGCAGAGCTCTTCTTTTTTTTTTTTTTACAACTGCCAAAATTATGTATATAGAGAAACGTGTCAGCCTTCAGTGTCTTTGTCCGTGGTAAAGCGGACTGTATAAACTGTTGGGATAGTGTTCTGGTCTAAAGTCTTTGTGCACGACGTGCAGTCAATGGTCAAGTCAATAGACGGACAAAGACATCTTCTTTAGCCCTAACTCATAAAGCTGTGCTCTTTGAAACGGCTTAATTTATGCAGACGTGAGAGGCAGGCTATTATCCTCCCTATATGGGGGGGACGTATACGGGACGCTGGTAGAATGCGTGTTATCAGAAATAGAAAAGAGAATATGCGTTTGGCCTACTAGGCTATACTGCCTAGATTTGCACACATTATCCAGCTACGAAACAAACGCAGCATGGTTGAGTTTGATTCTGTCTTTGTGCTGTATGATGTATTATCCTGTGCGTGCGTGCGTGCGTGCGTGCGTGCGTGCGTGCGTGTTCTTAATATTACTATACTATGTGGGTTTCCCCCAAGTATTGTTGAATTTGAGAAATAGATTGTGAGGACAATTCTCCCCACAACAACATTGTTGTTATGTTTAAAGAAAGATCTTTTAGGACTTTAGAGCTTAAAATTAGGAACAGATTCAGGTCTGGGTTAGGATTAGACATGCAGGGACTTTAGGTTTAGGAGTTATGCCTCATTTTTAGTTTTTGTGAACCAGTGTTGCACACCAAAAATAGCGAGCCGCCAAAAGTCCTAAAAGGTTGATGTCCTATAGTAGTGCGTGCATGCGTGCGTGCATGCGTGCGTGGCGTGGCGTGGCGTAGCGTGGCGTCCGTGCATGCGTGCGTGCATGCGTGTGGCATTTATTTCTATGTGCCACATTTCATTTCAATATGCATGTTTTGGTCTTCAGATTGGAACAAAAGACTCAGTGAGCCAGTGCAGACATCGCTCAGTGTCACCAGTGTTAGATGACCTCCCCCCCACCCACCAACCACCCTTCACCCCCCACCCGTCTGCTCCCCACCCACCCCCCCTCGCCCCCCTTCCTCATTCTTTGCTCTGGGAGCAGCAGCCAGACCCCCGGCCCCTTCCCTTCCCATCCTTTACTTTACTTGCCCTGCAGGGTTCTCTGGGTCCCTTGAGGTTTCTACGACGACTCATGAATAGTGGGGTTTTTTTTTTTCTCTCTTCAATACTGATGTTAATTGAACTCACTTGGAGAGTACTGTGGATAATATGGAGCCGCTCCATCTTTTTAACACTCTCCCAGAGTTCAATTAATGCTCAGGATTTTAAAGTGTATGAATGACACACACACACACACACACCACCACCACTGTAAACAGACCTTGCATGTTTTGTTTAATGATATTTCCTTTCTTTTTCGTCCACAGGTGAAAGGGCAGAGTGTGGAACCACGAGGTAAGATTAAAAAACAAAAATCCTCCACTCCACAACCCATCAGCACCATTTTGTCCTTTTGTTCAAACATAGCCAGCCATATATAGACTAGAGATGTCCCGATACTGTATCGGTATCGGAAAAGTATATATCGGCCCTTATTTGTCATATCGGGATATCGGCATGTGGAGTTTGCTTTCGAGTTGCCCAAACTGCAAGTGCACATTTGAGAAGAGAGTCTGCTATAAACACAACACGAGATCACAACACTGGTATTGCTATTCTGTATTTTATGTGGCCACACCCACCAGTTCATTAAGTATACATGGTTTTCACCTTAGCTCCACCCACCTGAACTTAAGCCTCGCCCACAGCTGTTGTTGTATGACAATGTGGGAGGGGTTAGGGTCATGATGTCACTAAAATGGTGTTATTTCGATTGGGCCTTTTGACTCAAAGGCTTTCAGCTTTCAGGAAGAACCAAAAAAATACACAGGGAAGACATATTTGAATATCATAACCAAACCTGGGGGTCTATTAGAGTAATGTTAACTCCATAAACACATGCAGAACAGAAAAAGTACAAAAATCATGGCACACTTTAAATAGTACACGGATGTCAGTCTATGCAGAAAGTTCCAACTAAAAAGACACTGACCTTTCAGAAGCATCCGAGAGATTTCACCAGAGAAGTAATCTAAAGTGTGTCCTACTGTGTCATTGTTTTTATATTATATACCTTATCATGCCACGACTGCCCAAAATAATCATTGGAACTGGGGACCCACCACCCTGACATAATAGCCGATCTACAAGCTCACAGTCCCTCGCAACAGTTTGTCTCCTTATATTATGTGACAATTTGGCCAATGCTTGAGCAGATTTAGTATAGTATAGTTTGTTAATTGTTTTGATGCAGTAAATCGTATTTCTTTATTAGTGTGGTTGCTGTAGGCACCAAACTATTGTTCTCGGTTTGAGATTTTTCTTTACAGCAAAGTGAAACCTGCTTTTTGTAAACAGAAAAGTGAATATTTTCCTTCTGCTTCACACACTGCTGTCACTGTTGTCAGTTCCCAGTGGATTGCTCGCGGCTCGCATCAGTGCAATCACACTTGCAATTCCCCAGAATTGCACCTTTCTAGTTTATTTTTTCCCCCCAAAAAAACAAATCATGTGGGGCCCCGAGCCACAGGTTGAGAACCACTGAATATTGCACCTAATCTCTTCTGAGGGAGAACATTAAAGGACAACTTTAGTTTTTTTCAACCAAGGTTCATGTTTTAGGTTGTTATTAGAGAAACTAAAAGGTGAGTGTTCATTTTCTTTCATTTGCTGCTTTCTTTCGTTTTGGGGATTTTAGCAGTTTTTGATAGGGGGACGGGGGCATTCGAGCATGGGGCTAAATATGTATTTTTTTACAAAATATTATGGCGATTTATTTTTTTATTATTTACTATAGTCCTAATAAACCCCAAGAAATTACATCTGGCCACAAAAGATCACAGGATCTATTGAATGTGACAAACTGACATATTGAGCCTATACACACAAGCCTTCCCCCAGTAGGCTATACCTTCACATTCAGTAGATCATGTGATCTTCTGTGGCCAGATGTAATATCCTGGGGTTTATTAGGACTATAGTAAATAATAAATAAATAAATCACCATCAAATTTGGTAAAAAAAATACATATTTAGCCCCATGCTTGAATGCCCCGCCCCCCTGTCAAAAAGAGCTAAAATCCCTAAAACGAAAGAAAGCAGCAAATGAAAGAAAATTTACACTCACTAATTTCTAATTAAGATGCATTTTCAGGGCTAATGGTAGGAGTTTATCTCACAACCCATTGTGATGCAATGCGTTGCCAAAGCTTTTCCACCGGTATTGCTGACTTAGGTGGACGATATGAAGTTAGGAGACTTAGGTGGCCGATATGAAGTTAGGAGACTTAGGTGTCCGATATGAAGTTAGGAGACTTAGGTGGCCGATATGAAGTTAGGAGACTTAGGTGGCCGATATGAAGTTAGGAGACTTAGGTGGCCGATATGAAGTTAGGAGACTTAGGTGGCTGATATGAAGTTAGGAGACTTTGGTGTCCGATATGAAGTTAGGAGACTTAGGTGGCCGATATGAAGTTAGGAGACTTAGGTGGCCGATATGAAGTTAGGAGACTTAGGTGGCCGATATGAAGTTAGGAGACTTAGGTGGCCGATATGAAGTTAGGAGACTTAGGTGGCCGATATGAAGTTAGGAGACTTAGGTGGCCGGTTAAGACTGAGGTTAGAGTTAAGGTTAGACGTCGCACGTCTCCGCGTTTCCACACTTCCTAACCCATTATGGGCGGGAACCCCTTGCTATGTTATAGTTTAGCTTTTGAAAAATAGCAGATCTACAAGCTTGTAGCGAGGCACCAAGTGCCGCGCTACAAGCTTGTAGATCTGCTATTTTCGGGAAAAATGTGGCGCACATCTTTGAATATTATATTCTTTCAGAGCGAACGTTTTTAACTCAAATCTTTGCTTCTGGGGGGGATCCCTGGAACAACATATTTTCAGGTGGGGGTCCGCGGCCAAATACAGATAATTCTGGGGGTCCTTGTCATGAAAAAGGTTGAGCACCGCTGACATAGAAACATAGGTTTATCAGAAAACTGTCAGGATTCAGAAGACGGCCTCAGGCCTAAATGGGTGGTTAGCATTTTGCCGTAAAGGGGAGGACGTGAGAAAGAATGAAAGCAAATCGAAAGTGTCTCCGTGAAGAGAACCACGGAACTATTCCAGTTCGCTGCATATTTGACTGCCAGGCTTACATGAGTGATAATATAATCACACCTACGCTGTGATTGTGGGCCATATTGCAATCGTTGCTGCCTGCTCGTTTTCAGAAAGCAATAATGTAGCTTTTCACTGAGATATTGTGTTGACACAAATCTGAGCTGCATTTGTTTTCATGCTGCTTGTCAAAATGAATTGTGATCAGGGAGTTCAGATAGGAAGGCGGAAATGGCGACACTGCTGTGTGTGTGTGTGTGTGTGTGTGTGTGTGTGTGTGTGTGTGTGTGTGTGTGTGTGTGTGTGCGTGTGCGTGTGCGTGTGCGTGTGCGTGTGCGTGTGCGTGTGCGTGTGCGTGCGTGCGTGCGTGCGTGCGTGCGTGCGTGCGTGCGTGCGTGCGTGCGTGCGTGCGTGCGTGCGTGCGTGTGTGCGTGCGTGCGTGCGTGCGTGCGTGCATGTCCATGCCTCAAAGCCTGAAACCTGACCATTGTCCAGACAGATAGCCATCTGTGTACCATACATATGTGTGTGTGTGACACAGAGAGAGAGAGCAAATAAATAATTCTATAGGGTTCCATGTGCAGTTCTACAGTATACTGTATATACAGTATATACAGTATACTGTATATATCGTTACTGAGAACTCCTATTATTCAAATTGTGGGCATTGAAATGCTGTCTAGATTCATTCAGTAGTTATTTGTCTTTCCACGCACACACGCACGCACATTATTGAGTCTCGTTTCCTTGCTTAAATGTCTTTTCATGCAGGTATATGCATTAGGAGTCATTAAGCAATGCTTTGTTTTCGATCTGTCAAGAAAAGTTCTTTATTATAGAGCCATGGCTCTGGTGTTGCAGGGCCCCAAATCCCTCGGCACTAGTCGGGGGGGTTAATTAGAGGGCGGACCAGTCGGGCTTAAATAACACCAGGCCAGCAGGATATAACGTCTCCTTCTGATTTTGTTTTCAACGTTTGAATAAATATCACTTCCCCCCGCACTGCCATCCATCCACACGTGACACATCCTGTACTTGCACACAAGACCTTTTGACCCCTGTATTAAGCAGGCCTTGTTACCGCCTCGCAGTGTGTTTGATGTTTTCTTTTCATTCCCCTTGTCCATCATCTCCCAGGCCCCCCACCCTACCCCCTAAACCACAGAAAATGCGGAAGCCTAGGCCACGCTCCATGTATAACCATAAGCTGTTTAACGGCAATATGGAGACCTTCATCAAGGTATACCCCCTTTAGGGCTGGTGTGTGACTGACCTGTAGCTGTGAGGCTTCAGAAGAAGGCCTCTCCTCCTTCTCTTTGTCCTCGCTCTTCATGCCTTCTGTTTGTTTCCTCTTCCCGTTCCTCTTCCAGCTGCCTTTGTCCACGCTGTAACATCTGTGTTTAACCTCGAGACAGGACAATTCACGCTTTGTCGAACGACCGTCCGCACGACAAAATGAGATGTGCTTCTATTAACTTTAATTTACAAACGCAATCGTATACGACGTGGTTGCTCGATGAAGCGTGGATGAGCCTTCAGGTCCATGTAGACTGCTGCGGTTTTTATTCTACATTTTCCGGAAAAAATAAATAAACATGGCAGCAGTCTGCAAGGACTCTCCTCCTCCTCCTCTTCTACCTCTGGCTCTGCTGGAGCAAACAGAGTGGCAAGTGAGCTGTCTCTGTATTTGTTTGCAGAACACAATTTTAGCATCCATTTGCTTTTCAAACCCAGTTAGTCTGTGTGTACAGTGGACAGAGAGGGAGAAGGCAGCGTCGGTGTTCTCTGTGGCAGTACCAATGCTTAGATCCATTTCTAACCTTGAGCGTTTGGGTGTCTTGTCGTCTGAGCTTTTTCTAACTTTGTGCTTCTCTGCTCTCCCTTTCCTCTGTGCTGCTTGTTGCTCTGCGGCTTACTGTCTCAGAGGGAGAAGGAATGCCCGTGCACGCATTCAGGTACTGTTAGTTGGACCACGATAGGTTCAGGGGGTGAAGACCACCACGGCAACAAAATAAAGTCCAGAGTGCTGATCTATCTCTGAGAGTGTATAACTGAATAGTAATAATAATAACTGCTCTGCAAAAGTCACTGCGTTTTTTTATTTGAATCCAGACAAGTAGCAGTTTAAGACGTTTACAAAAAATTGATTTAGAAGAAAATTGTAGAATCGTCCTCGGTTATAAATGGGTTTAATCGCTACCATCTGAGATTGAAAAAATGTACCCCTCAATTGTCCATTTTTGCACTGTCAGAGTTAAATTAGCACTCAAGGTTTTGCTGTGTAAAAGCCAAAATACTAATAATAACCAGTAATATTGCCTTCTGCTAAGTGCTGCACATTTCTACTAATGAGTTACACTCACATGCTAGTATGTGTATGCTAACCTGTGACAGTCTTGAGATTGTATTATAAGGTTTCCAATGTTCTGTATGCTTCTTATTTACTTGTGTATTACACCACACATTAAGACATTTACTGTACATGTATTTATTAATTGAATGTGCACACATTAGCTTTTACATATAGTTCAATACATTTGATACCTTTAAGACAAGACATTTTTATAAGCGGTTGGTAGTGTAAACAAGCATCGTAGCAATATCTACTGTATCTATGGATTAGGGTACACAATTTATTGTTTCTAATGCCTTATTCTTATTGTTTACTTTCTTTCCTCTCAGGATTCAGGCCAGCCTATTCCTCTTGTTGTTGAGAGCTGTATTAGATACATCAATCTGTATGGTAAGTGGTATCTGTGTCTGTATGGTAAGTCTTCTCTGGAGTCCTGCCTCAGGGCGGACCAGAGGTAGAAAGCTGTCGTTCCCTGATGTCATCATCGCTAGGGACACATGCTTCAGTAGGCAGGAACTGGGGGTGGCAATGAAGGACCGGGAAGTCTGGCGTGGCATTGTGGAATCCATGATCTCGACCGTGGTCGAAAAATGATGATGATGAAGTCGTGGGCCTCATCCAGCCTGCAGTGTTGTTTTCGTCGACTAAAACTTAAGACGAAAAATGTTCGTCGACTATACCCTTTTCCACTGACGGAAACTAAATGTAAACTAAGCTATGATGACTAAAACTAAGACTAAATATACTGTCAACAGATAAAAACTAGTGGACAAGAGATCCAGTATAAATCATCTCACACTTGGTTGCATGCTGAAAATAGCCGATCTACAAGCTCACAACGCGTCGCAGCGCAACGCGTTGTGAGCTTGTAGATCTGCTATAGTCATGCTGTAGATCTGCTATAGTCATTGTGACAGCAAGGCCCGCCAAAATACATTTTAGTCGACTAAATCAACTGTAGATTCAGAAGACATTCCAGGTGACTAAAATGTGACTAAAACTAAATTGAAACTATTCAAGAGACTGCAGTAACTGCCTGTCATAATTTGACCCCCCTGTATTGGACAGTATTAAGATGTTGATATTACTTTTGTATTGAACTTATAAGGCCCTTATTGCTGCCACTGGTACAGGGGCCAACCCTCTAGTACAGTGGTTGTCAAAGTGGGGCCCAGGTCTAGCTACGTATATGGAAGTCTACAAATGGAACCAGTTGTAGTTCCATTTGGTTCCATTTTTGTTATGAACGTGTCAGGCTTCATGGCGAGTGACAGAGACTGGAGACCAGAGGTCATGTATGTATTTCAACATCAACATCAGCCCCATGTTGAGAGACTGACCTGCTGAGTTTGAGGTGTAGCAATGCTGCTGTGAACTCCTTAAAGATTGAATACCCCCCCTCCCCTAAAACATGTTCATCAGGTACATGATTATACTAGGAGAAAGATTTTTTGTCACTAAAGTGGTCTATTTAGATTGGACTCAAAGGCTTTCAGCTTTTAGGAAGAAACCAAAAATACACATAGGGAAGACATATTTGACACACATGGGGGTCTATTATTAGAGTAATGTTAACTCCATAGAAACATACAAAACAGAAAAGGTAAAAAAATCATGGCACTCCATCTTTTAATTAAGCCTCATTCATACTTGGTCACACAACATGCCGTGCGTCACTGTATCCGTAGCCTGGGGTCCACCCATGCTTTCTATGGCATAGGCAGCTCCTGGCAGGATCCGCCGGGAGAATCTAGACGCAGCTGCACGACATGAGACTAATTAATTAGAGCGACAGAGGTGTGTGTGTGTGTGTGTGTGTAAATGGTAAATGGTGCATTTATATAGCGCCTTTATCCAAGGCGCTTTACATAGATTGTGCATTACATTCACCCATTCACACACACATTCATACACCGACTGCGGCGGAAGCCATGCAAGGTACCAACCAGCACATCGGGAGCAATTTGGGGTTCAGTGTCTTGCCCAAGGACACTTCGAAAAAAAACTGGAAATAAAAACGTCTGGGTTTCCGAGGCTACTATAACCGCACGTGCCGTGGCGCTTAGTTATAGCAGAACTATAGTTCTGCGTTATAGCAGAACTATAACCTCTCAACGCGTCGCTTCCACGACGTGTTGCAGGTTTTCGTCGCGCAACACCGCTGCACGACAGAGCATAAATTGGATCTTCAAAGGTTCAGTGCTGGCTGCCAAAGGCACGACGACAACATGCCAGCCGTCACCCATCGGATGGTTTGACAGTGCTGTGGATCTTTGTTTAAACCCTACAGTGTATACATCCTTGACCGGAGTCACCCAGGGGCCTATACTAGCCCCCCACCACCCCACTCATTCCTCCACCTTGTCTACCTTCTACATCTGTCTGCATCCCACCGCTGGAGCCTGGAGGCCTTTCCTCTGGATCTGGACCTAATGAAACCTCCAGAAAACTGATTAGGGGGCTCTCTAACTGAAACCATATGCTACAGCCCAGCCATGAGGCGAGGGGCCCTCTCCTCCTGGAAAACACTAGAGAGAGAGAGAGAGAGAGAGAGAGAGAGAGAGAGAGAGAGAGAGAGAGAGAGAGAGGCAGAGGGAGAGGGAGAGGGAGAAAAGCATCTCCCTTTTATGACTAGATTACATTTCCTGCTCTGTGTTGTGTGTTTCCAGCGGCCTTTCATGTGGCGGCCTTTTGGGGGTGCAGATAATGGTGGGCTAACTCTGTCTGAATCTCTCAATTCGGCTCTGATGTGCCTCTCTCTCTCTGTTGTGCTTTCAGGACTCCAGCAGCAAGGCATATTTCGGGTGCCCGGCTCCCAGGTGGAGGTCAACGATATTAAAAACTCATTTGAGAGAGGTGAGTCATCGTTTAGACCGGCAGCTCTATAGCAAACATATCTACAGGTAGTTGAGAGAGGTGAGTCATTCTTTAGACCGGCAGCTCTATAGCAAACATATCTACAGGTAGTTGAGAGAGGTGAGTCATTCTTTAGACCGGCAGCTCTATAGCAAACATATCTACAGGTAGTTGAGAGAGATAAGTCATCGTTTAGACCGGCAGCTCTATAGCAAACATATCTACAGGTAGTTGAGAGAGATGAGTCATCATTTAGACCGGCAGCTCTATAGCAAACATATCTACAGGTAGTTGAGAGAGGTGAGTCATTCTTTAGACCGGCAGCTCTATAGCAAACATATCTATAGGTAGTTGAGAGAGGTGAGTCATTGTTTAGACCAGCTCTAGCAAACATATCTATAGGTAGTTGAGAGGGATGAGTCATCGTTTAGACCGGCAGCTCTATAGCAAAAAAGAAACCATGTGACTCCCATTGGAAATGCATTGAGGCGGCCATGACACACAGAAGACACAGGACACAAGTGTGTCTTGGGTATGAGTGAGGCCTAACCACACACTTTATGGCTTTTTTTTACCAGGTGAAGACCCCTTGATTGATGACCGGAACGAGCATGACATTAACTCGATAGCGGGGGTCCTGAAGCTCTATTTCAGGGGGCTGGAAAACCCAATCTTTCCAAAGGAACGCTTCCTGGACCTCATCTCCACCATCAGTGAGTTAACGATTACGTTACGGGACGTCTCATTCTGAACCTGCCTAAAGGGATTCTCTTTCCTCACCGCGAGATGATGGCGAAGTGGGAAATCAGTTTGTTTGATTTATTGATTAGTTTATTAGACTTAAATGTAAAAACAGCAACAGAGTACAGTACAGTCAAACACTTCGTCCAAAAGGGATAGCACAGTCCTTGCGGTCGTTGTTTCCATTTAGGCCCTATGCAATCAATTCATAGACATGACATGAAGAATAACAACACAATTCAATATAATCACAGGGAAAAAAAGAAGAACAAAAAAGGAAAAATATAAAACACTGTACTTTATGTACAGAGTTGGAAAAAGGAGGGGGTGGGAGTGATCAGAAGTGATCAAATTCCCTCTCCCTTGGGCCTGCTGAAAGGTGGATTTTCAGGCCTGTTTTAAAATATCTAAGTGACATCATTCATCATACCCGGAAGTTATGCGATAAATCCTATTGAGAGGCAAAAAACTACTTCCTGGCCTCGACAGACCATACATCCAAAGAGAAAAGTCCTATCTGATTGCATTAACCGACGTTAAACTCACTCTGCCACTGGATTTGCCACTCACTTTATGCATGCGCATGTACCCTCTATACTGTATGACGGACAGCATATACATACAGTACGTAGCATTAATGCTGCCATAGATTTATAGACTTTAAGATGGATGAGTGGACTGGTGGTGTAGCATCGTCACAAATGCACCTTCCAGTCATCTCGGACAGAAGTGCCAAAGCAGATTGTGGGATATTAGGTACCATCGAGGAGAAGGACTGAGGCACATGGAAACACTCCCAACAGCCGTGGCTGTTGGACTTGTTATTTAGCACAGACAGACAGACAGACAGACAGACAGACAGACAGACAGACAGACAGACAGACAGACAGACAGACAGACAGACCCTCTGGGAAGAGAGCACAGGCCACATCAGTCTGCCGCATGTGCAGCCAGGCAGAACACCGCACGCCTTCAGAACACCCTCTCTGTTCAGCTTGCTGTGAAGGTTCTGGAGGGGGCATCTATTAAAATATCAAGTTACTGTCAGGCAGCCGGCAATATGTCTTCAGCTTCAGTATGGTAGCCTAGTCTTTGATCGACAGGCAGGCAGGCAGGCAGGCAATGCTTAGTATCTTGGTCATTTCTATATCAGAAGGAGACATTTGTGCATTTGTGCATGTTCATGCATTAACCACTTAAGCCCGATATATGTTTTCATAGGATGATGAATACCAACAAAAAAAAATCGCCCACGTTGCACTCTTAACACATTAGAGCTGCTGTTTTCCCTATTTCAATTTATCTCTCTCTCTCTCTCTCTCTCTCTCTCTCTCTCCCCCATTTCAGATAGGGACACCAGAGTTAATGTAGTTAATATGTCTTGGATTTATTTGGATCTCGTTAGTCACCGTCTGACAGCGGTGGACAGTAATTGGACGACTTTCACTGCACTACATTTCAAAGACAAATATTGTACTTTGTTTCTAGGAAGGGGGAATGTACATTATGAATGAACCTCTTTGACATTAACCACGCCCTATTTATTATAGTACTGTAGATCTGCTATTCTCATTGTTCTTGATATTTTTTGAAACATTTCTGGAAAATCTGTGATACATTTCTTGTACAACAATGCATTGATGTTAAAAAGCAAATGTTCTTTGTAATACAACTTAACTTTAACTCGGGTACAAATTAGAAATTTGATTGAGCCACTTTCACTTGTAGTTGAGTACTATTTGACCAGAAGTAGCCATACTTTGACTCAAATACGGGGGTACTAGTTACTACTTTGTGCTGTGCTGTGCAGTCTGACTCTGAATGCACATCAAGGTACCATCGCTCCTCTCTCTGTGTTTCAGAGCTGGAGTCTGGAGCTGAGAGAGCACATCACGTCCAGCAGATCACTGTGACTCTTCCACGCACCATCATCATCGTCATGAGATACCTCTTCGCCTTCCTCAACCAGTGAGTTTCATATATATATATATATATGTGACCAGTGCCAGTGGTTTAATATACAAGGGGGCCATGGTCAGTTCTTTACATATTATGAAACTGCACACTGTAACCTTTCATATGATGTATTGCTCATTGAAATTGGGGGGGAAATGAAGAAGATATGACCATTTGAAACTTGTTGAACTGGAAACCCCAAAGTACAGAATTTGCCCTTCTAATATTTCAGCAGTGATCTGTGACTTTAGGGGGCGCTGTTTTCCCTTCATTCCTCCGTTGTTCAACCAGCAGTGTTGACATGTCTGCTTATTATAATTAGTTGGCCTTGTTTCTAAAGAAAAATAATGCATAGGCCTACTGTACCAATTTTATAATAATTTATAACCCGTTACTAAAAATGTAACAAAAAATGTGATAAAAATAAAGTGTAGTTGATTATTTGGGCTTGTTTTTAAAGTGTAGTTGATTATGGAGAGTTGGTAACCAAGTGGACCCTTATTAGATCAGGCCTATGTAAATGTTCCAGATGAGTAGCCTACAAATAAAATAGCTATATTAGCCTGTTATTATTATTTGTCTGCAGAAAATAATGTATGCCAGGGTCCAGGGACAATATTTGTATTGTTGTAGATCGGCTATTTTCGCTTATTTTGGGCTTGTTTTCATATACCGGGTTGCTTATTTCTCAGAACCTGGCAACCCCGCGATAGCTTTTTAGCTACGTTTAGCATTATATATATTTTTTTATGATCAGTACTTTATTTTTGATTTTTTTACAAACACATAAAACATAAGACCTACAATACAAACACAAGCAACAACAGCAGAGTACGTATTCATGGATAGACAATTAAGATAGATAAGATAAACAAAAAGAAATTAAATAAAAAGGGAAAAAAAAGGAAAAATCAAATTAAAATGTGAAAATAGTTTACATTATTTACACGACCAAACGCAGCATCATCAACCGTATCATAATGTGTAGTAATACAATAAACAATCAAGAGGGCATTGCCTGACCATGGATCACACCAAGGGACCTGCACGTTTAGCATTATATTGATATCAATCCTGTAGCTAGAACAAGTACATATCGCACTATATTACATATCGATGTGATCTGCGTTATTATGACCTTAATTTTCATGGCAGGTACATTCCAAAGTAACTAATAATATATTATCTTCAAAAACGATTGTGTACAAAAAAGCGGATTTTAGCGGAATTTGCATACTTTGAAAGGAAAGCTGATTTTCTGATTAGCATTGGTTAGCATTGCTTAACCCAATTGTTAAAACATTAGACATAGTGACTTGTTTAAGCAATTGCAACGACTTAATGATACTAAAACGACTTTCTGATGGAATAAAAACATTCTTTAACATTCCAACTGTGTTAATGTGGCTAAAAACGAAAACCACCAAAAAAAGAAATGAATTGTATTTTCATCTATAACTCTATATCAACTGTGCCGACTTGTGGTTGAAATCACTGGCCTGGGACACGTATATATATATATATATATATATATATATATATATATATATTATATACCCTACGCAACATCATCATCGTTACCTCTTGGCCTTCCTCAACCAGTGAGTTTCATATATATATATATATATATATATATATATATATATATATATGCCGTACGCAACATCATCATCGTCACCTCTTGGCCTTCCTCAACCAGTGAGTTTCATATTGACCGACGGTTGACCTCACACCACAGCTCTTACTGTATTTAATCAGACCAGTGTGTGTCCAGTGGAAACCTCGTGTGAATCTGATCTCAGGTCAGAATGGGTTAATAATAAAAATAAAATAAAAACTTCAGAAACCTGTTGAGGAGAAGATAATCTGTGAAGACATATTGAACACATCCGCAACTTTCCTACTTTTCTAATTATCTCTCTAGCCCACTTTTTTTTTATTTACAGTAGCCCCAATCTCACCGTTCACTGGAGCACCTGTCCTATTTTCTTACTGGATGATATTAATGCTCCCTTTATTTGGGTTTCCACTTCAGCACAAAGGGGTTTGACTCCACATCTCGGGTTTTAAAAGCCTCTCCAGTGTTGGAACAATGCCAGCTGTGTAGCTTTTCCGTGGCATTCTGGCATTGAGTTCTCCTCCAAACAGATGGTTGCATGGACAGGATCGGCTGGGTTTTTCTCTCCCCTCCCCCCCTTAACTTTTTGAAAGTAATGTATAATGAAGCTTTCAAAAGCTTCGGTCGGGTCAGACATCGGGGATGTTAAAAAGTTGGTTAAAAATGTACTCTGTGCGCGCGTGCGTGCGACGTGTGCACTGTGTACACACACATTGTGTACACAGTAACACACACACACACACACACACAGAGAGACAGGCTGATGGCGCTGTTGTTCACCTGCGTGAGAGGAAATAACTCCATGCCGTAGTAGTCAGTCTGCAGTGTAAAGAAGACTGGAACTTAAGGCTGTCAGAAGCATTGAGCATGCAACAAAAAAGGCCAGATGGAGCATTTTCATTACTCCTCTGAAACCTGTTTATGGTCTCATGTGTGCGCTTTTTCTCTCTCTCTCTCTCTCTCTCTCTCTCTCTCTAAATGGTGCATTTACATACCACTTTACAGAGATTGTACACACACACACATACACGTTCATACATCGATGGCCAAGGAAAACCATGCAAGGCACCAACCTGCACAGTGGGAGCAATTATGGCTTGAGTCTTGCTCAAGACACTAATGTTGCGTTCACACGGGCAGATAAAACGATGCGGTCTACCATTCATTGACGATGGAAGCGACGTTGCAAAGACGCAACGATGCACGTAGCTGCTCCAAATCAACTCACGCATATCTACATAAAGATATGCACTTTATGTAGACTTAGATAGCATTTTATACAGACTTATAGCATGTTACGTGGACAGCACTAGAATTGCATGTTATGTAGTCATAGCACTTTATAGTATGTATAGTATAGTATAGTATATATGTACAGTTTAATTATATAGATATTCCACGGTTACGTTTTTAGCTTACGCATGGTTCATGATAACTACTTTTTATGTATGTGATGTATTGCCATGGTTTTGTTCTTGCTTAATGAAAGTCGCTCTGGATTAAGAGCTAAATGCCTAAATTGTAAATAGTTTGCATGGTTTAATCTGCGCGTGTGAACGCACCATAACTCTGGGGGAGCCTCTGGGACCAGACTCACTACCGTCGACGCAAGACACGATCCAACAATCTATCCTTCACCCACGGAGGCAGCAGCAGTGTGTCTCAGCGTTAACCTGCATCTCTTCTAAATGCTAATACTAAATGTCTATTTGAACATTTAGCATTTAATTATATTCTGAATGGAATTGGAAATTGGATAATTTACAATGAATGTAACAGAGATATGATGTATGATGTTATTAGAATTTAATAAGCGTCAAATAAGATCCTGCTCCGTGTGTATAACAAGTGCCCTTGAGCAAGGCATAGTCCAGGTCCATGCTTCAAGAGAGCTGCTCAGTGGTTAAGCCATTAAAGGGACACATCACCCTTTTTGCAAAAAAATATATGTTAATGACGTTTAGAAGATTTAGAACACTTTCCTGGGGGTCTTTATGTGTGTAATATGTGGTTTTAGTAAATGTTAGATTGTAGCTGTGAGCCCAGTGTCTCTGATCTCATGGCCACTGGGCTCACTTACTTCCTGAACTACATGTTGTCTCAGTAAGACAGCCCTCCCCCTATCCACAAGGAGGAGCAGTGCACCAAAGAATTATGGGAATTGTAGTCCAGGAAGGTAGTGAGACCAGTGTCCATGACATCAGAGACACTGGGCTCACTGCTAAAATCTAAAATATCTAAAACCACATATTACACACATAAAAAAAACCCAGGAAAGTGTTTTAAATCTTCTAAACATATATTCTTTTGCAAAAAGGGTGAAGTTTCCCTTTAAGACCTGGATCTGTGTCACCGGCTTGTGTGCAAATCTTTGAATAGATTATTCTTTCACAGCGAACCTTTTTAACTGTTTTTTCAGGTCTCAGGTGTTTTTGTTTATTTTTTATTTTTTAGTTAAAGGTATATTCAGTGATTTCACTCAAAAAACCTTAGGTTTCGTTTTTGGCTGTGGGACCCAGCCTTTCGTCCAATCAGGATAGAGAGTCAAAAACGAAACCTAAGGTTTTTTGACCCCCAGGGGTTAACTGGGGACAGGGAGGAACTCCTTATATGGCCAGCACACTCTATAGTAGGGAGGATTATCACAACAAAACAAAAAAATAAGTCATATTTGAATTAAGTGAAATCACTGAATATACCTTTAATATACTCAATAGAATTCAGTAAAAAAAAAAGTCTCGTGGAATTCTCTAAATGGACCGCTGCAGTTATTATGGGCAGGTCTCCGATTAATTTATTTAATGGGATAATTACGAAGCAGGGTTATTTAACGGGCGTAGGATTCTTTTTTCCAATTGTCTTACACTCTGTATTTGTTACATGAATGAATGTGGCTGCGACTGTTCATTATGGGAAATGTCACTGATAATGATACACAATTAACCAGTGGTGTAAAGTCATTACGTACATTTTCTTAAGTATTGTACTTAAAGGCAGTATGCAACATTCAAGCCTAAAGTTTAAAAAAACATGTATATATTTAGATTCCCCACCCCCCCCTCTTATCAGCCACTGTATAATTATGCTGGGGTGTTTTACGGCAGAAAGACACATCCCTCTGGCTTTATTTTGGTTTTGTTCCACTGTTTATGTTGACATTCCACTGTTTATGTTGACATTCCACTGTTTATGTTGACATCATAGACTGTAAAAATTAATGGTTGACATTCATAATGCAGGGAAGTTTCTGTCTGTGGGGGGAGGGGGGCTTGCTTGGCAGCACAGCTCTTAATTGATCCTTTTGAACTTCAAAGGGAAATGTGCACTTTAGTTGATCGATTGTCAATACTTTCACTCGAGTGCATTTTGAATTCCGGACCTTTTAGTATTTGTACTTTTACTACTTAACCCATTCTGGGTGGGAACCCCTTTTGTTGTTAAATCATGCGAGTACTTTATCCACCACTTTAAATAACATGAGGCATATTGCCGTCTCCTCTCTCTCTCCAGTCTCTCCCAGTACAGTGACGAGAACATGATGGACCCCTACAACCTGGCGATCTGTTTCGGCCCCACACTGATGCCCATCCCGGACGGCCAGGACCCTGTGGTCTGCCAGGTGCACGTTAACAAAGTCATCGAGACCATCATCATCCATCACGAGGTCATCTTCCCCGGGCAGCGCGAAGTCGACGGCCCCGTGTACGAGAAGTGCATGGCCGGGGGAGAGGAGTACTGGTAAGGGCCTGGGGGAGAGGAGTACTGGTAAGGGCCTGGGGGAGAGGAGTACTGGTAAGGGCCTGGGGGGGAGAGGAGTACTGGTAAGGGCCTGGGGGAGAGGAGTACTGGTAAGGGCCTGGGGGGGAGAGGAGTACTGGTAAGGGCCTGGGGGAGAGGAGTACTGGTAAGGGCCTGGGGGGGAGAGGAGTACTGGTAAGGGCCTGGGGGAGAGGAGTACTGGTAAGGGCCTGGGGGAGAGGAGTACTGGTAAGGGCCTGGGGGAGAGGAGTACTGGTAAGGGCCTGGGGGGGGAGAGGAGTACTGGTAAGGGCCTGGGGGAGAGGAGTACTGGTAAGGGCCTGGGGAGAGGAGTACTGGTAAGGGCCTGGGGAGAGGAGTACTGGTAAGGGCCTGGGGGGGAGAGGAGTACTGGTAAGGGCCTGGGGGAGAGGAGTACTGGTAAGGGCCTGGGGGGGAGAGGAGTACTGGTAAGGGCCTGGGGGGGAGAGGAGTACTGGTAAGGGCCTGGGGGGGGAGAGGAGTACTGGTAAGGGCCTGGGGGAGAGGAGTACTGGTAAGGGCCTGGGGGGGAGAGGAGTACTGGTAAGGGCCTGGGGGGGGGGGGGGGGGGGGGAGGAGTACTGGTAAGGGCCTGGGGGGGAGAGGAGTACTGGTAAGGGCCTGGGGGGGAGAGGAGTACTGGTAAGGGCCTGGGGAGAGGAGTACTGGTAAGGGCCTGGGGGGGGGGGGGGGGGAGGAGTACTGGTAAGGGCCTGGGGGGGAGAGGAGTACTGGTAAGGGCCTGGGGAGAGGAGTACTGGTAAGGGCCTGGGGGGGGGGGGGGGGGGAGGAGTACTGGTAAGGGCCTGGGGGGGAGAGGAGTACTGGTAAGGGCCTGGGGGGGGGGGGGGGGGAGGAGTACTGGTAAGGGCCTGGGGGGGAGAGGAGTACTGGTAAGGGCCTGGGGAGAGGAGTACTGGTAAGGGCCTGGGGGGGAGAGGAGTACTGGTAAGGGCCTGGGGGGGGGGGGGGGGGAGGAGTACTGGTAAGGGCCTGGGGGGGAGAGGAGTACTGGTAAGGGCCTGGGGAGAGGAGTACTGGTAAGGGCCTGGGGGGGGGGGGGGGGGGAGGAGTACTGGTAAGGGCCTGGGGGGGAGAGGAGTACTGGTAAGGGCCTGGGGGAGAGGAGTACTGGTAAGGGCCTGGGGGGGGGGGGGGGGGAGGAGTACTGGTAAGGGCCTGGGGGGGAGAGGAGTACTGGTAAGGGCCTGGGGGGGAGAGGAGTACTGGTAAGGGCCTGGGGAGAGGAGTACTGGTAAGGGCCTGGGGGGGGGGGGGGGGGAGGAGTACTGGTAAGGGCCTGGGGGGGAGAGGAGTACTGGTAAGGGCCTGGGGGGGAGAGGAGTACTGGTAAGGGCCTGGGGAGAGGAGTACTGGTAAGGGCCTGGGGGGGAGAGGAGTACTGGTAAGGGCCTGGGGGAGAGGAGTACTGGTAAGGGCCTGGGGGGGGGGGGGGGGGAGGAGTACTGGTAAGGGCCTGGGGGGGAGAGGAGTACTGGTAAGGGCCTGGGGAGAGGAGTACTGGTAAGGGCCTGGGGGGGGGGGGGGGGGGAGGAGTACTGGTAAGGGCCTGGGGGGGAGAGGAGTACTGGTAAGGGCCTGGGGAGAGGAGTACTGGTAAGGGCCTGGGGGGGGGAGAGGAGTACTGGTAAGGGCCTGGGGGGGGGGGGGGGGGGAGGAGTACTGGTAAGGGCCTGGGGGGGAGAGGAGTACTGGTAAGGGCCTGGGGGGGAGAGGAGTACTGGTAAGGGCCTGGGGAGAGGAGTACTGGTAAGGGCCTGGGGAGAGGAGTACTGGTAAGGGCCTGGGGGGGGGGGGAGTACTGGTAAGGGCCTGGGGGGGGGAGAGGAGTACTGGTAAGGGCCTGGGGGAATTAATTCACCCTTTGTCAAGTCCCGCCCGTGGTTGTGCCCCTCTTCGCACCCATTGGTTGCCGTTTCGTTGTTGGACAAAAATCCTTTCTCTCCATCCACTACCATTGAAATAACGTGTTTTTCAGTTGCTTCGTATTGATGTTCTGTGAATTCAATTCTCATTTTAAACTCGGTGTCAGTAAAAAGGAACATCACAGGTGCAGCATGGTGACTGGGCATATCATGTTTGTTTTTAGTCTTTTTCCAAAAATTATGTTTTAGCAAATTCAACATAAACAAGGCGGAACCAGGGCGGAACAAGTTAGTCAGTCAGGGACCAATCAGAAGGCTGACAAATGGTGAATTGACATACCAACGGTATACACTGCCACTATAATCAATGGAACCCGGCGCAGGTCGTGAGTATAAAGTGTGAATCTTTTTTTGTGCTCTATTCTCCGCGGTGGTTACGCAGGTAATATGCCAGCGGTTTTCAACCAGTGGTTCGGGGACCACCAAAATCCAATTATTCTTCTGTCATATCTGTCCTACTGAATGTTTTGCCTTTATAAGTATTATGAATCAGGCCTTTTAATATAAAGCAAATCAAACACCATCCAAGCATTTCAACCATGGTTATAAAAATGATAAATCAAAACATCACCTCCTCAGAGACTGACACGTTATTGTCCAACACCAGCAGACTAGCTATAATTATACCCCCCTTGGCCCCTCCCAATACCCCCCATGGCCCCTCCCATTACCCCCCATGGCCCCTCCCAATACCCCCCGTGGCCCCTCCCAATACCCCCCGTGGCCCCTCCCAATACCCCCCATGGCCCCTCCCAATACCCCCCGTGGCCCCTCCCAATACCCCCCATGGCCCCTCCCAATACCCCCCATGGCCCCTCCCAATACCCCCCATGGCCCCTCCCATTACCCCCCATGGCCCCTCCCAATACCCCCCATGGCCCCTCCCAATACCCCCATGGCCCCTCCCATTACCCCCATGGCCCCTCCCATTACCCCCCATGGCCCCTCCCATTACAATTTACAATTTAGGCATTTAGCAGACGCTCTTAATCCAGAGCGACTTACATTAAGCAAGAACAAAAAGCATGGGAATACATCACAAAAAAGCATTTAAAAAAAAAAGCATTTATCATGAAACATGCGTAAGCTAAGAAACTAACAGTGGAATATCTATATTATGAGACTATACATATAAACTATATATCTATACTACTATGCTATACATATGTACTATGGCGTGCTATGACTATATACAATGCAATTATAGTGCTGTCTACATAACATGCTATAAGTCTGTATCAAATGCTATCTAAGTCTACAGAAATGCTATCTAAGGGGGTAGGATAAGTGCTATGGGCCATGATGGAGTCTGAAAAGGTGGGTTTTCAGACTACGGCGGAAGATTGGGAGTGATGCTGCAGTTCTGACTGCAATGGGAAGTGCATTCCACAGTTTTGGAGCCAGAAGGGAGAAGAGTTTGGGACGTGTGGAGCGTTGTCCCGGCGTTTTTAGTGAGGGTACTTCCAGCTTCCCTGCGTTGGCTGATCCGAGTGCGCGGGAGGGTTTGTAGGGTTCAATCATACTTGCAAGATAAGGGGGAGCCATACCTTTGGTTGCTTTGAATGCCAGCATCAGAGTTTTGTATTCTGTGCGGGCAGCGACCGGGAGCCAGTGGAGGGAGCGGAGCAGGGGGGAGACATGTGAGAATTTTGGCTGGTTGAAGACCAAGCGAGCTGCGGCATTTTGGATCAGCTGGAGAGGCTTAAGTGCACATGCTGGTAGGCCAGTAAGGAGGGAGTTACAATAGTCGAGTTTTGACAAGACTGTTGTCTGGATTAGGAGCTGGGCTGATTCCTGGGTGAGGAACGGTCTAATTCGTCGTATGTTATAGAGTGTGAACCTACAGGATCGAGTGACAGCTGTGATGTGAGCTTTGAACGAGAGCTGACTGTCCAGGACAACACCGAGATTCCTGGCTGTTGGGACAGACGTTACCAGGGTGTTGTCTACGGAGATAGTTAGCTCCCGCATAGGGCAGGACTTAGGTGGGAAGAAGAGAAGCTCAGTCTTGTCTGGGTTCAGCTTGAGGTGATTGGAGGCAGAGGGGGGGAAGGATAGAAACAGTTGTGTGTCATCGGCGTAGCAGTGATAGGATATATTGTGAGCAGAGATGATAGTGCCAAGGGATTTAGTGTACAGTGAGAAAAGGAGGGGATCCCTGTACAAGTACAGATCCCTGTGGGACCCCAGTTTGGAGGGTTCGGGGGGATGATAACAGACCTTTCCAGGAAACCTGGTAGGTCCGGTCGGTGAGGTAGGAGGAGAACCACTTTAGTGCCGTTCCACCGATGCCTAGATCCGCTAGGGTGTCTAGGAGCAGCTGGTGGTTCACTGTGTCAAATGCTGCCGATAGGTCTAGGAGAATCAGTACTGCAGAGTGGGAAGCAGCTTGGGCCCCTCCCAATACCCCCCATGGCCCCTCCCAATACCCCCCGTGGCCCCTCCCAATACCCCCCGTGGCCCCTCCCAATACCCCCCGTGGCCCCTCCCAATACCCCCCATGGCCCCTCCCACCAGACAGGACCAATTGATAGTTAACATGATCCACAGCATGTCAAATCTGCTTGGGATTGGCACAAAACACATTTCAATTCATTTGAGCTTTTCATTTGTGCTTCCACCTATTTAAAGCCACAGAACCCATGGAACATGTTTGATGGCTGAACAGAGATATACCGAGAGCTGATGGTGATTTGTTTGTCGTTTCGCAAAGCGACAAGCAATGTGGGACAGTTTTGTTGTGATTGTCAACACCTCTGGTAAGAATGCCGTTTTGGTCGGACCGGTTCAAAACAGTCCAATCCTTTCGGACCGGATCCAATCCTTTCGGGGCCAATTAGAATGTTTCTCGGATCCGTAGCGGTTCGGTTCAGATATCACCGGTCCCGTTTCGGACCAGGTCCAATTTTATGGACCCGTGCTGCCCTCTTGTCCGTGGCTCAAATACTGAATAAATAATAGGCCTGGATATGAAAACTGTTGAAAACCACTGTTTTACGCCAAAGCATAGAATATGGCTAAAATGTGTATATGACACAGATGCTTTCCGGTTTTAATGGTTTCATTAATAATTATCTTCAAATGTCTATAATTGTCTTGCAGTGATAGTCCCCACAGTGAGCCAGGGACCATCGATGAAGTCGACAACGGAACTGAACCACACACCAGTGATGAAGGTGACACTCCTCCTCCTCATCCTGAACATACTGTATCTGTCACAGTGGTTTTCAACCAGTGCTCCTTGAGGGGCTTCCAGGTGGTCCCCATGCAGCTAAATGAGGGAGAGTTGGTAACCAAATGGACCCTTATAGATCCTTAACCAGCTCAGTGGCCTTGTGGTTAGAGTGTCCGCCCTGAAACTGGGAGGTCGGGGTTCGATCCCCGGCCGGGTCATACCAAAGACTTCAAAAATGGGACGAAATGCCTCCCTGCTTGACACTCAGCATCAAGGGTTGGATTGGGGGGTCAAATCTACTAATCAAATGATTCCCGAGCGCGGCACGGCTGCAGCTCACCGCTCCAAGAGATGGTCAAATGCGGAGAACAAATTTCACTGTGGTAACGTGTGTGAAGAATCGTACGACTTTGACTTAACTCTTGGTTTCATTTTATGCCCTCAAGATTATTATTAAGCATCTGCATTACTTAGTCTCGACAATTAGAGAATGTAGAAGAATTGCTATTTTGATCAAATATTCAAAGTTTGAGCGTCTGAGAGGTTAAATAAATCTCTATCAAATGGTGGTTCCGTGGCTCAAAAGCCGAATCCATAATGGACCTTGAGGTGAAACGGGTTGAGAACCACTGCTCTGTCATTGTCTTTTCCTCCAGTGTTTGTCTCTGTTCTTGCTGCTGCTGCTGCTGCTGCTCTGCTATTATGACACGTGACTCGAGTGTTGTTCTCAAGTGAAGGGCCATGAGTTTGTGGAAGTGGTCATGAACGAGAAGTGGACCTCAGCATCCCCTGGTGGTGACCATGTGAACTGCATATTCATGGGTTAGGTTGCCCTGTAATGTTAGACCAAATCCAGGAATAACTTAAGTGTCATCATCATAATGCCTGTATGGTTTTATGAACGACGATTGACATAAAGATTGCACATTAACCCATTCTGACCTGAGATCAGATTCTAAAAATGTCTATTACATCTGACAGTTTCATTATTAACCCATTCTGACCTGAGATCAGATTCTAAAAGTGTCTTCGATTTTTCAAAATATCAGAATGAACTTCCCATTTCAATCAGACCTGCAGACTCACTCCTAATCCTCCGCCGTAGTCTGAAAACTCACCTCTTCAGACTCCATCTTAGCCCACAGCACTTGCCGCAGCAATTGCTGTAGCCTCGGGTCACCTTGCAAAGGCTACATTTATGTAATTTAGATATTAGCATATTTTGTAGACGTTGCATTCTATAGTGCACTGCATAGTCATAGTTACAGCTATTCTACTGTTAGACGGATGTTAGGTTCTCAGCTTACTTATGATCGTTGATGACTATTTCTATGCATTCGTGTTCTCGCTTACTGTAAATCGCTTTGGATTAAGAGCGTCTGCTAAATGCCTAAATTGTAAATAAGTAAATCCTCGCCATCCAATCTTTTACGTCGTGACAAAAAGCATTATGTGGATTTCACATGGGAATAATGTGTGTGGCTCTGTACATTAAAGTACCTTATAAAGTAACGACCGACCTTTAGGGCTGGCTTTGTACTGAAGGGTGAGAGGCTGGCAGGTACTGTCGTAGAACAACAACAACAACACAGCTCACAGTTGAAAAGGCTGTCATTGTGTTTGAAGATGAAGACAACATGTCAGCCAAATTCCGTTGGCAAACTCCACTGTCTCTATCACTGCATCTCTCTCTATGTCTCTCTGTCTGTCTCTCTCTCTCTCTCTGTCTCTCTGTCTGTCTCTCTCTCTGTCTGTCTGTCTGTCTCTCTCTCTCTGTCTCTGTCTCTGTCTCTGTCTCTGTCTCTGTCTCTCTCTCTCTCTCTGTCTCTCTGTCTGTCTCTCTCTCTGTCTGTCTGTCTGTCTCTCTCTCTCTCTCTCTCTCTCTCTCTGTCTCTGTCTCTCTCTGTCTCTCTCTGTCTCTCTCTCTCTCTCTCTCTCTCTCTCTCTCTCTCTCTCTCTCTCTGTCTCTGTCTCTGTATCTCTCTCTCTCTCTCTCTGTCTCTCTCTCTCTCTCTCTCTCTCTCTCTCTCTCTCTCTCTGTCTCTCTCTCTCTCTCTCTCTCTCTCTCTGTGTCTCTCTCTCTCTCTCTCTCTCTCTCTCTCTCTCTCTCTCTCTCTCTCTCTCTCTCTCTCTCTCTCTCTCTGTGTCTCTCTCTCTCTCTCTCTCTCTCTCTCTCTCTCGTCATCTGTCCCCCCCGGTAGTCTCTCTCTTTGTACAGTGATGTCGTTGGTAAACAACCCCATGGGACGTTCTCCTCAGAGCTCCTTTAATGCTAAATGGCCTCGGTCAGACGTGACGTGGCGAGCAAAAACGAGGGGATATAAAGATTGCTTGGTGTCGTTTTATGAAGTGAGAATGGACGGAGTATTGTGTGTGTGTGTGTGTGCGCCCCGCGCGGGTCAAGCATGACGTAACCCCATGCCATCTCAATGCTCCGTCGCGTTGCTGTCGGGCTGAAATCTCATATATCTTTTTCAACTTTCAATGTTTTTTTCTTTTTTTTTGTTCTCGTAAATCAGTGGTTTGCGACCTTTTTCATATCAAGGCCCATTATTTATTTTGCATTAAAGTAGCTATAAAGCAATAATACTGTATGTCAACATTCAACCAATGACAGAGATTCAATAATACTGTATGTCAACATTCAACCAATGACAGAGATTCAATAATACTGTATGTCAACATTCAACCAATGACAGAGATTCAATAATACTGTATGTCAACATTCAACCAATGACAGAGATTCTAGGAAAGTCTTTGAATGCAGATTGCGGCCCCTAAATGTGTCACAGAGACTACATTCTTGGGAGCATTTTATCCATTTCTGGCTAAAGCAGCTTTAAAGAGCAATGGGGGACAATAGCCCTACCTAGAGGACATAAGCTGGTATTGCACAGGGATGAGACAGTATGCCAATCCCGGACCAGAGTAAAAAAGATATCCCAGACATCCCTCTCCCAATGTGTTTTTGTTTTGTTTTTATTAAAAGGTAGTGGATTTTATTTATATATATATATTCAGGTCTGAACGCAGCTTAACCCATTCTGAACGGGAACCCATTTTGGTGTTAGCATCATGTTATGCTTTAGCTATTGAAAAATAGCAGATCTACAAGCTCATAGCGCGCCACCGAGTGGCGCGCTACGAGCTTGTAGGTCTGCTATTTTTGAAAAATCGAAGAACGACTGACATTTTTATAGAATCTGATCTCAGGTCAGAATGGGTTCATCAGACCAGTGTGTGACCCAGTGGAAACCTCGTATGAATCTGATCTCAGGTCAGAATGGGTTAACAGGAACCCCACTGCATCCCTTGTCACTCCTCACAATGAGCTGTTTTGAACTTGTAGTTCAGCTATTTTCAAATAGCCAGAGTATATAGGGCTTAACTGACTAATGTATGTTTTCTAATAATAATCCAAATCTACAAAGTAACTTGTAACAAAAGTGGAGTAAAAGGTACAACAGTAGACGACCATTATTGTTTATCCTATCTGGCAAATATGTTGCTAATGCAACGTGACTGGCAGGTCTATGCTGCTCTCTATATTCAGTTATTCACACACACCTGTGAGTCTGACATCAATATCAGTAGAGGGCACTAAGTCCACCGGTTCATGTACTTTTTATTTGCATTATTTAATCCCCATAGGGTTTTTTTTTAAGTCGCCTCATATAAGAACTAAAATAAACAAATCGTCCGTTTCACTCATACAGTATGGAATATGGATATGAAGAATCGACTGACTGAGAGAAAACGCTAATGTTACTGCTGCTGAATTAGTTACATTTTCGCTAGAAACGGACTGTACGTATCAAATATGACTGACTGGCGGTCGTAAACGACACAGAGACACCTCCCTGACGGTACCGCCAAGACAGTTTTTTTGGACCACAATTCTTAGAGTATAATGAGACGATTTTAAGATGACCCCATGTTATTCTCCATAGAGGAAAAAACTTCAGTGAACCAGGGGATGAGTGAGTGACGTCAGGACTTGGGCGCTCTATGGCTACGTTTACCTGTATCTCTGTGTTTGTGTGTCTGCAGAGGTGTAGCAGATCGAGTCTATATTATTCACACACCTGTATCTCTTGTGTTTGTGGGTCCATATTGCGTGTCTGCAGAGGTGGAGCAGATCGAGGCCATCGCTAAGTTCGACTACGTGGGCCGCACCCCCAGGGAGCTGTCCTTCAAGAAGGGAGCCTCTCTGCTGCTGTACCACCGGGCCTCGGAGGACTGGTGGGAGGGACGACACAACGGCGTCGACGGCCTCATTCCACATCAGTACATCGTGGTGCAAGACCTGTGAGTTGTCTGTCTGTCTGTCTGTCTGTGACCACAAGACCTGTGATAAGTAGTCTGTCTGTCTGTCTGTCTGTCTGTCTGACCACAAGAGGTCACTTTAAATGTGGTATTAAAACGCATCTGTGTCACTTTAGCTTTGAACCACTTTAGCCATTATTTTTTAACTTTAGCTGTTTTTTCTTTAGCTGCAAATCTATATTCTTTCACAGCGGACATTTTTAACTCGCATCTTTGCTTCTTGGGGGTCCCTGGTACAACATATTTTTAGATGGGGATCCGGCGTCCAAATAAATACATAGAATTTTTCGGGTCCTTGACAAGAAAAAGATTGAGAACCACAGATACTGTATACAAACATAGGTTTTTCAGGAAACTGTTAGAATGCTGCCGCACGACTTTTAACAAGAACCCGGAAATATGAACATATCACTCCCGTTTTAGCTGCACTCCACTGGCTCCCAGTGCGTTTTAGAATCCATTTTAAGATTTTATTGTTTGTTTTTAAATCTTTAAAACCCTATGTTCCATCTAGATCACTGAGGTCAGCCAATCAAATGCTCCTTGTCATCCCTAAGGCAAGGTGTGAGAGAAGAGCGCGCCGAGCCTTTTCAGTCATTGCTCCTAAACTGTGGAACCAGCTTCCTAGCCGTGTCAGGCTGGCTCCAACAGTACTTGTTTTTAAAACACATCTTAAAACTCGCATAAGGAGAAGAGACTGGAGCCGCACGGACATTTAGAGCCTTTTATTTAGGTGCTGAGTATACAAACGACTAACGTTTCGACCTTGCGGTCTTCATCAGAGTCACATGACTCTGATGAAGACCGCAAGGTCGAAACGTTAGTCGTGTACTGAGTGTTTGATTTTATTGTATATGTTTTTATTACTGTATTGTATTGTGTTTTATTACTGCTTTGCCTAATTGTACAGCACTTTGGTCAACTTTGTTGTTTTAAATGTGCTCTATAAATAAAGTTGGATTGGATTGGATTTAGAAGACATTTTGTAGAATCTGGTCTTGGGTATTAATGGGTTAATTTTGATCACTTGTGAGGGCTCCATTTAGAGCGTGACATGATTGATAAACTGCTTTGTATTGGTGCAAATTAATTACCAAAACCACACTGAATCTGTGCGTTCTTTTACTTTTCGTTTGCGTCTCCCCTGTCTCTCAGCGACGACGCTTTCTCCGACAACCTGAGCCAGAAGGCGGACAGTGAAGCGAGCAGCGGTCCACTGCTGGACGACAAGACTTCGTCCAAAAACGACGCCCCGTCACCGTGCGAGCAGCCGCCCGATTTCACCAACTTCGGCGTTGTGGGGAGGTGGGTACGGCGTTCAGGAGGTACAGCAGTACCGCTGTTAGACATCTGTTTGGTGTCCAAGTTCCAGTGGTGAAAAGTAACTCGAGTACTGTACTTAAGTACAGTTTGGAGGTATTTGTACTTTACTTGAGTATTACCAATACCAAATACTTTTACTTCTACTCCACTGCATCTCAGAGGAGTAGAAGTAAGTATAAGTAGAAGTGTAGTACTTTTACTCCACTGCATTTATTTGACAGCTTTAGATACTAGTTACTTTGATTATTATTAAAAAACAAAGACACATACAGTACTCACTTCAGCCCTATATGCAGTTTGGCCATTTGAAAATAGCCGTAGTTTTTATACGTTCGAAAACTCGAAATGAGATATTCTGTATATGAAGTGTACTTTCTACTTTTGGTACATAAAGCACATTTCGATACCCAATACCTTTGTCCTTTTACTGAAGTAAATTTTGAATTCCGGATTTTTTTACTTTTCTTTATTACAGTATAGAGGGTATGCGCATGACATCATCATACCTGGAAGTTATGCGGGGACGCCTACTGAGTGGCAAAAAACTACATTCTGCCCTTGACAGCCCATACATCCTACCAGAAAAGTCCTATCTGATTGGATTAAACGACGCTAAACGACATTAAACTGACTTTACCACTCACTTTTCCACTTGATTTTCCATTCACTTCATTCATGCACATACCCTCTATTGATACGTACAAAGTGTGAATACTTAAAATTGTGAGTACTTTTTTCCACCACTGCCAGTTTCTACTGACCCGTTTTCTTCCATCTTTTACTTGACACCCAGAGTGAGGTTACGGTCCGATGGAACTGCGATCCCTCGCCGAAGGGGCAGCACCGACACCCATAGCCCCACCAGGCTGGCCGACACCCCGCCCCGGGCCGCCGCCTGCCCCAGCAGCCCCCACAAGGTGCCCGTCAGCAAGGCCCAGAGGATGGAGAGCCCGGAGAAGAGGCGCCTGGGCACGTTCGGAAGCGCCGGCAGCATCAACTACCCGGAGAGGAAGACCTACCCCGAGGGCCACCCGCTGAGGCCCGTCCCGGGAGCCACTCGTCACAGCAGCCTAGGGGACCACAAGTCACTGGAGGCCGAGGCCCTTGCTGAGGTGAGGCTCTCTTGTTGATTTATTGATTGATAGCATTGATTCAAATGTACCGTCTGTAGGGCACGGTTGCATGGTCGGTAGTGTTGTCGCCTCACAGCTAGAAGGTCCTGGGTTTGATTCCCGCTGGGGGTGTGTTCTCTCCTCCGTGTCATCAGTGCCCATACCCAAGGCGGGGTTGGCGAAAGGGACTTTCTGTGTGGAGTTTGCATGTTCTCCCCGTGTCCCCTAGGGTAGATACCCTCACATGTTCTCCCCATGTCCCCTAGGGTAGGTACCCTCACAAAGAACATGCAGTAATCCTGGTCTCTAAACTACCTCCCCCTGACCAGCCTGATGGAGGGGAAAGGAACTGGTCGGAATAACGTGTTCCTTCCACGCGCTACGTCCAACCAGGGAAACTCCCCTCCTGTCAGGTGAAAAGAAGCAGCTTGGACTCCTCATGCATAGAAGGAAGCATGAGGTCAGTCCGCTGCCCCCCCCCCCCCAGGATGGCAGAGGAAGTGTAGCGCCCAGGATTACATTAGATAATTGGCACTGGATGAAAAAATGGGTTCCAAAATCGTGGGATAAAAATGTATAATAAAAATAAAGTAACGTAGGTAGATAAATGTATGTCATTCAATGAGCGAGACAGTATTATGTGACTGTTCTGAAACGCCAGCTGCGGGGGGAAAAATAGCCTTGCAGTGGCCAGACGAGAATCTGCCGGTGGCACAAAAGAAATTGCCTTCGGCAGTGTGATATGAGTCTGGCCAAGAAGCCAGGCTACAAAAACAAGGCTAAATGATCATTGATAATGACTTTATGACTCAGCTCTGTGTCTGTGCGCCCTCTGGAGAGAACGTTTAGAAATGTCTGAACGATTAGCTGTAATGATAATGAACCTTATGCTATCAGAGACTGTGGTCTCTGTGAGAACATTGTGTGTGAGGTTTTATCTGGTCTTCTCTTATCATTCTAAGTGGAAGTGCACAAAAGACGGATTGCATACATTTTAAAATATTTCAGCTTGCCGATCTGCATCGTCAGGCTGTATATTTATCTGTAGCTCCAACGGTTTAGATTAAGATAGAGCGGCCATTTTAAAAAGGGTGTGGTCATTTACGGGTATTTCGACCCGGATAGAGAATTGTATCACAGTGCCCAAGTTGTCGCGGCGGTCATATTAGCCAAGAACAGCTGCGATATTCTCTCCTAAATGAAGTGCATACATATCTTAGCCAGGTCCTAGACTAATTGGCATGTTTTTCAAAATAGTAAAACATGGCAAAGAAGTTTAGGGATAAGGGGTAAGGCGACGTGCAAGATAGGGTGGGCCGTGGCTCAGCGGTCCAGGCACCTTGGCTGGTAATCCAGTCTGGCAGTGTGCCATGGGTTCGACTCCCGATCTCGACAGCCTTTACTGCATGTCTTCCCCCCCCCCCCCCCCATCTCTCTCCCCGTTTCCTGTCAGCCTACTGTCTATCCCTCTATAAAAAAATAAAATAAAATAAAGTCGAAAGAAAAAAAAAGATAGCGCCCAGAGAAATTTGAGTTGTCACCGTCAATATCTTCCGTCCCCATATCTCCGGTCTGGAGGCTGCGTTTGGTGAAGTGTGAGACAATCATGGCAGCGCAGTCATGGCGAGCGGGTGGGCGAACACGTCCTGTCTGTCTGTCTGTCTGTCTGTGAGCAGCAGCTGTAAATGTCAGGGCCAGCAGACTGCAGCTGAGACAGACACACCTCTGGGACGCGGGGGTGGGGTCAGGGAGCTGAATAACAAGCTAATGAGCACAGAAGGAAAGGCTGTGCACCACTTTCTTTTCTTTCCATTAGTGCAGTGATTTTCAACCTTTTTTGAGTGGTGCAAGGAGAGAGAGAGAGGGGAGTTCAGATGCAGAAGTTTATTCTGCATCTGAGCCACGAGCCACCATTTGATGAGATTTATTAGCCTCTCAGACCCCAAACTTAGGATATGTTGTTGTCGTTGGATAAGATTTTGTCCACAATAAGAGACAACAGGCAAACGATGTAACTCTTGAGACTCCATTTGGTTTCATTTTACGCTCTCAAGAAGAGTCCACAGCCAAATGTAGGGGTCCTCGACACGAAAGCATTTGAGGACCGCCGATATAAACAATAAAATCAGCAATAGTGAGTATTTTTAGTTCTTCTGTTTTTCTCCTCGGGACATAGAGAAGACCATGACCACTTCTTCTGTTTTTCTCCTCAGGACATAGAGAAGACCATGACCACGGCTCTCCACGAGCTGCGCGAGTTGGAGCGTCAGAACAGCGCCAAGCAGGTAGGGTTGATTTCCTCCACTAAAACTATCTACTATTAATCTGCAACATAACAACATGTATAGTGAGTGGGGCCCTGCTCAGCTCATCAAGGAAAACTAAATAAAAACTATTATAAAAATTAAGCTACAACGACTAAAACTACGACTAAATATATTGAAAAATTTTCGTCAACACATAAAAACTATACACAAATGTTTGGGAGGGACTAGTGGAGAAGAGATCAAGTATAACTAAAAGACGAGTCATTTTATGCTTCGTTGCATGCTGAAAATAGTAGATCTAGATTCTAGATCGGTCTAAAAGTCTAAAATCAACCATTACGACGCCATCAAGGCCCGCCTAAATACACTTTAGGCGACTAAATCAACTGTAGATTTAGTTGTCTAAAATAAATAAAACTTTTCAGGTGACCAAAAAAAAAAACGAAATGAATTTTGACTTTGAAAACTATGACTTAAAAAACGAAATCAAAGTGTTGCTGTCCCACTGCCGCGCAGGCCCCCGACGTGGTCCTGGACACGCTGCTGGAGCCCGCCATGAAGCAGCAGCACGCTGTGGCGGCAGGCGGGGGAGGAGGAGGAGGAGGGGGGGGGGGCTCGGAGCCCGGCAGCCCCCTGCACACCATCATGATCCGCGACCCGGATGCCGCCATGCGCCGCAGCAGCAGCTCCACCTCGGAGATGATGAGCACCTTCAAGCCGGCGCTGTCCGCCCGGCTGGCGGGCGCTCAGCTCCGCCCTCCGCCCATGAGGCCGGTGCGCCCGGCGCCACTGCTGTCGTCCGGCCTCCCCCCCGGCCCCGCCCACCACACCCACCACCATCGGTCCAGCAGCTCCAGCTCCTCGGGGGTGGGCAGCCCCGCCGTCACCCCCACCGAAAAGATGTTCCCGAGCAGCAGCAGCGACCGCGGCGGCGCCACCGGGGTGGTGGCGGCCGCGGTCGCTGCTGCTGCGGCCGCCGCCGCCGGCGGGAACGCTGCCAACGGCGCCGCGGGCGAGAAGTCTGGCACCATGTAGCGAAGGAGGAATCTATAGCGAGGGAAGTCTGGCACCATGTAGCGAAGGAGGAATCTATAGCGAGGGAAGTCTGGTACCATGTAGCGAAGGAGGAATCTATAGCGAGGGAAGTCTGGTACCATGTAGCGAAGGAGGAATCTATAGCGAGGGAAGTCTGGTACCGTGTAGCGAAGGTGGAATCTATAGCGAGGGAAGCGGTTTTCACGTGCACACGCGCACGCACACAGTAAACCCCCCAGTGTTATTTTAACCTGTTAAAAAAAAAATTTTTACCCAATTTGGGTCCATTTCTTCTTTTTTTAACGCTGCCGAGAGTCGATTCAGTGGTTCTCAAAGTGGTGGTCCGGGCGGGCACTCAGGGGTCCTGGCTTTAGGAGGGTTCAACCAGTGGGTCCCCACCACCAAAATTGGTTAATCAAAATTTGAAAAATTAAGTGAATTATGTGTAATCGTGTTTTAAACATTTGAACATTTTATACCCACGCAAAACTATTTTAAGATGGGGGATGGCCGCGGGGCCACACACACATATATATATATATATATATATATATATATATATATATATATGAATCTGGGGGTTTTGACCCACTTGGTTTAATTAACACTGAGGATGTGGCTGTGCAGAGCTTCCTATAAGTGAGATGAAAGCATTGTGTGAAACAGGCGCTACTGGTGTGTGGAAAAGCAGCCGTTTATTCTCGCTCTCTCTCGCTCTCGCTCTCGCTCTCTCTCTCTCTCTCTGTCTCTCTCTCCGTTTTGATTGAACTCTATGAATTCAGGAAGCTCCTCCAGTGAGCCCCGTGGTTACCATGGTGACAGAGCAGCCAGAGAAAGCTGCATGGGTTTGATAACGTATCAACCTCAGCCCTCCTCCGTGAAGCTTGATTTAAATGCAGCCGTGAAGAGTACGAGTAGAATAAAAAAATCAGTTTTTACCTCAAGATGAACATGAAATCCTATACGTTTGGCCGGCTTCTTCTTTCAGACTTACGTCGAACGAACGCAAGCGAAGCAATATTTTTTTGTTGTATTACTTTTCACCCTGCACTGGTGGTTACCGTCCTAGATGATGCTTCCACCAACCACGCTGGTATGAAACCCCTCATCTGGACCGACTTGGAACACTCAGTCTATATGCTAGGACAGGGATCTTCCAACAGGGGTTCCGTGTCGTGTCGGGACCCCTGGGGACATATACTAACAGTCCGACAGGCATTAGTTTCGACACACTGTCGCTCCCGACATGCGCTGCTGGTTACAACTAACCCGTGGCCGGGTTAAAACTCACCCATGGCTTGCTGTGAGGTTAGGTTTAGGGTGTCGGATTCATGACTGTAGGACTGTTAGTATGTCGGAACCAAACACATGCACCCGGGACCCCTAGGGGGTCCTCAGAGTTACTAAAATAGCCGAATATATGCCTCCGCTCGCGCTGTGACGTGTTGTGAGCTTGTGGAACGTTTGGTGTAGGGGGGGGGAAAGAGCAGACAAAGACAAGACAAGTTTTCTGTCAAACAAGTCTATGAAACTATCTATGAAATCTATCTAGGTTTAATCTGCAACATAACAACATGTATAGTGAGTGGGGCCCTGCTCAGCTAAGGGGTCCTAAGGGGCTGAAAAAACATTGAAGACCCCTGCTCTAGGAGACTGTGTGTCCATGGCAAGTTGGGACGTCTGGGCTGTACACAAAACACTTACTTGAAGTTGTCACGCCCATCCGTAGCATACTGTATTAAGTGATCTTCAGTTGTCACGCCCATCTGTAGCATACTGTATTAAGTGATCTTCAGTTGTCACGCCCATCTGTAGCATACTGTAAGTGATCTTCAGCAAAAGTAGCAACCTGAGAACATGAATATAAACTCCTGAATGCAGGGTATGGAGAAAATGAAATGTCATCACCCACCATTGACACATTGTCACACAGGTGGGCCATTTTGCTCCTTGTGTCATTGTGTCTCGGTTTCCTCCAGCGTCAGAGTATAACATACTGTAGCAGCAGAATGTCAGCCTATATTTGGATATGGCCAATTATTATTAAGGATCCCCTCTGCGACAGGAGAACCGGTAATGGTTTTTGGGACGCCATTTCATCTGTCATGGCTTTTGATTCACTCTTCTCCTTTAGTTAACGAGGTCATCGTTACTCACTGCAAACGTAACGAGCAATCACCTGAACTTGAATTGTCACAAAACAACAACAATGACTTATTAGTGCCGTTTCAGAATTCATTCCAGGAGGAACCCCCCCGTAACACTTACGGTATTGTCCATCCTACTTGGTTACTGAAATTGCTTGTTGTGTAATTTTGATGTTATGCATCTGGTCAACTCTTGGGGGGTCACACATAAATGGAGATTATGTGGTCATTTGGAATGGGATTAACCTGGTGTTGTAGGTGAATAAAACCTACTTTATTCTCTGTGGTGTGACACAGACGTACCATGAAGTATACGTTAGCCGTTGGTAGGCAGAAGAACTGTGACCATTATTATTGTTGCATCCTCAAACCATCACTTGGACTGTGGGGAGGATTTATTATGTCTGTGTCTTTAGAATGTGTCTATAATAATAACCTGTACATGAAATGCAAGAAAACTAATGTAACAACTGATTGTAGGAATACTGTGGTAAAGAAAAAAATGTAGTTAAAACTTGTACATAATTTATTTGTAGGTTGTTATTTTTTTGTCTGTTTTTTTTTTGTCGTCTTTTTCAATTAATATTTGTAAGTGTTAATCCTGTACAGGCCAACAGGGATAGACCATGAATGGCATTTAAGTTTCAAAGCGACCCAAAAAAATAAATCCTGTATAATTTCCACCCGCTATACAAGAATACACAGCAAATACATTCCCTGACTGCGTTGGTGTAAAGGACCACGTACGTTGTACTGTATGTAAAGATCGCATTCTGTAACTGTACTGTAAGCTATAAAGCTTGATCGACCACCATTCTACAGTATGTCAAATAGCTGAAAAGCTAAATTTACAGTAACATGTTCCCTTCGTTGCTTTTTTGACCCCATGGCCCTCCTTCAGTTAACGTCTGTTCAAGTCTGATTGATTGCCATTATATTATATAATGCCATTAGTGCAACAAAAAAAAACATTACTGTAGGTTTTCAGCCATTGTTTATTGATCAAAATCTCAAATGTGATACCTAGAGACATGTGACATTCTATTATTGTGGTTTCCTACTCCTTACCTTATTGGCTACTTTTTGCTTCATCTCGTTAGTTGATGGCCCACAGTCTCGTTCATCCTATCTCGTTCAATACTTCCTAGAGAGGTGCTAGCTGAATATCAACGTAATAATGTTATTATTATATCTACTGTAGGTCCTGCCATTCTGAATCGCTCATAGCTCTAGTCCAGCCTCTCAGGCTCCGTGCCACAGACCTGTACTCAGCATCCCAAAGAGCCTGCCTGATTCCTGCATGTTTCGAGGCCGTGCTATCCGACTTATAATAAGCAATGGCTGTACTGTAGCCTACTGTATGTGATGCCTTGCCTTGGCACAACGCAGATTACTTTTATTATTGGCCTTTTGTTTTTAAGAGAAGGGCTTATTCTTTTGGTGGGGCGTTTGGGAATGATGAATGATGCCCTACTAGTGTCGCAGTTACTAAAATATAATTTAGAGACAAATCATAGTATCAAAAACGCCTGAATCAGCAGCTAGTTGAAATAAACATTTGTAGCAGCATGACATGTATACCAACGTGAAAGTTACAGCAGCAACGTTAACACACTGTTCTTAAGAATAGAGAGCTCAGCACATATACACAGCTGTGGGAATGAATGCCTGTCTAGAGATATACTGTAAGCAATATCATATTTAAATACAGTCATGCAGTACAGTTACAACACCACCTGGTGTTTCTACTCATACCTGATAGCCAGTGGTAATGGAAACCTTTCTTGGGCATTATGACTTTGGTCTGGAGCTGATATTAAAAGTGATGAACTCCAATGATTCATTTGAAATAACAGGATCATCTTGCTGTTATATCCATCTTCTTCGGTATAGTTGTGTACCCGCGATGGCAAAACTATGACAATAATGTTGCCAAAAACAGATTATGTCTATTTTACAAAAAAAAGCACATAAGAAATAGCAGCACGTTTGTTTGACTCAAACTGTTTTCACATAGAGATGTTTTTAGCATTTTTATTAATTTACAGTATATAGTACCCATTGTCTAGGAGGAGTACATTTCAAAATGCCTTTTGTGCACAACATCAGTTTTTATTGGACTTTTATATTTACCCTTGTGTTGTTGTTTTTTTAAACTGCAGTATGTTGTCTCTTAGTTGTCATGTTTGATACAAACATGTTTTTCATGATTATTGATTATTTCTCATTTTCCAGTGCTTTCTTTAGTGATAAACAAACACCCCTCGTGAAATAATCAGTAGTGCATCATTGTAAGAAGAAAACATTTGTTTTTGTTTTTTGTCACTTTACAGAGAAATCATCATGGTCTAATTGTATCAGTTTTTGTTGAAACAGAAAGGCCTCACATGATGAAGACTATACTGTACAACATGCTACTGATGGGGTTCAGAGAATCATCTCAGAGTAAAGGTCGCCACACACCGAGCACGTTTTTCGGATTTTTGGCTGCGTTTCTCCATCGGTTTTCCGAAGAACTCGTCCAGTGTGCAACCATCTTAAACACTTTCATCCCTTATTCCTCTTCCCCGTGAACCGCCTGGTGAAGCGCCTGGTGCTGTGCTGTGGTTGAGCCTCCCACCCCCTAAAAATTATAATAATAATAATAATTGCAGTATTGTTGGTATCAACGCGACTGAAACGGATCCTCCCCCTGCATGGTTCCCTGGTCCACTTTCCTTTTTTCTTTCTGTGACGTTCCATTAAGCATTGTGGGTCTATTTTGGTTCATGGAATGTATGCTGATAATATGCACATTAGTGATATGTGCATTGGTTGTATGTTTATTAATATGACCGAATACAAGCTTCAGCAGAAAGTTACCATAAGAGAGCAGACTGAGTGTGAGGTGTTGTCATACTTGTTGATCTTTAAACATTTTGTCTAGTGATGCTGTTTTTTTTATTATATTTGTTTGTTTTTTTCCTTCATGAGTGTGTGGTTGGTTGGAAACCCTGTGATGTAAACGTACACAATACCACTGTCTGGATGTTGAGAACCCCGTCTAAATAAAAAAACATATTGCTCTATGATCCAAATTCTGCTGCGAAATTATGTTTCATATTCTCTCTCTATGTGGTCCTGAGACCAGCCCTCCATCGGCCCATCTTCCAGTCATCCCGGTTCTCTCCACACCTGGCCAGCTCGTTGGTGCTTTGCGCTCCTGCTATCTTTCGTACATCCACGTAATGGGTGGCGTCTTCGTGACCGGTGCCTGTGTGTTGGTTCCCACAGCACTACTTTGCTGGCTGGCAGCTCTCTGTGTCTTTGGCAGTGTCCTGCTAGTCTCCTTCTCCTGGCTGCTGTTTTCTGGCTTACCCTTCATTGGCATTTCATCATACAGATTCTTGTTGGTAAACATGTAGTATACTCTTGCTGATGTTAAGTACTGCACACACAACAATCTGGTATATCACCCGTTTGGAGACTTCTGCGGGGTTTGCTTGATGGCTTCAGGGTCCAGCATCCACTGCCGTATATAGGAGAACAGACTTTACAGTTGGATAGAAGAAACTGAGTTTGGTTTGACAGGTGAGGTTGGAGTGCCATTCACTGGTCGTTCAGGGCCCTCCATGCAAGTGCCTTCCTCACTTTAAGATCTGTTGAGTTGACCAATATGAGCCCAGCCTGCCAGGTACTAAAGTCCTTTACTTCCTTCAGAGCCCATGCCAATGTACTTAGTAATATTATATGCATATTCAGTATAAGTAAAATCATTTGTAGGCTAACCTTAAGTTTAAAATGATTCTGAATCAGTAAAAGTTAAGTTTGAAAAACAATGGATGGCAGAGGAAGTTGTGAAAAGCTAATTATAATTATTTATAATAAACAATACAAATCAAGAGGTGCTTAATTAAGTTACTAAATACTTGTAAATGTAATAGTGAGACTATAGAGAAAAAGTGCTGTAATTCCTAATGTGGCCACATGATGGAGAAACTGCAACATGGACCACACAGTAGACTGTTAAAATGTTTGATTCAGTTATTTTTTTAATTATAATTTTAATTAGAAACAAGGGATTGCATTCAAGTTTTATTGTATTTATTGCACCATATTGTAATCTAGACCCACTCTTTAGCATGTGGGTGTCAGATCAACATATATGCAATGAATTCTGTACTGGCCCTATGTGCAGATCTACGTGATGATCCAGTCTTCTCCATGTATGGTTATCCAGGGTTAGACGAGGTCAGTGTCGTGATCTTCATATATGGAGATGGCCATATATGGTGTCGTGACGTGTCACGAGGCGTGGCCATATATGGAGGCGTGGTGTCACGAGTCATGATGTCACGAGGCGTGGCCATATATGGAGGCGTGGTGTCACGAGGCATGATGTCACGTGGCGTGACCATATATGGAGGCGTGATGTCACGAGGCATGATGTCACGTGGCATGACCATATATGGAGGCGTGATGTCACGTGGTGTGACCATATATGGAGCCCGACCAACTGACGGGAGATGCAGGTTTTCAATTTATTGCAATCTATTTTGATCCTTTAGCGTGCTTGGTATAAGAAACGCTTATGACACTTATCTCTTACATGATCATACATCACATTCCATGCTCAGCCAATCAAATCATCACAAATTTGCTACACACAAAGCTGGGCATAGGAGGGGCTAGCTCCCCTAAAAAACATTATAAAAATAAATAACTTCTAGACTAGATTATTCTAGATTTAGTTTGTCATTGGTTCTAAATATTGGTTTTAAATATTGGTTTTAAATATATTTCCGGTTAATTACCCAATATGACACAAGTAGTTAGTTTAAGTTAGGCCCACAATTCCATTTCTATCTCCCACTTGGTGATAGAGCATTAAAATCTATTTGATGTACAGTTCTGTTCAAATCACCTGGGCACAAATGTTTACTGGTATTTAAGGCCTTGTCTACTGGCTGTATACACTCAACAATGTTCTTTACAACAATATAGAAGTGGGATGATTGATGATGTTGTTGCACATTGTTTTTGCTCTCCTATAAATTCCAAGGACGAATTGTCTCCTATTACTCATAAAATATACTATCTATTTCCCTCTCCCCTGAGCTACTACAGACATCTTGTTATCGCCCCTCACTTGCTGCTTTTGTTTGTGTGTGCGTTCTGTCTAGAGCTGTCTAAACGTAAGCGAAAGCAGACACAACATTTATATTCAGTGAGTTGCTTGCATTTTAGTATCAAAACAACTCAGGACATGAATGTATGCTATAAAGTAGATGACGTCGAGCAACAACAATCATGGCTCCATCATTTATTTTGTTTCCTTGCACTTGAATGCTGGCCTATACCTTTTGGCATGTCATGAAAAGTTCCAGAATGTCTTTGGAACACAGCGGATCTACAAGCTCACAATGTGAGGCTTTGTGAGCTTGTAGACGTTATTTTTTAATTATAAAATGAGACATAATTGTCATTTTTGGAAAAATGCCACATTCACTGATGTACTTGCACGGTCCCCTACTTTCCTCTGCAGCTTAACAAGCCGATGATGTGGTGGTTGGTGCAGGGTGGGTGGTAGAGGGTGAGCAAGCTGTCTGTGTATATGTATGTATGCATCTGTATATTTTCTGTATCTTGTGTGTACTGTATGTTTTATGTATCTTGTTTCTGTTGAAAACGAGACACTGCATGTCTGCATCTCAAGGGGCTGTGCCTTCAATAAGAATCAGAAAATCAGAAAAACACGGATGGCTAAAAACACAAAGACACGGTAGCAACTGAACCAATTTAGTCTGAGTGACCCCCTGCTGTGCATGGGAACAGTGGTGCAGCGTGCCCCCACAGGGGAACTGAAGCTCACTAGCAGAGAGGCGACTGACTGAACTCAGGTCATGAATCACTGGAAGCTTTCAAGTACACTTTCATGCTTTGTACCGGCTACACAACACTCATTGTGTGTGTGCTAGCATTCCAGGGGCCATGGAGGTGCATACAGTATATATAGATGATTCATTTCAATTCAAAAACAGAGCTGCTTTCTCTCTCTCTTCCTAACATTGGTGTCTAGCAGTGGTTCTTATACTGTGACTTTGTTCTTCAGAATGCCACTGGCTGGATACTGTCCACCAGTGTCCACACTTTTATTTGTGTGTATAAGACCGTTGCATTTGTGTATTCAGACAGTGTCCACATGTCCAGACTGAGACACACGTCTTTATTTTTTTGTCATCAAAGTTTTTTAATGATTTTAAATAAAGCATACAAAATCCACATGACTTACACAAAAGAAAAAGACAAGAAAAAACAAACAAACAAAACACACCTAGCAGTCAAAAAAAAGAAAACCCCTGGACAACACCCCTCCACACTCTGTTGTTGACACTCGTGATTATATCATATTATGTAATGTACAAATACAAAATGTTACAACAATCCTTTGATATACAAATAAAAATAGTCCCATATCTCATGGAACTTCCCTTTGACGTTATTCCTCCTGGCAATTGAGTATTCAAAGGATGCCGCTTCAGTCATAAGTTGGGTCCAGTCTGTGATCTCTGGCGTAGCAGAGCTCTTCCAGTTTCTCAGTATCAACCTAGCTGCAGTAACTAATAAGGCCTGCAGTCACCAATGCATGTTGTGCCTTGGTGACCCCCTGTGGCAGCACCGTGCGATCTCCCAAGAGACATAACCTTGGGCATTCTGGTAGTATTAGCCCCATCCAGTCTCCAAGTTTCCCCAGTACCTCTTTCCAGAAAGGCACAACCACAGGACATTCCCAAAATGCATGTAAAAATGTACCATCTTCCCCTTTACATTTCCAACACCGTTTGTCTTCCACCAAGCCCATCCTAAACAGTTTCACAGGGGTATAGTAGAATCTATGTATAATTTTGTAATGTGTAAATTTGCTTTTAATATCCCTAGTGGCCCACCCAACTTTGGAAATGATATTTGACCATTTCTCTTCACTTATTTCACATCCTAAATCCCTTTGCCATATTAATCTAAGATTTTCAGTCTTTGCACTTTGTAATTCCATTATATTTTTGTAAATTATTGAAGCCCTATGCATTGTCGGTGGCCAGTCAAAAAGATTTTTAAGGTTGAACACACTTCCAACACTACTTCTTAGTTGAAGATATTTCCAAAATTCACCCCTAGCATAACATTAAATTGATTCTCCAACTCTTGATATGACTTAAAAGTTGTATCCATGAGACACACGTCTTTAGAAATATGATTTTAATCACATTTCAAACCATCTAGGAATGTGGGTTACAGTAATACAAATAAAGAAGAAAAAAAGAAAATAGAAGAAGCGCTTCGTGGGTCCTTTATGTATAGAAAACTGCAGCCAGGTGCTCTTTGGAGAAGGTTTTCAATAATACAGCACGCAAGTTCTTTAAAAGTTCTATACCTTTGAGTAAAGATCAATGTGGCATTTGATGTAGAAATGTTCTTTATTTCATTAGATTAAAAAAAAAAAAAAAAACAAGGGTTAAAAAAACGACCAATGCGTTTCGGCCTGCATCAGGGTCAACTTAACCCATTCTGGGCGGGAACCCCTTTTGCAGGGATGTCGCAGCGCAACGCATTGTGAGCTTGTAGATCGTCGATTTTGTTGTCCAAAAGTGCCCTCTTCCGTGATTTCAGCCCCTGCCCCTCTAACACTCACTCCCTTCCCTTTTGGTGTTTTAAGCATTATATTTTAGCTATTTTCAAAAATAGCAAATCTTTGAATATATATTCTTTCAACGCGAACGTTTTTAACTCAAATCTTTGCTTCTGGGAGGTCACTGGAACAACATATTTTCAGATGGGGGTCGGCCGTCAAATACATCAATCTTTGGGGGTCCTTGACATGAAAATGTTTGAGAACGACTGACATAGAAACAGGTACAGAGTACACTAGACTGTTGCTTTCAGAGTTTTTGATAGTCTCTCTGAAAGCAACAGTATTCCCACGTCTAAATGATGACGTTGACTTCTCTCCCTTCCTTTGAAGTTTCCTCTATTCTAGTATTCTATATCCTATGTATATATACTGACTTCTCTCCAGTCCCCTCTACCCTTATACATAATATAATATAATATAATATAATATAATATAATATAATATAATAACATTTATAAATGTTTTATTATTGAATTTCCACTTGATCTATTATATATAGTGTACAGTTTTCTATGGTGGTCTGTAAAAGTTATGTGTGCACGACGAAAATGAAAGCCTGCACACACCCAGGTGCTATTGTGCTTTTGTATAGGAGCGCCGAAGTCCTGACGTCACTCGCTCGTCCCCTCGATTCCCCCGGTTCACGGAAGTAATTCCTCTATGGAGAATAACATGGGGTCATCTTAAAAGCGTCGTGGTCCAAAAATAAACAAGCTGTCTTGGCGTTATTGACGTTTGCGACCGTCACGGTCCGTCAGTCACTCATATATGATACAGTCTGTTTCTAGAGAAAATGTAACTAATTCAGCAGCAGTAACAATAGCGTTTTCTCTCAGTCAGTTTATTCTTCATATCCATATGAGTGAAGCGTGATCTATTGTGATGCTGATTGCTGGCACTATACTTAATGACATAATAGAAAGAAGAAAATGCCAGCACTCATTACTGTATGTCCTTTTCATATGATTTATTTACCTCCTGACGTGCAGACAACGTACGTGTTTCGGCCTATAGTGGGCCTTCCTCAGCGTGCGTTTGCGTTCTCTTCTTTCTCTCATGTATCATCGAGTCTTGATGCACCTAGAAGGATCTTTCTCTCTAACCTGGAGTGTTGCAGGTTGTCTGCTTTGGCAGTACTTCTTCTTCTCACTTTTACTACTTAATGGCGTTCCATGCAGTCATCTTCAGTTGACCCTGATGAAGGCCCATGCAGGCCCGAAACACGTTTTTTAACCCAATTGTTCTTTAAAATGTAATGAAATAAAGATTTTTCTCGCACAGAGCTGCCTTGGATTCCTCTTTAAAGTTCGCCACCTTCTCAACCTCCCTCCACATTGTGTGTTAGCTATAATGTATTTGATTTGATTTTCTCCTGTACAGCACTTTGTAAACCCTGAGTTTTGAAACGTGCTATATAAATAAAGTGGAGATTGATCTTTACTCAAAGATATACAACTTTTAAAGAACTTGTGTGCTGTATACAAATAAAGAAGTTACATTATTTTCATTTGTGGGCATGGGTCAATATATCCCTGCAGAAACAAGGGATTGCAAAAAAAAGAAAGTGTGTGTGTGTGTGGTTGTGTGTGTGTGTGTGTGTGTGTGTGTGTGTGTGTGTGTGTGTGTGTGTGTGTGTGTGTGTGTGTGTGTGTGTGTGTGTGTGTGTGTGTGTGTGTGTGTGTGTGTGTGTGTGTGTGTGTGTGTGTGTGTGTGTGTGTGCGTGCGTGCGTGCGTGCGTGCGTGCGTGCGTGCGTGCGTGCGTGCGTGCGTGCGTCCGTCCCCATTGGAAAATATTTTGTTGCCTGCAACAAAATATTGACATACATACACTGAACTAAAATACTGAACAGCACAGCATGCATCAATGTTGTATGCTAGATCGAAAGGTGTGAGTGAAGCCTCACTCAGCGTAAAGAGATGTACGCCCACCTCTGGGCCGAAACGTCCATGTAAACAAGTATAAAAGTTAGTATGTAAACAAACACAAAGACAAACACAAACAGTAAGTTGATTCAGACAATATAGAACATCACAAAACCATGTACTGTTTTTAATAAAAAATGTTAACTTCCTGTTGATTGTCCCAATTAGGAGGTTCACACACAAGCCACGCCGCCCAACAGTGCCACCCCAGGTCACCCAGAGGTACTGCCGTACTCAAACGGAGGGACATATTGTGCATACGGTACATGGGGACGGACGGCCAGAGAGATGTTAGTTAGATGGAGTGGTTGGGCACCGCTCAAAAATGTGAGTAATTATTCCACCAGCGGCTGCTACTGATTTTGATGCTGGCTACTGCTGTGAGTACTCTGGCAACGGGTACAATGGGTACTCTCTGACAGCGGATATTGCATAACTGGAGGGGCTTCGTTTCTCAACAGGCATTTGGCCTAGTTGAAATAAAATTCCATATTAAAGAAATCCCATAAGCGTCCCTAGTGGACAATAGGGAGTTTTCTTTCTTAATATTAATCTATGTAGAAGGATGTCTGGGATACCTTCCAAAAATTCAGAATAAAGTATACAGTTGAGCTTTGAATGATATTAAAGTCCTCTGGTTAGTTGTTTTATTGTTTCTTTTATTGTTTTATTAGGATCCCCAAGTTGCTCCGAATGAATCTGACTCTAAGCCATTCCTTTCTCTATAGCAATTGCCCAGTCTAATTGAGCAGAAAACCCTTAAAAACATCAAATGTATCTTTCTTAATCATGACACAGCTTGTAAATTCCATGGTGTTATGTAATGTACATTGTGTAATCCAGTGGATTCACGATTTTTCAGTATCAGTATCAGTTTTGAAAATAACACTTCCAGACCTGAAAGCAACTCATATCAGTGTTTTGTTCCCGGGCTAATGGAGCATGATAATTTAGCTGTCAGAAAATGATTGCTAGCTGTGTACCCGCAATTTAGTTGAAAATGGCAACTTAATTCTGCCATAAATCACTGATAGTGATACATTTTGCTTAAAAAAACAAAAAAGAACAGAAAGAAAAGCAGATAAAGTTTGGCAGTTGGTTGTACTCGAGGAAGGAAGTGCATGACAAATTACTCTTAAGTAGCCATGCTTTCTCAGATAAACAGACACCTGATCTTTAACCTAGAACAAATATAGGTTTTGCTGTAGCCTTTAGGATTGCTCTGGAAAGTAAGCGAGCCATGACACCCATAGGGCAGCTAGGAGCCTATCTCTTGTTTCTGTATCGTGAGGCAGCTTGATGTACAAGTAGCCTACACCCCCTGGACATGATGTACAAGTACACCCCCTGGACATGATGTACAAGTACACCCCCTGGACATGATGTACAAGTACACCCCCTGGACATGATGTACAAGTACACCCCCTGGACATGATGTACAAGTACACCCCCTGGACATGACGCCAGTATGTCGCAGGGACTTATACCCCCAATCCAACCCTTGCTCTGGAAAGACCGAATGGAATCATCAGTGGTGGAAAAAGTACTCCCATTTTTATCTTGGTAAAGTATAAACATTATCAATACAAAGTCTGGTAATCAAAATTTACTTGAGTAAAAGTACAAAAGTATTGGCATCAAAATATAGAAAGTTACCAAAAGTAAAAGTATAGTCATTATGCAGAACGTCCTCTTTCACAAGTATGTGAAAAATGTATTAAATATCTATCTATAAATGCACCGCGCCTCTGTACGTGTACGTCTGTAATCCACGTAACTCGAGAACCGTTCGCCCCACCGACTTTGACACGCGCGCTCCACACCACCACAGTCGGGTGCAGTACTTAGTTTAGACAGTTTTGGGTTTAGACTAGTCATTGGTTAGACCAGTCATTGGTCCTACAACTACAACCCATCTCAAACCCTCACCCTAAACCTAACCTCCCACGGGGCAGCACACCTAAACCTAACCTTAACCCATGTCTAACCAATGACTAGTCTAAACCTAACCTCCCACGGGGCAGCACACCTAAACTAACCTTAACCCATAACCAATGACTATAGTCTAAACTAAGTATGCACCCCCCACAGTCAGGGAGTGCAGTGCCTGGCCCCTGCCCAGGGCCCCTGCCCAGGCTCAGGCCCAAATTAGCCAATTGATCACACCTGATCACCCCTAGATCTCCATATATGGAGCAACTTGCATCGTTCCACGTAGGCCAGTGCCCAACGGGCACCGCTCTAGTTATTTGAAAATAGCAGATCTATAAGCACACACAGTATGTCATATCGCAACGTGTTGTAGAGCTTATACAGTAGAGCAAATAGCCAAAGTTAAAATAGGGCTGAAGTGGTTAATGCATGTTTTGTAATAGCTAAATATCTGTCTCTGAGATGTAAAAGTATAGAAAATTGGACATAATCCAGTAAAGTAAACATACCTCAAAATGGTACAGTATCAGGCAGAGAGTGTTAGAGGGGCAGGGGCTGAAATCCCATAAGAGGGCACTTTTGGACAAAAATTGCAGATCTACAAGGTCCTTGTAGAGTGTAGACCTACACACCTACAAGGCCTTGTAGGCATTTGCATTTCTTTCACCTTAATGCTGCATTCGTGGTCTGGAGAGGGCAGTTGTTTTACAGACGGGTATAAAAGGGCAGGAGCTCAAGCCCCCCTTTGACGTCTATGTGGCCACGTGACGTATGTGGTATACTTTATATACCTTCCACCACAGTGAATCATTTATTTAGGCCATAAACCTTTCAAACATGAACTGCGGCCCAGAGGTATAACTTTGGCTTCAGTGATTTGCTGTCTCAAGCGAGCAAGCTGGGCCCTCCCTGGTGCTCTATGGGTCGTATGACTCACCTGCTAACAACCTCATTACATTAAGCATCAATGCACATATAGGAAGAGATAAGCAGGGCAAGCACAATATATAGCCTGTCGATACTATAGAGACGGCGCGCAGCTTTGTCTGTGCTTAGTGTGTCTACTCTAGACCAAGGCCTGCATGCATCAAAACCCCTCTGTGTGTGTGTGTGTGTGTGTGTATGTGTGTGTGTGTGTGTGTGTGTGTGTGTGTGTGTGCGTGCGTGCGTGCGTGCGTGCGTGCGTGCGTGCGTGCGTGCGTGCGTGCGTGCGTGCGTGCGTGCGTGCGTGCGTGCGTGCGTGTGTGTGCGTGTGCGTGTGCGTGTGTGCGTGCATGCATATGCATTTGTTCCACCTCAAGGGTTGAATGTCAAAGTAGTCAGACTAATTATCAGTGGTGGAAAAAGTACTCAAATGTTTTACTTATAGGTAAAAGTATCAATACTGCGGGTATAGAAATACAAGTAAAAGTCCGGAATTCAAAATGTATAGGGCCTACTTGAGTAAATGTACAAAAGTATTGGCATCAAAATGTACTTAAAGTACCAAAAGTATAGAAAGTACTGCAAAGTATGCAGAATGTCTCATTTCAAGTTTTCCAAAGTATACAAATATTTACGAAATAGCAGATCGGCTATTTTCAAATGGCTGAAATTCATATAGGGCTAAAGTGGTTTGTAATAATAATAATCCAGTTACAGAGTAACTTTAGAAAAATAATTGTAGTGGAGTAAGAGTACAATATTTGGATCCGAGATGTAGTGGAGTAGAAGTAAAAGTATTGGAAATTGGAAATACTCGTAGTAAAGTACAAAGTAAAGTACTAATACATCAAAATTGTACTTAAGTACAGTACTTAAACAAATGTACTTATAGATAGATAGATAGATAGATAGATAGATAGATAGATAGATAGAGTTTTTATTAAAGTGTCCTACATCATAAGATTCCCAGCCCGCACGGGCTTACAAGACACTCACAAAATTGTACATACTAGCCCTTACCCGTTGTGAGATATTGGGGGGTACTGCGCCCGGGTGCGTTTGTAATTGACTAATAAATTCATTAATAATCATTAATGTGTCAAATTGAAAAAGGGCTTCGTTACGCCCTCCATATTCATATGGTCAATGCCTGTGTGAAAAGTGGGAGTGATTGGTGCAGGCGTTGTTTCTGACAGACACACACACACACACACACACACACACACACACACACACACACACACACACACACACACACACAGACAGACAGACATTGTTAGAATTATAGTATGATGATGATGATGATGATGATGATATAATGATACATATCACAAATAGACAGTTACTCATGGATACATCGTTCTCCAACGTAACTTCATTACTGAACAACCAATTTAGCATAAAACAGTAAGACATCCAAAACAGATCTTATACTTTCCACCACTGATGAAGAGCCTGCATTTTTCTTAAGAGACGCACAGAGTTTCACGTCAGTTTCATCTGTGCATGTTTGACTGATGAGGGTACAGAGCACAGGTTGTTCCACTGCCTGCAAACCCACGTTGCATACCTAAACAGTAATAGTCCTCACAATATTGCTTGTTGTTGTTGTCTGCTGAGTCAAAAAGCTCTGAGAACGTGTCATGAATTTAGATCATTATCTAATGCAAGTCAACACTTAACGGGCGACCATTTTCAACCTATATCCCGTGCACTATACGCAAATCAGAATATAGGTCTTCACTAATGCTCATGATAATATGGTACCATTTTTGTCTACATGGTCTAGCTGTGTCTCAGAGGAGCTATGGGCTGTGGACAGTTACATATACCGAAGTGATAACCCATATTCAACACGGAACAAAAACGCATGATGATGATGCTTCAGTGACATTTTGCTCAACAATGAGCAAACGCATTTTCCACTGGAAAGAAAGTTGCGACGGTATATATTATCACTGTACCAGAAATAATTATCAGCAATGTCTCCACAGATTTCTGTGTGAGAGTGTACGGGATCATGTCACCTCGCTAATGTGAGCAAGGTCATTAGTGCTCTGCTGTGCATCCAGTAATTGAACATTCTCTGTTGCCAACCCTCCTCAGAATAATGTATTCTTGTGTTGTATCTCACTGTACTGTACAGAAGACAGTAGCTCTGGAGGATAATGCTACAACATCTGGGCGTCTGTGGCTCAGGAGGTAGAGCAGGTCGTCCAATGATCCCTGGGTCGGCGGCTCGAATCCCGGCTCCTCCTCCTGTCCACATGTCGAAGTGTCCTTGGGCAAGACACTGAACCCTACATTGCCTCCAATGAGTTGGTTGGTGTGAGCTTGCCACCATTGGTGTGTGAATGTGGGAGGACACTGGCGTCGACTGTTCGCCGCTTCACCTCTCAATGTATGAATGAACCATTGTAAAGTGCTTTGAGCATTTGGAAAAGCACTATGAAAATGCAATTCAATAAATGCAATTCATTATCTGAGCTTAAAGATGGAGTGTATTTTCTTCCAGTTTTTCATGTGTTTATTTAAAATTAAAATTTATTTTTTTCTCCCACGATTTTGTAACCCATTTTTCACCCCTGTGTCAATTATCTAATGTGATCCTGGGCTCTACACACCCTCCACCAACCTAGTCCCCATATATGGGGGACAAGGGGAGAGCAACGGACTTGAACTCATGCTTCCTTCATGCCTGAGTGTCCAAGTTGCTCCTTTACACCTGACAGGGGGACATTTTAACAAATACTGTACACTTTTTTAAGAAAGATTGTTCCTCTTTATATAATAATAACTGATCAAGGGTAGATACTGGGACGTAAGTCGGGACTTACATGAGGGGTATGATGTTCAACAGACCCGAAACCCTGATGACCTTGTATTGGGATACATCAAAATCACGGCACTCCATGTTTAAACAGACCCATATATTGTACATGTGCAGTAGGCTACTGTACAGTATGTCTGTATCTGTGTATTGTTCATCTTTCTGTTTACCTAAATTCCACAGGAGCAGGTCTACCTCTATATTCCACTTCACAGAGCTATAGTTGATTAAAGACCTAGGAAACAAAGTGAAGGGATTAAAAACACATGGCTGGCTGTGCAGTTTCTCCAACATCTAAACTTCATTCAGGAAAGTTCTGTCAGCTAGATATTGTCTTTGGCTCCATTTATTTAATCAAATAGATGTAGCACAATAAATACAACAGGAGAGGGCAGACTGGTTTTGACATTTACGATTCCATTGAAACCCAATACAGTCCACCGTTACACCTTTTTTCTCTTTTTTTTGTGGGATGGAAGAAGAAGAACAGCACAGGGATGAAAAATAAAACAAGTTAAACTAACTTGTATAATTATTGCAATTAGATTTTTCCACTGAACTGTTCAGCTGTATCTGTTCTTTTTTTGGACTGCTGCCTATAGTTATCTATCCACTTGCATGTCTTGTCACGTAAACAGTCCGGAGATATAGCGTACGCTCCCACGGAAGGGCTCTCTGGCCCCTTCATCACTCTCTCTGGCCCCGGGCCCTTCATCACTCTCTCTGGCCCCGGGCCCTTCGTCTGCACAGAACTTCACATGTATCTACATCTACTTTAACCTGGAACAGGAACTGACGCTGTCCAGATTGATTCCCATTGAAGTTATTTAACCCATTTAGGCCTGACGTCAAAATAAGAAAAACATTCGCTCTGAAAGAATATATATTCAAAGATGTGTGCCGCATTTTTACGATTTTTTCAAAATAGCAGACCTACAAGCTCGTAGCGCGCCACTCGGTGGCGTGCTATGAAAGCAGATCTGCTTGTAGATCTGCTTTCTAAAGAAAGAAAGAAAGAAAGAAAGAAAGAAAGAAAGAAAGAAAGAAAGAAAGAAAGAAAGAAAAGAAAGATCTTCGTCAGAATTTAATAATGGTCCTCCATGGCCCAACCACTAGGTTTCTTCCTGGAGAGACACTGTGTACGCACTCACCTTTTAAACAATAGATTTGCATCTCTATGCAGAGTAAAATACTATGCCATTTTAAATGTAAAAATGTGTATCTGTTAATGAAATGTCTACCCTGAAGAAGGCAGTTGTACTGCCGAAACGTTGGTTTTTACTCTGCATCGTAATAAATAATTGGCACTTTGGCTGTCAGTGTGTGCAGCCACTCTTTTGTCATTTTAAGACTTAACTCCTTAATTAAATGTTCTCAGTCAGGATTGTACGGTGTTCCTCTGATGGATAGGCCCAGTTGAGCTGGGAAGGCCTAATAAGGAGATCATTGTTCCTAGAACTACAGTCATGGAGTTCGATGATATTTATTATTATCAGTGATATGTTGGCCTTTATGTGTCAGCTGAGAAGAGCCTATCTTTAAAAGTATTTATTTTCCTATTTCAAGTTACCCTCCCAAATGTGAGATTTATGTGAACTTGCCGTGCTGTCCGTGGGAAGACCAAAGCTTCATCACATCTGTTATCTTGTAAAACAGTTCACCTGAGATATCTGCCAGGATTGTTCAATCATGTATCAAAATACAATTTTGTCAATCACTATCTAATCCTACAGTTGTAGAGGGATGAATACCAGTGAGTATTGCATAAATGATTTGAAGTAGGTTGTCTGTTATGTCTCTTAGCTAAGTGGATGAAGAAATGTCCACACAGAAACGCCATGGCTCTAAAGTGGATCCCAGGCTTGGCTCCGTTTGGGATCCCAGACTTCATGTAAACAGTCTGTGGTGTCATTTTCATTTTGTGAAAAAAGCTCTGAAAATAGACAGATACAGACCTTCTCATAGACGGCTATACCCACAGAGACACGCAGTAAAAATCGAAGTGTGTGCAAATCTCTGGATCCATAATGGGAATGGTGTGGCCCTGATGTGAATCTGGGGCTTCACGTGGCCAGCCTGCGACGTGAATTGTCTGTGATGACCCGAGCCCCCCTGACTTCCAATATGAAATTACATATTTCAAAAGGATAAGACACGTGAGGAGATACTTATTCGGCCTATACTGCCATTGTGCACACATAGATGTCTGGCACCGATGGGCCCATGCAGCGGTTTGGGAGATAATCTCTGGATACACATAAGAGCACGCCGTAAAACGCTCCCTGCCCTCTTTAGGAACATATGTTTTGTATAATATTTCAGCAATAGAATTACCAACTTATAAGAGCATTATGCTGATATCAATTTTCCCTGTGGAATCTTTTTGTTTTCTATACCATGTGTGACCCCTTCAAAGCCTTAAAGCTATAAGGTTTAGGTGTACGTTGTAACCACATGGTGGATTTAATAAAATGCCACTTCTTCTTGACATATAATATCCAATACTCACACAGTGACTAAGCAATGTGGTAGGACCTTTTTAATGCTTTAACATCAAGTCTTCATCTAATTGATGTAGGCTACAGTAAGTGGGTTTGGCCTCCTTGAGCCTGACGGCTGAAACAATTATCTTTTTGAACTGCATTATATACAAGCAACTAGGCTGTCGAGGTGGAGCAACCATGGCGTTGTGCTCATTTTCCGCTCTCAGGTTTCATTGTAGGAATCATGGTCACCATTAAGACAGTTTAATGTTGTCTGGTTTGATTAGCACAAGGCACACATCATTAATCAGACAGAGGCTTCTGTTGTGCGCACGCACGCACACACACACACACACACACACACACACACACACACACACACACACACACACACCGCACATTAACCAAGCTACTCAAACTGTTGTGGGAACGTTTATGTGTTGAAATACTTTAATTCGGGGATGGCATACACAATGGTATTTATGATCTGATCTCAGATCCCATTCCTTAGGTCAAATTGACAGATTAAAGCATGCAGATACAACATAAGATCTGATTCTGAGGTCTATTGTTTGCATGTAAAAGGTACAAAAAATAATAATGAAGAGTCTAATGCTGCTGAACACGCCACGCAGATAAAAGAAAATGTTTTCTCTCCTTCATATCCCAATTTAATTAATAATAAGCCAATTCCCAGTTCCCCTAGCTGCCTCTCTACAAGTGATCCATAACTCTCTAGGTCGTCCTCAGACGAGCCCTCCATCATCGTTTCCAGTCATCCTACATCTCCATACATACAACAGCCAGTTTGTTGGTATACTTTGCACTCCTGCATCACTCTTGAGTACATCCACCCAGTGGCGTGCACAGATATTTAGAGGGGCAGGTGCTCAAGTGAAAAAAAGGGCACCTTGTGCAGCGCGTGGAACCGGCTGGTTGCCTTAACCCATTTTGGGGCGGTAACCCATTTTGGTGTTAGCATTATGGTATGCTTTAGCTATTGAAAAATAGCAGATCTACAAGCTCATAGCGCGCCACCAAGTGGCGAGCTACGAGCTTGTAGGTCTGCTATTTTCTTTTAAATCAAAGAACCACTGACTTAGAAACATAGCTTTAGATTGTGGGGGCCTAAATAATATAGTAGAAGCGTTTTTTTATCAAGAATTGATCAATGTCACTGCATGGTCCACACACTACAAATTAAGAAAGAAATATATATATATATATATATTATTATTTTTAATTTTTTAAGAGCACATTGCCAAAAGGGTGTGTATCTGTGCACGCCACTGCATCCACCTATGTTAGCGTGGGGCGTCCTCGTGATCGATGCCCGAGTGTTGGTTCCCACAGCACCAGTTTGCTGGCTGGCAGTTCTTGATGCCTTTGGCAGTGTCCTGTGAAGCCATAATGCATGGAACCAACGTTTTGTCAAAAACAGGTGAACTCATCAATCTACCCATCCACATGGGTGGGTGTGTAAATACCCATTACTGAAAGTGACCAGACAACATACAATATTTTCTTATTACATACATACATACATAAACATCAACAAACATCAGACATCAACAGCATATACGACAACAATATACAAATGCATACAACATGCTTAACACCGGTACCACTTCAGCGATGTGGAATCAAATTGAAACCACAGGCTTTCTCTTCATGGAAAGTTAGCATGCTTTATTAGAAGCCATTGTTCTCACATTCATAAAAAATAACTAAATATGTCGCCAAAAATGGTGTCATAATTATAATGAGAGCATTATTGAAGTTGAAAATGGGTGAAGTCGCCCCTTTAATCACTTGAACCCTAACATCCCTATTCTTGAGTTGTGCAGCCTCCTCCTCAACACCACGAGCGTGAGCTCATCCCAGACTACCAGAATCAGAATAAAGTCAACGTGGTGTCTGGTTGCTATAGGGCCCAGCCAGCTTAAGGCGGCTTACCAGCACTCCATTATTCTGCCTCCACACTTCCACAGTACAGACTACTCATAAATATACTCTGCCTTGGGTCTAGACTTATTTTCCCGCCCTCAATGTCTTTACATTGTACAGTAAAAGAGTGCCGTGATTTCTTTCCACCCTAAAACATTATATAGCCTAATCGATATATATTGAAACATGCCCATATACCATGATACCACCACTTTTGTACTGAAAAACATCCCTCCATGTGCATTTTTTTTAAAGCAATTAACCCATTTTGACCTGGGAACGATTCTACAAATGTCTTCTAAATCCTGACAGTTTTCTGAAAAGCCTATGTTTCTATGTCATTGCTGCTCAACCTTTTTCATGTCAAGGACCCCCCAAAATTATATGATATTAATATGTTGTTTCAGGGGCCTCCCCAGTAGCAAAGATTTTAGTTAAAAATGTTCGCTCTGAAAGAATATATATTCAAAGATTTGCGCCACATTTTCAAGACTTTTAAAAAATAGCAGACCTACAAGCTCGTAGCGTGCCACTCGGTGGCACGCTATAAGCTTGTAGATCTGCTATTTTTCAATAGCTAAATGATAACATAATGTTTAAAACACCAAAAGGGGTTCCCGCCCAAAATGGGTTTCAAGGGCGGCCCACCGGGCATTTTCCCTGTACGTCAAGTGGCCAGTCCAGGCCTGATATCGGCCTAATAAAATAGGTTGAAAATGGGTGACATTACTTACTCCCAGGCCAGAACCCACCTCACCCCTGCTCATTTTGATATAGTTTGAATGGCTTAGGGTTGACGACGGACAGAGTACAGCAACTTGAAATGGGCCTGGTCTACAAGATATCACCACCACCTGTCAAAATACTTCCTTAAAGGGATTGTGAAATTAGAAAAAAGGTTTTGGAATTGTTCTTGTTTTTTTTAGGTTTTCTAATCTCAATTGCACCCAAAAAACATGAACTTTTAACATTCAGTAGATTTTCTGTGATCTGGGGTTTTCTGGCTCAAACAGGTGCTCTGATTTGCCGGCAGTAAGTGACATCACTTACTGCAAATCCCATATATGTCAATGGGATTTGCCAGCAGATGTCACTGTTTCACTGTGTTGCCTGTTTTCATTGTAGCTCAAAAGGCCCCAAAAAACCCAAAGAAAACTTCAGACCACAGAAGATCCACTGAAGGTTAAAAGTTCAGGTTTTTTGGGTGTAATTGAGGTCATAAAACCTAAAAGAAAAAATAAAAATAAAAATAAATGAAAATGAATGTCATAAAACCTTTAAAGTCCACGATCACAGCACCAAAAGGAGTTCCACAAACCACGTTCAACACAGATTTGGCCCAAACAAGGGGTTAAATTAATTTCGCTCTCATGCCACTAAAATGTGGAATGCCCTACCAACTGCCATTAAGAAATGTGAATCCCTAGACTCCTTCAAAACCGCTCTCAAAGAGCACTTGTGGCCGCTGCAATTTGGCCCCTGTAAAAAAAGTTCAAGTCGAGATCCACCCCCCCCCCCTTTTTTTCCTATACTGTAGTGTAGGCCTACACGTTTCCCCTGTTTTTATAACGGTGTATATGAGGATTTTAGTTTTAGTTTTTGCATAGAAGTGTATATTTGTGTTGAATGTCTTTACATGTTCTGATGATGAGTACCCTGATGTAAAGTCTTTAGTGCTTTTTCTGGTTTAGCTGAAGATTTTGTATTGACCTGTGATTTCCTTGAACTGTACCCATTCTGCAAACTGTAGGCTATATGTTTTCCCCCCTTTTACCTCCTTTATGAATGATGCTTTCCTGTTTTTAGGCTATATAGAAGTGTATTTTTGTACGTCTCTAAATGTTATGATGAATTGAACAAGGTGGACCCTCTTGTAAACAAGTGTAATGCTTAATTGGGTCGTCCACTCACAGTTAACAGTCTTTGTATTGAGTTTGTGCTTGAAATGTACTGTAATTCTGCAAACTGTTAATCAATCAATCAATCAATCAATCAATCAATCAATCAATCAATCAATCAATCAATCAATCAATCAAACAAACTGTTAATCAGACCAGTGTGTGTCCAGTGGAAACCTCGTATGAATCTGATCTCAGGTCAGAATGGGTTAATATCAATGAATCAATTAATCAATGAATCAATCAATCACAATTACAAACAACAACTTAAATAAGTTCAAAGTGTTGCGGCCGGCCCTGTTAACATTGAGGACCGCCTAGGCGTCCCGGACCCCTTGTTGAAGACACCACCGGATGTCACGGGGTCTATAAAGGAAACGGTAGTCAGGTGGCGCGGGACTGAAATGGTTGTTATTGTTTATGGTTTATGTGCTGTCCTGACTCCTGTCCACAATAAAAGCAACCCATAGACCAGTAAGACCACAACGGGCTTCACAGAAGTTTAGGCATGGCTTCTCGAAATGAAGCGGAGTCCACACGGTGCCTCAAAGTAAGTTTTATTAACAACAGTCAAACGTTAGCCCCGTTTGGAAGCTCACTCTGTGAGGTGGGAATTGGGATGCTACTGTAGCCGCTTTCGGGACCCTATAGTTTAGCAGCGGTGGCCGAACGGTTTGCGGAGCGGTCTTGATATCGGACCGGCACGTTAAAATTACCACCGGCTGAAGTGCCCTTGGACAAGGCATTGGAACCCCTACCATGAAATGTTCTATGAGCAGGGCCTGGCTGTAAACAAGTTCTTAAGCTTAGTCCAGTTACCCTGGGTAAACATAGTACCTTTACTTTCCTTACCTTTTCTATGTACCCACGTCCCGAAATCCCGAATACAGAAAAGGTATAGGTTCCCGAAAAGGGGGTAGTGTGTTCCAAACGGGGCTATAACGTTTGCAATGCATGGCATGCTATTGCTAGTTAACATTATGTTACTTAGCAGTTTAATGCAAATGTCAGTGCAGCTGGTTTTGTGTACAACTGTACATAGTTTACGTCTCCCCTTTTCTTTAACCACTCAAGACCCCCCGCCCCAAGCGTATTAGTCTATAGCCAGAATGTAAACCCGGACATGTTGAGTACACCAACGTTTTATGTTATACTTATAAATGTTTAGTATGGGTCCCCAGTAGCCCTACAAGCAGAACCCAATGCTACTGAAGTTTCTGACATTTCTTAGACCCAGAGCATTGGGTCCTATTCCACCTCCACCCTGCCACCGGGTATGCACACACATGTAAACGTAAACAACTTCGGATAAGTCCTTCTGCGCTCTTTGAGGACTTTTCTTTTCCGTGTGAGGGCTTCTGAATGTGTGAACTTTAAGTACCTATAAATACCGCTGCGAATATCTCCTGTGGCGCTTGTTTGACCGATTTGGTCGCTTTGATTCTTCTCTTCCTTCCTTGTTTATTGACACCTCATTGTACCGCCTATCTAGCTAGCTAGTGGCGCTATAGCTATGACAGAGCAGATCAGAGGCAGGAACGTAGCCGGCACAAGCCAACCCCGCAGCGGGAGGCGGTACAATTGGATGTCAATAAACAAGGCAGGAAGAGAGGAATCAAAGCTTCCAAATCAGTCGAACAAAGTAAAGTTTTACTTAGTAGTACTAAGTAAAAATACTTAACGGCTTCCGCGACACAAGAGAATTTGCAGCGGTATGTATTGGTACTTATAGTTGACACCTTCAGAATAACGCAAAAGAAGACGTCAAACGGCGCGGACACGATGTTACAGAGGATTTTTTGTCCGTGTTCCAACATTCCCATACGAAAAAAAGTAACGCACAGGGACTCTACAGGTCAGCCCGGTTCGGTTCGGATTGGGCTGACCCAGGGGGTTCCGAGAGGGGCTAGGTCCCCAGCATTGATTGATTGAGTGAAATATTTATTAACAGTTTGCAGAATTACAGTACATTTCAAGCACAAAGACTTAACTGTGAGTGGACGACCCAATTAAGCATTACACTTGTTTACAAGATGGTCCACCTTGTTCAATTCATCAAATGTAGCATGTAGAAACTGACTTGCATATGTTGAGCAATTTTCACAATTAGCATAATATGTGGCCATACCATTAACATCCTATAGAAAGCAAAATATTCAAAATTTCATCATGCTTTATGTAGAATGTGATGTGTCAAACTAGGGGATTTTCATGATGCTGAATCCATTTCAAACATTATTAGTTTTGCAAAAAAACACTAATTGGGTTTAAAACGGCCAAGCCCAAATGTGCTGACATCATCACATTTGTGATGACGGTCACTTATGCCAATTATGAAAATTGCCCAACATATGCAAGTTAGCATCCGGCAGTTTCTACATGCTGGGGACCCATACTAAACATTTATAACATCAGTTTCTACATGCTGGGGACCCATACTAAACATTTATAACATCAGTTTCTACATGCTGTGGACCCATACTAAACATTTATAACATCAGTTTCTACATGCTGGGGACCCATACTAAACATTTATAACATCAGTTTCTACATGCTGTGGACCCATACTAAACATTTATAACATCAGTTTCTACACGCTGGGGACCCCTACTAAACATTTATAACATCAGTTTCTACATGCTGGGGACCCATACTAAACATTTATAACATCAGTTTCTACATGCTGGGGGACCCATACTAAACATTTATAACATCAGTTTCTACATGCTGGGGACCCCTACTAAACATTTATAACATCAGTTTCTACATGCTGGGGACCCATACTAAACATTTATAACATCAGTTTCTACATGCTGGGGACCCATACTAAACATTTATAACATCAGTTTCTACATGCTGGGGACCCCTACTAAACATTTCTAACATAAAACCTCTTGTGTACTCAACATGTCCGGGTTCACAATGGGGCTCCATCTATGGGCTGGCTACTAGACTATATAATTAAACTAACCTGAGTTGCTCTTAGCCCCAGTATGTTCCCTCAGCATTACGCTCATTCTTAGCGTAGTGCTGAGGCGTGTGTTAGTATTTGTCTTAGGGGTCAATGATGGGCAGCTGTTTGTGCTGCAGAACCCCACTAGCTGTCACGATTACACATTTTTAAGTTGATGATTAATTGTCACAAAAATGCCCGTGATTAAAAATGTGTGAAGTGAGGGGCGCTCTTGTAGGAGAAAAATAGCCGATATTTGCTAATCTACGACGTAAATTCTCCATTCTATGGCAATGGGAATTTAATGTTTGTGTAAAACGAAAATCTACAATGATAACTAGCGAGCGCCCCTCAAAAATCGTGAAAATAGCTGATCTAAGCTTACAAAACGTCACAAAGCAATGTGTTGTAACTGTAAGTAACCTTGTAGATCAGCTATTTTTGGAAAATGTATGAAGTTTTTTCAACATGGAAAGATTATGATGAGGATCAAGGGATCATGACGATGCAAAATCATAAATGACTGATATGTTGGACAATGTGATTATGTAATTTGTGACAGGCCTAATAGCCCCACTGCCATGTGGAAGAAAAAGCTGTTTGTTGTTGTTGTCTTGGTACACCAATGTTTCTTGCTTTAGATGGTAGTTGTCGAGGTGATGTTCAGAAAGAATTACACATTATCTTTCCTGCTCGCTTCTGGGTCTTGGGAGGGAGTTGGAATCGAGATATTTAGAATAGATCCTATTTCTGGTTTGACATGAATTGTGGACTGAAGGTCAAACATTTGAGTAAGCAGACAGGCTCCATTAGCTCACTGGTAAAAAATTTCACCACTTGCGCAGGAGACCGGCCGGGGTACAACTTCAAATCCAGACGGGTATAATAATAATACACTGATGCACAAACGTACCATTATTATTTTTAGTTTGATCATTTAACCCATTCAGGACAGGGAACCCCTTTTGGTGTTTTAAGCATTATCTTGTTATACTTTAGCTATTGAAAAATAGCAGATCTACAAGCTCATAGCGCAGCACCGATTGCAGTGCTACGATCTTGTAGATCTGCAGTTTTTGAAAAATAGTGAAAATGTGGCGCAAATCTTTGAATATATATATATTCTTTCAGAGCGAACGTTTTTTAACTAAAATCTTTGCTTCTGGGGGGGTCACTGGAGGAAGTTAGGAACAACATATTTTCAAAAGGGGATCGGCAGACGATTTACATGTATTTTTGGGGGTCCTTGACATGAAAATGTTTTGACGATCTGACAGAAAACTGTCAGGATTTAGAAGGCATGTAGTTTTTTTTCTTTTTTTTTCTTTTGTGGCTTTCGCCTTTATTTTATATATATATATATATGTTTTATGGAGGGACAGACAGTAGGCTGACAGGAAACGGGGAGAGAGATGGGGGGGGAAGACATGCAGTAAAGGCCGTCGAACCCGCGGCACACTGCCAGACTGGATTACCAGCCAAGGTGCCTGGACCGCTGAGCCACGGCCCAGGCCCTAAGGCCCTCATTTATCAATCGAGTGTAAAATCTGCCACAGATTCGAGTGCAGGTTTCGTAGTACACCCACGTCGCCACGGCATTTATAAAGTGATCGCAAACAGCTGATCCTTCCTTAATTTCGTTCTGACGTTAATAAATGTCACGGCTGAAATCTATCTGGCACGCCCTATGAAATCAAGCCTCGCCCTCGTTTTTGCGACATGAACAACGGCAATACGTTTCCTGAAACCATGGTTACATGAAAAAATAAGGTTCTCCCGTGCCTTGCTGCCCGCCTCACCCCCCTCTCTCATACACACGCACAGACGCACAGCACGCACACGCAACTTGCAAGCCCAACTAACTGGTGTGTTGTTAAATAAAGAACGAACACCTGCATGAATGAATTAAATGAAGTTGTAGGCCTACCCTGTCTGTTTCCCTCTCACCTCGCTTGCCTTGCTGTCATGCATGCACGCACGCACCTACATGACACATTAAATAAAGCTGTCTGTTTCTCCTCTCGCTTCGCTTCCCTTGCTGCCCGCCTCACCCCCCGCACGCACGCATGCACATATCGCAATTTGCAAGCAACTTTCACTGTGTGTTGTTAGTTGTATATTAAATTATTAAAGTATTTTTAATTTAATATACAACAAGATATATCAGTGAACGAAAACCTGAACCTGTGAACCATAATTAAATAACAAATAGGCACACACACGCTGCTGTTTTGCAGGTGCTCCTGTCCTGTCTGTCTGTCTCTCACTATCACAGTGGTCCGTCCGTGACCAACTGACCATGCACGTTCGAGGCTTGGGTGATATAGATTTTTTGATATCGGTATTGATACCGTGAATAATATTGCGATTATCGGTATTATCGATTATCAGCGTTTTTAATTTGGCTGGAACCCGAAATGCTGCCACACAGCAGTATTTCCAGATGTTTTTTTACGAACCAACTTGCTAGGACTTGTTACTCTCACCGGCGCCATGTTTTGTTTGCTTTCCTGGGCGGAGGCGGTCCGACAATGCTGCTGTCGCCTCGTCGCCGTAATTCAGCGTCAGTGCCAGTCAATGCATGGACACTTAAGTTACTAGGCAAATTATAGTTGTTTAAAATTAAATACTTGTAAATTCATCACACAGACACGAGACACACACATACAGTAATGTAGATTTTTATTTAAAAGAAATTCCATATTTTTACATGACGGTACAATTACGATATTGGGTATTATCGGTATTCGATATTATTTATATACTCCAAGATATTACCGATATTGATTTCAAATATCGCGATAAACGGTAATATCGATATATTGGCCAAGCCTCGACAGTCTATTTAGATTGCCTCGCAGTCGTAAGTCGCTGCAGTGGCCGGGCTGTCAACTGTCATTATATGAATGTGCAGCCAAAACCGTATATAGCCTCATGTGGCTGGTGGTGGGCTGGCTGGGTTGCCTGTTTATTAGATTGCACATACCATACCAACGTCCCATCATGGAAATATTTCAGCACAGACAGCTCAAATCCTCGCATGTATGCGCTCATGACACAGACACAAAGACACATCGTTGATGTATTCCTTAACTTTTTTTTTTTTTTTTTTTTTTTACATGTAGCCCATATACATACCTTTTATATAAACATTTTAGGAGTGAATACATATATGTTTAGATGCCTGTGACAGCCTCTCAGCTGGTCAAACAATGCTGCTCCGCTGTTCTACGACAGAATAACTGGTGAGGACAAAGCGTACGACAGCTCCCGACCAGACGTGACTTTTTGTCCTACTAAGTTCAATTTCAAGCTTTGGCGGAAATGTTAAATGCCGAAAAAGGTCAAATGTACGCACGGTTGATAAATGAGGGCCTAAATGTGTTTTTGTCTCCACCAGGCCGAAGGCATGGGGGGAGAGTATGTTTTGCACTCCGTCCGTCCGTCCGTGTGTCCGTGTGTCCGTCCGCGTGTGTGTCCGTGAGCAGCTAATCTCCGGCACCGTTAACCCGGTCGATGCCAAATTTTGCACACACACTCCCTGGATGCCAACGATGAACCTCTGCCCCAAAATTTCCAGAACGGCCTGTTATAGCGCCACCAGGAGGCCGCTTTGTGCAAAACAAGTTTTTGCACAATACACCTACAGATTTTGTCCAAACATCGCGCAAATTGGTACACAGTCTCTCTAGAGCCATTCAACGAAACGGGTCTTTCAGATTTCTCAGACTCCATCCTGATTGGTTAAGATTGGCTTCCAAAGTTCACAGGAGTGCTCAGTTTCATTTACTTTTGTTGCCCTTTTATCCAACCACCAGATGAAGGCAAGCTGCAATGTCCTACATTCCTATCCTGGTGGAGACCTGTGCCCAGAAGGGCACTTTTTCTAGTTTAAGATGATTTGAAGGTTGTTCGCATGCTGCCATGCTGGCGGTGTGCTAGCATATATGATATATCTAAATGACAGCGGTTTTACAAAGGCCCGCCCGGCAGCACAGTTTAATGAAATTTATTTGTGCGTGTTAAGTATTTTCTGTTGAATTATTCATGACAAAGTTGTAAAGTATGTATATGTAAAGTATGTATATCCATAACATAAACGAGCATCCATAGCAAACAATTCACTAGTACTTTGTTTCAATCATTTTGTTATTATTTTTCACAATTATATAACCTGATCTTCTTCTTAAATACACTAGTTTGAACTCTACCGTCATATGCATAGTTGCATACATCTGTCGCGCGAATTATCAAAACATTAGAAAGTAGACTATAGCCGGCGTATCAGATTGTGAAAATATAATAATAATAATAATAAATAAAAGTATTGAAAGAAAGAACTAGTGTATTGTCTGCTAGCGTGCTGCTTGCTTATTTTATGGACATACATACTGTTGACTTTTACAACTTTGTCATGAGTAATTCAACAAAAAATACTTTTAATAAGTAACTCGCACAAATAAATTGCATTAAACAGTGCTGCCAGGCGGGTCTTTGCGCAAGCGCTCCGTCATTTAGAATTAGGCGGTGTGCCATTATGAATGTCGCACTCAAAGAATGGAAAGAGCACTGTGTTCATCGTACTTGGTTTCATCATCATCATCATCATCGTCTCTTTATCTGTATAGTAGTGTCCAATACAGTATATGTTAATTTTTTCTAATTAATGTTTCTAATGAGTGCCCTTTGTCACAGGAAATGGAAGTATTAACACTATAGCCAGTAAGCTGTGACATTCTCTAGACCATTTTGTGTTTCCATTATTTTGTGGGAACAGTTTGTGGAAGGCTGGTTCCTGTTACCCCTCCCCCCCAGCCCCCCCCCCCCCCCCCCATGCTCCCCCATACAGAACTGCGTTGTTGAGATGAGTGAGAAAGAACTGTAATTGCTTGCACAAAGCCCTGACTTTGACCTTCACTCTATCAAATAAATACCCCGTTGGAATGAATGGGAACGGCAAATCTGAAGCCAGGTCTAATTGGCCAACATGAGTGTCTGACCTCATTAATGGTTTAAGTTGTGGCTAAATGGAAGCAAATCACAGGCATTGATGTGGAGTCGGCCCCCCCCTCCTCCCCCATCCCCCTTTGCTATGATAAGATTTTCCACTATTCTGATGGCTTTTCCCACTAGTTGGAATATTGCTGCTGCAAATGTCTTTCTGAAACATGAAATGGCGTTCCGGTTCCACAAAGGACAAACACTGTTGGACACAAAAAAATTCTAGAATATCTTTCTAGGTGTAGCATTAAAGTGAGTGGCAAAAAAGGGAGTTTAATGTCGTTTAATACAATCAGATATTGACTTTTCTGTTTGGATGTACTGTATTTTGGATGGTCTGTCAAGGCCAGAAAGTAGTTTCTTGCCACTTGGTAGGCGTTCCCGCCAGTGGCGGATCTACTAAAGGCAAGAGCAGGAAGCTGTTGCCTAGCTGTAGCATGGCTAAGTTTCTGCCTCCCCTACAAAGAACCGTTTATTTAAAAACGATATGCCTCCTATCCTACTCAAGGCGGACATGACAGTGTATCAGACAGAAGAATACACATCTATTCTCTGTGTGTCCTCCTGCGTCGCAGCGTGTCTGGAGGGGTTTGAGTCTTTTCACACTCTGGTGTGAAAAGACTCCCTCTTCACAGTGACGACGTATAAACACCACACACACGTCCCGACGTCGTCACCCCATTCTTCATTTGATTGTTGAGAAAGCAGAGCAGAGACAGCAATAGCAGAAAAAAAAAGTTTGTCCAGGCCAGGGTAAACTTATTTTAGGCTACCACCATGGCACTGCGGCCGGCCGGGTGCCTGCCTACCTTGTATTGGCTTTGCCTTAACACTAAGCATAGCCTCTTAGAGTATATATGAATAGAGAGGGCATCCGAGTTCTCCTTCCATCCACTTGCATTAAGTTGCTCAAAAGCGCATGAGGCGATTTCACTCCTCTTTCCGGGTAGGAACAGAGTGCATTCTGGGATGGATTTGCCCCAAACACATGAACGCGCTGCCGTTGAACACGCACGAACGCGCACGAGCGTGCTGCCGTCGTGAACGTGCACAATGATAGTCAACGGACCAGCGCGTTCATGTGTTTGGGGCCAGGCTGCAATACCTTCATTCGGCCACTATGTCCATTTGGCCTCAGGGTTTCCTCTGGGTGCCCTCTCTATTCATATATACTCTTAAGCATAGCCTCTGTGGGGGGTATTTATATGCAAATATCATGACCAATGACATTGCAATGGCATTGCAATGAACATCAATTATGACGTTTTTTTTAATTTAATAATTCAAATATGTTGTAGTATTGCAACGCTGGGTGTTACAGGGTTAATCAAATATTTCTTTGACCATACAGGGCAATGGCATCTTTGTATGTGCGTTCCTCGGCCAAACATTCAGACAGCATTACATTCACAGAAACCCACCCAATGATGGAACTGCATAACTTTCGATTAATTACGATTAGTTATTAAATGTTAACGACTACCGACTAATTTCTTAACGGCGCTTAACGATTAACATCCCTAATATGGGCCCTGTTTTCGTCAGTGCCTTATCTCTAAACTGCCCTATGACTTCTTGCAGCTCATAGCTCCGTTGTTGGAATGTCACAGAGACCAGATCTAAGTTCAGATCTAGAACAGAATTTCTCTGAAAGCTTGTCTGTAAATGAGTGGCATCCCGTAGCCTTGACCCCCATAGTGATTTAAATGCTTTGAGAATGCTTCATGTCAAGTAGCTGATCAATAGCAGGCCACCCCCCCCCCCTCTCCCCTCACACCATCATCACTGCAAGGCAAGCTGCCAACACAGTGAACTACATTTATTTTATTTCACACTACAGCACCAAATGGTTATTGGAGGAGCTTAGCATTATTGGTGACATGTTTGACATGATTATTTCAGCTCTATTAAAAATGGTCTGGTATTTTATAATTTGTAAAAAGGGGTGGAGTAGTAAGGGTTTGAAAAGAAATCTGGATCTCTTGGCATGTCAATGTAATTAGGCCAACTGATTTCACTTCACCTCGGGATGTAAACATCATTCCATTCCTTTCTTGGACACATTTCAAAACCCTTCCAGCCTGCAGGCGCCACTGGAAAGAATGTCTTTTTATGCCAATATTGCTTTTTGTCATAAATCAGCTATAGCAAAGTAGTGTAACAACGTAGGCAACAAAATACTAGATGGGTAGTCTAGTCGATGTAATAGACCTATTATTTTCTGAAACTTTTGTGAGATAGATTACCATGGCGATATGCCATGGTAATTAAGCCATTTTGGGCGGGAACCCCTTTTGGTGTTCTAAGCATTATGTTATACTTTAGCTATTGATAAATAGCAGATCTCTAAGCTCATAGCACGCCACCGAGTGGCACGCTACGAGCTTGTAGGTCTGCTATTTTTGAAAAGTTGTAAAAATGTGGCGCAAATCTTTGAATATATATTTCAGAGCGAACATTTTTAATTAAAATATTGCCTTCTGGGGGGGGGGTCCCTGGAACTGAAGCCTTCCAAAATGGGTTAACCCATTCTGAACGGGCACCCATTTTGGTGTTGGCATCATGTTATGCTTTAGCTATTGAAAAATAGCAGATCTACAAGCTCATATCGCGCCACCGAGTGGCGCGATACGAGCTTGTAGGTCTGCTATTTTTGAAAAATCTAAAAAAAACGACATTTTTAGAATCTGATCTCAGGTCAGAATGGGTTAATCAGACCCAGTGTTTGTCCGGCGGAAACCTCGTATGAATCTGATCTCAGGTCAGAATGGGTTAATCTGCAGTAGACAGTGAGAGGTTGTGAATAAACAGCTTAGCTAACAACACTGTAGAGCTCCAGAACCTGATGTTAGATATGAGGGGGCAGTGATCCAGGAGTCCCGGGTTGGTGTTGGTGTTGGCTAGCCTGGGAAGCATTCCTTCTCGGGTTTATGATCCGGTCGGGGAGCAGATGGTAACATGACGTACATGTCGTAGTCACTGATTTGTAGATCCTCAGGCAGTGTGTGGACGGGATGTGCTCACCTGTGATGTATGATGATAAAAGAGTGCCCTTCACTTCACATGAGTGTTTGTTTTGTCAATATTTGTCTGGTGTCCAGGCTAGACATTTGAATGTGTGCCCATTGGTTTGGGTGGCCAGGTGTCAAGTTGACACATGGCCGTAGGTCAGACTAATTGGATGTGTGGATGTGCATAAGATCAGGATAAATCGGCCTTCCCCAGGATTGACACACACACACACACACACACACACACACACACACACACACACACACACACACACACACACACACACACGGGGTGAAACAGAAAGCCTCTGTCACGAGTCATGATGACAGCATGATACATCTGCTCTGGCTTCTACAATGTTTACTTCTCTCCTCCATGTGGTGATAACTATTTGGAGCTTATACATAATGCATGGCAAGCAGCTGAGTTTATGTCCATGAGCCCGGAATAAATGAATGGAAACCATCTCTCCTACCGAGGCCTGCTACATAGGCTTCCAGCTCTCAGTAGACAGACTAGAGAGTGGGCTTTTTCATGTGAAGGACCCCCAAATTGACGCTAATCAGCTTGCGGACCCCCATTTCAAGAGATATACCAGGGAGTCAGGGACCAGTGATTCTCAACCTGTTTAATTTCAAGGACCTCCCCCCCCCCAGTTTGACATGCATTAGTCTACGGACCCCCATTTAAGGACATTTTTATCTCTGAGACCCCAATTTATATTCATCAATGTTGATTTTACTCTTGGGTGTACACATGGAAGCAAATGGACCCGTTAGGGTCCACTCCGTTTGGTTCCATTTGTACACTCTGAGTTACAGCCCATAAGTGTCCATTTGGTTCCAAACTATCATTTAGCTGAGGACCCCCTAGAACTCCCTCAAGGAGCCCCGGGGGTCCCCGGACCCCACTTTGGGAACCACTGGGCTAGGCACTTGGAGAAACCAGCAAGCGATAGACAGGCAGGCTGCCTGAGACTCGAGCAAACCGCTTTGGAGGGAAAAAGAACTGATGGATTACAGGATGGCGGATGAATGGATTACAGGAACGATGAATGAGACGGACTATAGCCTTCTACGTTTTACTGGGTCCTCCTCAGCCAAGTCTGACTCTGGGAGTTTTCCATGTTATATTTAGCCCCACAAGCAACTCGGATGCTATTATAATGCTATCTGCATCTAAGTTGCAATACCAACAACCCCATTCATGGAATGGGAAAGTCTTAAACCCGCCAAGTTTGCAGCTCTACGGAAAGCTTATCCTCTTTGTATCTGTTAAGTCTTTGTTTCATAAAAATCCACCGGCGTAGACATGATGTTATGACCTACTTTCTGTCAATACATTCTGTGCAGTGATTAGTGTTCAAGTTTGGAAGCGCTCATTGGAAATCACTAAATGGCCCTGTGTACCAGTACCATTCCGAATCGAAATTGCACGTAATGCAGGAGGGTGCTTCCAAACACACAGAAAGATAATCTCTGCACAGAATTTATAGACAGAAAGTTGATCGATGCTGTGTTTGACTGATGCAATTCATTCTATTTTTTTACAGGATCTCGATGACCTGCTCCGTTGTCCCATTTGTTTAGATTTCTTCAATATTGCAATGATGACAAAATGCTCCCATAATTGTAAGTACAAGCAGTCAGCCATGGTTATCCCCTGAAATACAGTTACAGTTATCCAGTATACAGTTATCCCCTTGTACTGTAAGTACAAGCAGTCAGCCATGGTTATCCCCTGAAATGTGCGAGGTCTTGATGGTTCAAGGTTGTCTTTATTTGTCTCCCTTGGGAGAAATGTGTCTTGGAAAAAAACACCCAACATGCACAAAACAGAGATATTGCACACATTTCCTTGATAAAGTGCAACTAGTCAATAAAGTGCTTTTGGCAATCCCTGAATCTCTGAGTCAGTAACGTGCATTCGGCAATCTCTGATTGAGCATTTTGATTGACAGGGGAACAAAAGAGTGTTTAAATCTATTATACACATACCGTGGAGTTCTATACCTCCTACCGGTCATGCGTAGGCCTAGTAAAACATTTATGTAGCCGAAAACTATACTACTAAGAACTACTTTTGTCGTTGTGTTTTAAAGTTCCTTACACACCAGTGTGATTTCTGTTTGTGTGTGTGTGTGTGTGTACACCCACACAGGACGTGAATATTATGCAGTGACAATTTTCATTCCGAATTTGGTCATTCTTTTTACCTCGCCACCGAACATTTCTACACTACCGTGTGGTCCTAAAAAATTGGGTTAAGACGAGGTGCGCAATCCCAGCAGACTATATAAACACGTTATTATTATACAACCTGTAATCAATGCATGGGGGTTTAATAGTTAGTAGACTAGATAAAATAAGGCTGCTGGCTATATTTACAGTAGCTAGATTCTATATTTACAGTAGCTACATTCTAGATTCTCATGCACTCGGTGTGTTAGGAGTATGCGTGTGTCATCTTGACATTGGTGGTCACTATTACTGTAGATTTGGGGTAATGAATGAAACATTAAATTCAATTCAATTAAATTAAACGGGGCAAGATCAATTTTACATTTTGAAATATTAAATGTCCAGAAAAATATATTGTAGTATTTTGGCGTGTGTGTGTTAAAGCCATTCTGTGTTGCCTAGAACTGGAGTGAGCCCCTAAAAAACACGAATTCACCCATGTTAAACTTAACTGCATTCACCCATGTTAAACTTAACTGATTTAAAGTAATGGAAATCTTGTGTTTACATTTACAGTTTGCTCTTTGTGCATCAGGAAGAGTCTTTCAATTAAGTTGCATTGTCCAGTGTGCAACTCGGTAAGTACGAATGTTGCATAAACAAACAAACCAGGTTCCTGACTTTAGTTCCATCAGTGGTTCCCAAAGTGGGGTCCTTGAGGGAGTTCCAGGGGGTCCCCTGACTCCCCACCCCAGCTAAATGATAGCTAGGAACCAAATGGACTCTTATGTGTCTGTAAACACAGTGTACAAATGGACCCCAACGGGTCAATTTGGTTCTATTTGTACACTCTCAGAGTTAAATTAACATTTATTTTACAATAAAAATTGGTGGTCTGAGGGATAGAAATGCCATTAAATGGGGGTCTGTACGTAGACTAATGCATGCCAAACTGAGGGTCCTTTAAATTAAACTGGTTGAGAATCACTGCTAGAGCGTTCTCTCATGGGGGTCCTTGGCATATCTTTTCAAATGGGGGTCCACGGGCTAATTGGTGTCAATTTGGGGGTCCTTGACATGAAAAAGTTTGGGAACCACTGAGATTCCACGTTGGATGGATGAAAGACTGGCATGCAGCCTTTTATTCAGTTTTTGTTTATTTCTGGACGGGAACCCCTTTTGGTGTTTTAAGCATTATGTTATGCCTTAGCTATTGAAAAATAGCAGATCTACAAACTCATAGCGAGCTACGAGCTTGTAGACCTGCTATTTTTTTTTTTAATCGTGAAAATCTGGCGCAAATATTTGAATATACTGGTATATTCTTTCAGAGGGAACGTTTTGAACTCAAATCAGGAAACTTTTAGGATTTAGAAAATTTCTTTTTCATTTTCTTTTAGAATTGACCTCAGGTTTAAATGGTTAAAGAACTTCTATTCCTCACAGAAGCCCTTCAGTTAGTTTTATTAGCTATAATCCTAGACGCAGGGCACTGCCACTAAGTGGTCCCTTTACTTTACCCTTTACTCTGCACTTGTGAAAACATTAATGAACAGAGCCATTGCATACTGGGATGTCCTCCCACATTTGACTCCAACTAGATAAATTAAATTTAGTGCCGGAAGTGCCTTCAAAATAGAAGCTCTGGGTGCCAGAGTTGTCTGATCGCTTTTACTTTGAAAGCCATGAAACAGGAAACACTTTCCTAAAGAAGTTGACTTTACAAAGAGACCTCAGATCCCCGATCATCTTAATATATTTTTTTACACTCCAAAAAGCGTTCATATTTTGCGGGAGAGACGGATGAGGAGCAGAAATGAAGCGCCAGCATATCGATCCATTCATCACCACGGAGAGCGCCTTGGATTAGGAGATACGAGTCATTCTTTCCGCCGCGCTAACATGGGAGTCAATGACAAGCTAATAGTTGCACTGAGCGTTATCATACGGCAAGCGAAAAGCGAAAAGCCAAAAAAAAAAAAGGAAAAATTCTGAATATTCTTATCTCGCCCCGCGTCGCTGGGACGTCGCTAGGACGTCCTCACACGTCAAAGGTACTAATATGTCGGGATCCTTATGACGTTCTCAGACGTCCTATGTCTTAATTGTGTTTTAACTCTTTCAGCGCCACCTGGTGGTCACCAGTTTAGGCTCTGAGTGCCCATTATAAAATAAATAATTTGTAATTATATTATGCATGTAATGTGCATGTCATCACCTGTACCCCATTTTAGAGGAATTCTCAAAATATGGATGAAAATAAAATAAAAAATATATTTTTTAAGAAAAATAAAAATAAAATAAAAATCCATTACAAAGACGGCAATAAGACGGGATAACGTCCCTGGCACGTGGGCGTGCCCACACAAAAACAACATTTTAACAAATACTGTATACTTTTTTGAAAAAATTATACCTCCCTTATACTGTATAACAATAAGACCTATTGGTCAGGTTTTAGGGTGGAAAGAAATCACGGCACTTCATCTTTAAGGAAGCAATAATCAGAAAGGACATTAGATTATTAGGCTATTATTATTGGTATTTTTGGACCGACAAATCTTATTTTACTGTTAATGTAAATGTTGTTCTCCAAGTTTGTGTTTATGCTGTACTACAATTTCTGATTATTGTCATGTTTTACTAATAAACAACAAACATTCCATTTCAAATTGAAGCTCATTACAGTTTCCCTTCTTTTCCCTCTGCTGTAGCCAATGACAGAACAATGTCTACAGAACAACCGGGCATTGGATGAACTGATTGTACCCTTTCAAGTTGTCAGGTAACCATTTAGCCAATATTTTACCAACGACTTTTCTACTTAACCCATTCTGACCTGAGATCAGATTCATACGAGGTTTCCACTGGACACACACTGGTCTGATTAACCCATTCTTGACCTGAGATCAGATTCTAAAAATGTCATTCGTTAGGGTTAGGGTTAGGGTTAGGGTTTTTTTTCAAAAATAGCAGACCTACAAGCTCATAGCGCGCCACTCGGTGGCGTGCTATGAGCTTGTAGATCTGCTATTTTTCAATAGCTAAAGCACGACATGACGCTAACACCAAAATGGGTTACCGTTCAGAATGGGTTAACCCATTCAGGCCTGACGTCGAAAAAAAAAAAAAGTTTTCTAAATCATGACAATTTTCTGAAAGATTTGAGGCACATTTTAACGATTTTTCAAAAATGGCAGACCTACAAGTTCATAGCTTGAGCTATGAGCTTGTAGATCTGCTATTTTTCAATAGCAAAATGGGTTAAAATGAGTAGTTGCTTTTGCATAACTACTCCAAAGTATCAAGTTTAACGTGGCTTTACAGTGTGAAGGCATAGAAGATCTCATAATTACAGACAGTTTGGGGTTCGCTCGTTTTTGTTTTCTAGACCGTCTGAGGGACGGGCGTTGTCAAGAGGCTATAGGTTTTCACTTTCCTTCTCGTTTTTATTTCCCCTGACGGCACTCAAATTGGTTTTTGGGTGGCCTGGTGCAAAAAAATTACATTTTCGTTTCGTACAGTCGTTCCTGACTGTACTGTACATTACCATGACCTTGAGAAATGAGATTAACAGATTATTTCACAGGATGCTATCCTTATTGACGATTATCCCTCGGGAGACCAATTTCCTAACTTTACAGTATGTGTATTTGAGAAACACTCGTCATCATCATATCTTGATCCACCCTTGGATCCAGGGGTCTTTTTGTGAATACAACGGGGATTTCATTTTCATCAACTGAGGTCATTCAATGTTGTCTCTTTTAGTTGTCTGTTTTTTAAGCTTAGGGGCCTATTGTTTCTATACATTTGAATTTTAATTAAAAAAAGAACAGGTGGATGTAATTGTACCCAGAGCTTGTCTAGTGGATAAAGGAATGTCCTAGTATTTTTAGATAGTTGATATTTTCCTTCATTGGACTGTTGTAGGAGTAAACAGTTTATTTTCTTCCAGTTTCCTCAACCACTTGTCTTAATCGCTTATACTTTGTTGACCAGATAATTGGGCGCGAGTCTGCAGTTGTAACTGCAATCAATGAGGAGTTTGGTCCACACTGTGGGAGCCGGGAGGTAGAGAACAGCCTGAGACGTGTCGAGGATCATCCCGGGTGATTTCTGGCGAAGGTTCAGACAGCGTCCCTGTGTTAGCTGATCTGAGGTTCTAGGATTGCATCTGGCTTAAGGCCTATTCATAGTCTGGATTTTTGGTGGTGAGGTGACCACCGAACTACAACATGACGTCACGAGCCATGGTGAAGAGCAAACCACCGCCAAAAATAGCAGCCCTACAAGCTCATAGCGCGCCACCGAGTGGCGCGCTACGAGCTTGTAGATCTGCTATTTTAGATAATTTTAGATAGATAGATAAAGCATAACATAATGCTAACTCCAAAAGGGGTTCCCGCCCAAAATGGGTTTTAAATGAGTATTAACTCTGACAAAATAGCCAATCGACAAGCCTTTAGATCTTTGCAGGTCAGTATTATCAAGTATAGATAATACTGAATTTGCAGCTCATCAATAACTTAATTCATCCTATTGTGTATGATGGAGGACACGACAAATTAAAATATCTGAGATACAACTTTTTTATTATCACAAACGATAATGATTGTCAGCGTCCCATATTGTGTCTTAACTGATGCATAAAAAAACTCACATTCACAATATGACACAGTCTATGGAGAGAATAAAATGATAGCTGCACATTATCTTGTTAGCCCTTTAAATGCTGGAGTGCATGGAATGAAACTGTAAATATCATGTGTGCTGGCTGAGGCCGGTCATCCCTTCATGAGGAATATCTCCCATGCCTCCGCTAATACAATAAAACCATAGCCTCCTATTAGAGTTATCGTCTTATCGATGTCACATGTTTGCTCAATACCTCATAACATGCCACACACGGTACAGTATAATACCTTTTGTGACCTCCTTTTCCTCGAGTCAATATTCTTTGCTTCAATGGAGTTATGAACTCCCACAAAATCAATTTCCTGTAGTGTCGGCAGGCCACAATGCCGCTGCCTCTCTGGATCAATCAGCATCGTGCCGTCGCCACTGAGACTAGGGCTCCTTTCAGGCTGCAGGATTGCAGATTTGCCATCAGTGGTTTTTGGAGTGAGTGGTTTATTATGGAGCCGCTCTTCCCACTGCCCTTTAATTTCCTGTTGTCTGGTTCTGAGCTTCTTAAACAGTTGCATTCATTCATACATGTAGTTGACAAGTAGTTCTGAGCTTCTTAAACAGTTGCATTCATTCATACATGTAGTTGACAAGTAGTTCTGAGCTTCTTAAACAGTTGCATTCATTCATACATGTAGTTGACAAGTAGTTCTGAGCTTTTTAAACAGTTGCATTCATTCATACATGTAGTTGACAAGTAGTTCTGAGCTTCTTAAACAGTTGCATTCATTCATACATGTAGTTGACAAGTAGTTCTGAGCTTTTTAAACAGTTGCATTAATTCATACATGTAGTTGACAAGTAGTTCTGAGCTTCTTAAACAGTTGCATTCATTCATACATGTAGTTGACAAGTAGTTCTGAGCTTTTTAAACAGTTAGAATCATTCATACATGTAGTTGACAAGTACTAAAGAAGTTATATAGCGATAACATTTAGCTTTCTCCAGCTACTTTCTCCACCATTTAAACTGTGGCAGACCTATCTGTCTAAAGCTTAGTCTTCCAAATTCGTTAGCTAAATATGTGTTGTTTGGGACTATGGTATGCACTGTTGAATTCATATTCCGTTTATAGTCGGATAATCTGGGACGCGCAGAGAGTGTTAGAGAGGCAGGGGCTGACATCCCGTAAGAGGGCACTTTTGGACACAAATAGCGAAAATAGCAGATCTACAAGCTCACAACGCATCGCGCTGCGGCGTGTTGTGAGCTTCTAGATCAGCTATTTTCGGGGCGCAACCCAGTACTCTTTAGCTAGTGGAGATGCGGTGTACGATATGAATTTCTAAACACATTTGTTCAATGCAAAATGCTGCGCTCAAGTTCAGGAGACTTCGGGGGAAAAATGAATGCTGCCTTCCTGCATGGCATGGAAAGGAGAGGCATTTGCATTTCTTTCACCATAGTAAATGCTGCATTCGTGGTCTGGAGAGGGCACTTGTTTTACAGACGGGTAAAAGTTTTAGGCTTAAAACTGCCTCCATCTCATGGTTTCCCTTCTGAACAACAAACTCTCAAAGCACTCTGTAAACGAATGTCCTCTGTGAGTGCCGGGGTTGGCTGTGTGGCAAATTGGCAATATGATACAGATGGAGATTGAGCGGGTAGTCATTTAACAATAGTGCCCTCCTTCTCCTTGGTGCTAGAAATGGCTCCAGAATTCCCATCTTCATTACGTACATTTGTAGCCTGAAAATGCTAATTCGTTATTTCCCTTTTCACTCTTTTTGTCAGACCTGTTTTATGCCAAAAAGCTTTGTCAAGGTAGGTCTTGTCAAAAGAAAGGACTAAATAGTGACTGAAAAACGTGTATCCTCACAGACAACATTATGACAGCAGTGTGGCCTTAACCCATTCTGGGCAGGAACCTCTTTTCATAGTGTGGCGCGCTACGAGCTTGTAGGTCCGCTATTTTTGACAAATCGTGAAAATGTGGCGCAAATGTTGACGTTTTTAACTCAAATCTTTGCTTCTGGGGAGGTCCCTGGAAGGGATGTCAGGGGTTAACCGGTTAACCGGTTAGCCGACCGTTAAGAAACATCCGGATATTTTTATCAGCTTTAACGGTTAATTTGCATAATAATAAATGCGTGTTCTGATCTTAAATCCCTTTATTTTAGATCGTTTTTAGTAATAGTACAACATAAACATTACAGAGACTGTAGTTGTCACTGTACAATACTTTAAAACAGTTGTCATGTTGCACACATGCCTAAAATTGCTATTTGCGCCGCCCAGCTTGTCGCACTCCAGGCTGCATGAACAGCGCTCGGGCTCTGTTTTCTGCTCCCTCAATGTCCCCGTTCTCTGTTGTACTTCAATGGCTAGTTGGCTACAAGTTACAACGGTAGCTTTGCGGTAGTCAAAATGTAAGCGAGTGACAGCGAGACGAGATGAACACATGTCGACCGTATCAATGCAGAGACCTACATTATTAAATCCATTATTGGCCATTTGGCCTGGAGGGAGAACGTTTACAGCCGCTGCTGCCCTCCTATCCGTCTCCACACTGGCACGGCTTACGGCTATCAAAAGTTAGCCATGTGCTATCGATGTTTGAGGGTTTTCTCGTCAGCGAAAAGTCAACAAACGGAACACGGTGACATGCATGCTGATCTTCCTTAATAATAAAAAAAGGCTTAGCCCATGCGTCCAGTGGCTTTATAGTTATAGGTTGCTCGGATCTGGACTGGATTTATTTATGTTTTGTTGGACTAGAACCGGCGGACCTCTGTACTGTAGACGCGCAGATGCATGCATCATGCAGATGCGATGCGTTGTTTATTGATGATTAAGCCAGAAGCCTACAACAATTTATTTATATTGTTAAATGTTGCTTTTTTGTTTGTCTTTTATAAAAGGAGCATAAATAAATGTATGCCATTCGTCTACCAACTTTAATTATGTAGCCTATACATGCATATTACATTTGGGGTAGCCTATTAAAAAAAGAAAAAAATCAACCACTATCCGGTAATGAACCGGTTAATCCTAACGGGTAACCGGTTGGGAAACTATCCGTTACTGACATCCCTAGTCCCTGGAATGACATATTTTCAGATGGGGTCGGCGGCCAATTACATATATTTTTGAGGATTCTTGACGTGAAATTTTTTGAGAACCACTGACATAGAAACACGAGGTTTCTCTGAAAACTGTCATGATTTAGAAGACATTTGTAGAATCGTCCTCAGGTCTAAATGGGTTAAATGTCTCAGGCTTTTATTGTCTCCACCAGGCGATTGCATGGTGGAGAATATGTTTTTGCCCCTGTCCGTCTGTCCATCCGTCCAAACTCTTGGCACCGTTGACCCCGTCTCAACGAAACTGCACACACACTCCCTGGATGCCAATTCAGAATTTTCCAGAAAAAAGAAAATAAGCGCTTCATGGGTACTTTATGTATAAAACTGCAGCCAGGTGCTCTTTGGAGAGGGTTTCAATAATACAGCACCCGAGTTCTTTAAAAGTTCTATACCTTTTGAGTAAAGATCAATGATCAACATTGGCTTCCAAAGTTTGCAGGATTGGCCCGTTTTGAACAAAATGTCATGAATGCAATGAGATTTTGCTCGCACATTCCTACTATGCCGAGGAATAAATCCCAACCTTTTCACATTGGCCTGTTATAGCGCCACCAGCAGGTGGATTTTTGCTAAACACATTTTTGGAACAAAATGTCTCAAATCATGAATCTGAAGTGAACGTCCAATTGCTGTAGACGAAATGGCACCCATTTCACATTGTCCTATTATAGCACCGCACCGCACCAGTAGGCCACAATAACCTACCTGACCTGGTTGAGACCTGTGCACTTTTGGGAGCACTTTTTTCTATTTATGTCTCAATTAGTCTACTCTGGTTCTAGGCCCTAGATTGCTTGTTTATTGTATATTGCATTTATAGTGTCCCGCCCCCACCTGTCCCCTCCACCTATTTGTCTTTTCTTTTCATCTAGCAGTGGTGGAGGAAGAGTTATATTGTCTTTGATCTTCACAGACTGGGGCCCAAAAGCCATTCATATTCCACAGTGCCTCGCTTGAGAGCAACATCCTTAAACTTATAAGCAGTGCAATTGCACATACACTGAAGGGATCTGGCGTTTGGCTTTGACTCAATTGCCTGGAGAGGTCCAGGTGGGTAATATGCCCTTCCTTGTAACATCTTATTTAAGCCAATGAGAGATTTGTTTTTTTCTGTGCCAAGAATGCTTCAGTCAAATCCATGTCCTCACAGAAAGATTGGCAGAGTTGGTCTACGCTAGTACACATTAACCCATTTTGACATGAGATCAGATTCTAAAACATGTCTTCTACATCCTGAGTTTTCAGAAAAAGCTATGTTTCAATGTCAGTCGTTCTTCGATTTTTCAAAAATAGCAGACCTACAAGCTCGTAGCTATGAGCTTGTAGATCTGCTTTTTTTCAATAGCTAAAGCATAACATCATCATCATACTATAATTCACCGAATGTGTGTGTGTCCGTGTGTCCGTGTGTGTGTCTGTCAGAAACAGTGCCGTAACTCCTTACTGCCTGCACCAATCGCTCCCACTTTTCACACAGGCATTGACCATATGCATATGGATGGATTTTTTTCGATTTGACACATTAATGATTATTAATTAATTTATTAGTCAATTACAAACGCACCCGGGCGCAGTACCCTTTACGGCCACAAGGGGGGGGGGGGGGTGTAATATCTCACAACGGGTAAGGACTAGTAATGCTAACACCAAAAGGGGTTCCCTCCCAAAATGGGTTAACCCATTCTGAACGGGAACCCATTTTGGTGTCGGCATCATGTTATGCTTTAGCTATCATAGCGCGCCACCGAGTGGCGCGCTACGAGCTTGTAGGTCTGCTATTTTTGAAAAATCGAAGAGCGACTGACATTTTTTTTAATCTGATCTCAGGTCAGAATGGGTTAATCAGACCAGTGTGTGTCCAGTGGAAACCTCGTATGAATCTGATCTCAGGTCAGAATGGGTTAATGATGAAAGACAACAGTGGAGACTGGCGATGGTAAAATAACTTGCCTGACTTGGGACGGGTATGATAGCTGGAGGAGTTGTACGCAGCACATTTAAAACCCGAACATCATATTGAGGGCAATTAAATTCTATTGATTTGCGTTCTTGATTGTTTCAACACAATCCAATCATGATGTGGCCTCACATGGATAACCATGATGTCTCTATTCAATTTGGACGTCAAGCCTCATTAACGATGCCATGATGAGAACAGCTTGACACTAGTACTGTGGTAGAGGGATAAATACAAGATTAACTTCTCCAGGACATGCAGGCCAGCTGTGGCTATGTTGACGATGATGACAAAATAAATGTATCTGTAAATTACAGAACTCTGTGTGCGTGCTAAGCAAGGGATAATGTATGACACGCAGTGTTCATGTTACTTTTAAAAAGTAATTGGTTATAGTTATAGTTGCTAGTCTGAAAAAGTTAATAATACTTGTTAATAAATTGTGAAAGTAACTACTTACTAGTTACTTTACTTTATAAAAAAATAAAGGTTTTAAAAATATATAAGATTTTCCAATTCAGACATTGTTTTCAAGTAAAATAAATTCCTAATTTCACTGGTCCAGTTGTGGTTTGTTTTAAGCTCTACTCTAAAAAACAGGAATAGAACACACGCCAATAGTACAATATCCAAAATCACAGACAATGATATGGATATAATATCTGCCCATGCACAGACAGGCCTAAAGTAATTACCCTATGTTAACCAATCATCATCATTCTCTTTCTCATGTGTTTCACTCTGGGAGCGCACTCAGCGCACCATGTCAGTTTACATGACAGACTCCACCATGTCAGTTTACATGACAGACTCCACCATGTCAGTTTACATGGCAACAATTGTGAAAATAGCCGATCTACAAGTTCACAACAAGCTTGTAGATTGGCTATTTTCACTATTGCCACAATTCAAATGAAATGGCAATGTCAATTGAAATAATATAAATGCTTTTTAACCTTCAGATAATGAACGCATTTAATTTTTCCATCTACACCAAACAAGTGATCTGCAAGCTCACAACACATCACACTGCATAACTGTGTTATTCACATGGAATACACATGTAATTCCCTTTGACCTCATGGGGTCATTGAGGGAGTCACCAAGCTAGATGTGACTGTAATGCCCCTGACCAATGAGTAGTGGTCAGGGTGGGCTACATGGGGGGGGGGACCCCTTAATTTAGGCGTTTCGCCAATAGCGTCCAGGAGGGATTACCCTCCAATACGCCTCAACCCCGCTCGCGAGACACGAGACAGCAGTGTGCATTCTGTTGTGACTGTATATTATTAAACTGCATGGGTCTGGACTCCGGAGCTTAAACAACATGTAGGCTACATCCTCCCAGCTCCCAGCCTTTACTCTGGCTGGCGGCTGCCGTAAGTGCCGTGCCCCGGTGCCCGATGCTGCTGAGTGCGGGGACTGTGGGAGCATACATTATAACGGGAGGAGGTGATTTCCACCCGGCCGCTGTTACTACTTTGCTGGGCCAAATTGATTCACATGTTGCTCACATTTTACAGGTTAATTGGGCAGAATCGTCCCGAGAAATCGCCTAATAAAAATATTCGGCGATTGGATTCATATATTCGCGATTGACGATGTATTCGTATCGTCACCCAACCCTACTGTATTATTAAATAAACTGCATGGAGAGGCAACACATGGCCCTTTTCCCCTCTGTATTATTTATAACACATGGCCCTTTTCCCCTCTGTATTATTTACAACACATGGCCCTTTCCCCCTCTGTATTATTTATAACACATGGCCCTTTTCCCCTCTGTATTATTTATAACACATGGCCCTTTTCCCCTCTGTATTATTTACAACACATGGCCCTTTTCCCCTCTGTATTATTTATAACACATGGCCCTTTCCCCCTCTGTATTATTTATAACACATGGCCCTTTTCCCCTCTGTATTATTTATAACACATGGCCCTTTTCCCCTCTGTATTATTTATAACACATGGCCCTTTTCCCCTCTGTATTATTTACAACACATGGCCCTTTTCCCCTCTGTATTATTTACAACACATGGCCCTTTCCCCCTCTGTATTATTTACAACACATGGCCCTCTGTATTATTTGAGCAGGGCATCCATGCAGGTATGTGCGTGCAGATCCCTCCTAATGGGGGGGATGAGGACAAATAAAAAGTTTTCAATATGGAAAGCAGGACCATTGCACACCTCATTGATTCCATTTTATGATCCAGTAATGGCCCTGCCGCAATTTGTTTGCTTTCCACCGTCCCAAGATTGTGGCCAACTGCTCTATTCTTCCTCGCGTAACGGTTAAGTGCAAGATAATTGAACACGCATAGTTTATGTCAAAGAGCTCACATTACTGTTGGCAGTATTTATTGCCAAGTGTATGTATATATATATATATATATGGGTGGCGTGTGCCTGTGATACATTGTATACATATATAAATATTGTTTTAATGTGGCTAAATTAGATTTTTTGCATTTATCCCACTATTCTGAATCTGTGAGTGAAAGGCAGATGAGATAATATCACTAAATTGGTGCCATGGTACATTTCAGCTTTGAAAATGGATGTGGAAGATTATTCATTTTTTTGTTCTGGAATAAGCATAAGGATAAGCATAATAAGCACAAGCTCATAGGAGCTTGTAGCTCTGCTATTTTTGAAAAATCGACTGAAATAGAAACATGGCTTTTTCAGAAAACTGTCTGGATGTAGAAGACATTTTTAGAATCTGATCTCAGGTCAAAGTGTGTTAAAATCTATTAACTAAAGCTAAAGCCCAAACCACACCACTTGCAAGAAAATGGTTCTAAGGTACAACCGCACCAATCAGAGCATGTGAGCGGAGCGGAGCGGCCGATAATTCCGCTCTTCGCTCTCGACGGCTTTTGTTACGCTCGCTCCTCGCTCGCTCAGCGCTCACCTTCATTTACGCATGGAGCGCTCCCCGCTCCGTGCTTGCTCCGAGGCTACACTCAGATGCCCGCTCCGCTCAGCAGAAAGAAATGACGGGGGAAAAATAAAATTCTGTTTTCCTGAAATTGGCTAATTAAACCTGAAGGCCTTCATTTCAGACCGCATGTTGCAGCAACATGCAGTCTTTTTTGGAGCATGAGCATGAGCATGATAAATTAGCCGTGCCGTGTGCATTGAGTGGCTCGGAGCGGAGGACAGTTCTCGCTCCGGAAGTCAATCTGACACATTTAAAAACCCGCTCCGCGCTCACGTCAAAATCCCCCCGCTCCGCTCCTCGCTCCGCTCCGCTCACATGCTCTGGCACCAATGCAACTCCTTGCAACTGCCATTGGGGATAATGGTTGCAAGTAGTTGCATGTTGCAAGGAGTTACATTGCGAATCATCGGTGTGGAATGGGTTTAAGTGAGGGCGTATTATTTGATTTAAAAACAACAAAACAATTTCTTGGCACTCAAAGACAAAATGTGAATGGCAAGTTGGCAACACGGAAATGTGTGTGGAGGAATTAATTGACAAAATGGATTAAAATATGCAAAATATGTATGCAAAAAGGAAAAGGACCACCTCCAACAACCTGCAAATGTGTTGGTTGTTCTGCCTTACATTTCAGCTTTGAAAACGGATGTGGAAGATTATTCTTTTTTTTGTTGTGGAATATACGCACACACGCACGCACGCACGCACGCACGCACGCACGCACGCACGCACGCACGCACGCACACACACACACACACACACACACACACACACACACACACACACACACACTCACAGTGACACAGACACACGGCCAACACAGACAGGCACACACACACACACACACACACAAACAAACTTATTTTTCTGGCAGTCCATCGATGTCAAAGATGACGTGGGTAGCTTCCTTAATGCTTACGAGTTTGCTCGTACAAATTATATTCTTGTTTTATCTTCATCTTCCAGGCAGCATTTGTCAAAAGCCATCGGTGACACCCCTCCACTGTTCCCAGAAACGCCGCCAGCAACAGCCGTCGGTTGCAGAACGTCAAGTCAGAGGGACACCCCCAAGAAGGACGGCTCCATTCTCAGTCACTTTTCCAAAAAGCCTCCCAAACCCCTCGACACTACAAAGCGTCCCAGACCCCTCGACACTACAAAGCGTCCCAGACCCCTCGACACTACAAAGCGTCCCAGACCCCTCGACACTACAAAGCGTCCCAGACCCCTCGACACTACAAAGCGTCCCAGACCCCTCGACACTACAAAGCGTCCCAGACCCCTCGACACTACAGACGCGCAGCAGTCTTCTCCCGCTGCCTCCCGTGTTCCGCAGGGTAACGAGAAAACGCACCTGCATACACAAAGTGCTCCACCTACTCTCACCGCAGAGCAGCCAATGGCATCAGAGGTTGTATGCGCTCCCACTGCAGAGCAGCCAATGGCATCGGAGCTTGTACGCGCTCCCAAGCGGAAGTTTATTAAGTTGGAGAACCTGGACATGGACTACCCGATCTCAGCCCCACAACCGTCCGATGCCGAGACCTTCTCTCCAACAGAACCTTCTCAACAGACCTTCTCTCCAACAGAACCTTCTCAACAGACCTTCTCTCCATCAGAAGACAAGAAGCCGGTGATTAAAGGTGAATTAATTAATGTGCTGCCTACCGAGACGGGGGTGCATATTGGGCCATTAACCCATTCTATGAGCTTGTAGATCTGCTATTTTTCAATAGCTAAATTATAACATGTTTAAAACACCAAAAGGGGTTCCCGCCCAAAAATGGGTTAAACCTCAGTGTATTCATCTGCGTGAGAGAGCAAAAACAAAAGTTAAATATTCAGAAAATATGGAGGATCCGGTTCATAAGAGTTTTGTATTTTGTCACGTGTGATCCATTAAATTCTGGGCGGGAACCCCTTTTGGTGTTGGCATTATGTTATGCTTTAGCTATTGAAAAATAGCAGATCTACAAGCTCATAGCACGCCACCGAGTGGCGTGCTACGAGCTTGTAGGTCTGCTATTTATTTTAAATCAAAAATCGACTGACATAGAAACATAGCTTTTTCAGACATTTTTAGAATCTGATCTCAGGTCAAAGTGGGTTAAAAGCTATTAACTAAAGCTAAAGCCCAAACCACACCACTTGCAAGAAAACCGTTCTAAGGTACAACCGCACCAATGCAACTCCTTGCAACTGCCATTGGGGATAATGGTTGCAAGTAGTTGCATGTTGCAAGGAGTTACATTGCGAATCATCGGTGTGGAATGGGTTTAAGTGAGGGCGTATTATTTGATTTAAAAACAACAAAACAATTTCTTGGCACTCAAAGACAAAATGTGAATGGCAACACGGAAATGTGTGTGGAGGAATTAATTGACAAAATGGATTAAAATATGCAAAATATGTATGCAAAAAGGAAAAGGACCACCTCCAACAACCTGGTTGTTCTGCCTTAACAATACTCTTACCATACAGATTGCATTCAAATAATGTTTTATTCATTCAAATACGTCCTGGATTAAATATTCGAGTTTACATTTTATATTTTATTGCTGTTGAGTGGTCGGTGATGAGTGCTGTGTGAGGTGATGCATTTATTACATTTAATTGGTATTTTATTTTGTCTTTTCCTTTGTACTCAGTGGAGTGCCCTGTGTGTTCTATAGGCATCGCTTCAAACGTCATCAACAAACACTTGGACACGTGCCTCGCCAGCGGACCCAAGAAGAATAGCTTAAGGAGGTACTGAAAGGAAGCACTTAAACTTAGTTAGGCATTAGCAGATGCTAATGTAAGATCGGACTTGGTGACAAGTGCCAAACAAACAGGGTAAACGTTGAAGTAATTAAGAGTGCAAAGGAAATTAAAATGGGCTGCCACGGGTTCGGTCGCCCCAATTCCATCTGCATAGTGAGTAACAGGTACGGTCGCCCCAATTCCATCTGCATAGTGAGTAACAGGTACGGTCGCCCCAATTCCATCTGCATAGTGAGTAACGGGTACGGTCGCCCCAATTCCATCTGCATAGTGAGTAACGGGTACGGTCGCCCCAATTCCATCTGCATAGTGAGTAACAGGTACGGTCGCCCCAATTCCATCTGCATAGTGAGTAACAGGTACGGTCGCCCCAATTCCATCTGCATAGTGAGTAACAGGTTCGGTCGCCCCAATTCCATCTGCATAGTGAGTAACAGGTTTGGTCGCCCCAATTCCATCTGCATAGTGAGTAACAGGTACGGTCGCCCCAATTCCATCCGCATAGTGAGTAACAGGTATGGTCGCCCCAATTCCATCTGCATAGTGAGTAACAGGTACGGTCGCCCCAATTCCATCTGCATAGTGAGTAACAGGTACGGTCGCCCCAATTCCATCTGCATAGTGAGTAACAGGTACGGTCGCCCCAATTCCATCTGCATAGTGAGTAACGGGTACGGTCGCCCCAATTCCATCTGCATAGTGAGTAACAGGTACGGTCGCCCCAATTCCATCTGCATAGTGGGTAACAGGTACGGTCGCCCCAATTCCATCTGCATAGTGGGTAACGGGTTCGGTCGCCCCAATTCCATCGGCATAGTGAGTAACGGGTACGGTCGCCCCAATTCCATCGGCATAGTGAGTAACAGGTACGGTCGCCCCAATTCCATCTGCATAGTGAGTAACAGGTACGGTCGCCCCAATTCCATCTGCATAGTGAGTAACAGGTACGGTCGCCCCAATTCCATCTGCATAGTGAGTAACAGGTACGGTCGCCCCAATTCCATCTGCATAGTGAGTAACAGGTACGGTCGCCCCAATTCCATCGGCATAGTGAGTAACAGGTACGGTCGCCCCAATTCCATCGGCATAGTGAGTAACAGGTACGGTCGCCCCAATTCCATCGGCATAGTGAGTAACGGGTACGGTCGCCACAATTCTATTTCGCCCCAGCTTTTTTCCGCTGACCTCACGCCGACAGCTCGGTGTGGTGGTTCTTGTATTCTTTATTTTGTTTTACTGAGAATAAGGTTAGAAATAAGTTTAGGGTTAAGCATAGTTTTACTGGGGTTAAGTTTAGGTATAGGGTTAGGTTTAGGCATAGTTTTACTGGGGTTAAGTTTATGGATAGGGTTAGGTTTAGGCATAGTTTTACTTGGGTTAAGTTTATGGATAGGGTTAGGTTTAGGCATAGTTTTACTGGGGTTAAGATAAGGAATAGGGTTAGGTTTAGGCATAGTTTTACTGGGGTTAAGTTTAGGAATAGGGTTTAGGCATTTTTTTACTGGGGTTAAGTTTAGGAATAGGGTTAGGTTTAGGCATCGTTTTACTGAGGTTAAGGTTAAGAATAAGTTATCCGTTTAAGCATAATTTACTTGGATTATTTTAGGAATGCCAGGCCGCGCTGTTCCGCCGGCTGTACGCCCGGGGCGAGTTGGTAAAGGGGCGAGTTGTTTTGTATTCTCATAGTGTAGCTAGCATCTACCTAAATGTGCATACAGAACCAATGTGTGAGGTATAGTTTTTAGACTGCAGCAAAAAAAGAAAAGGCGGAGTAAGTCGGTGCTGACTGATGTGATGGGTGAAGGTCATTCATTCCACGTCTTCGGAGCCAGGAGGAGGGAGAGGAGTTTAGTCACTGACGAGACCTAAAGCCAGGAGGAGGGAGAGGAGTTTAGTCACTGACGAGACCTAAAGCCAGGAGGAGGGAGAGGAGTTTAGTCACTGACGAGACCTAAAGCCGAAGTGAGAAGCTGAACGCAGAGGGATGGGGAGACATAAAGATGAGGTTGAGGAAGTTGAGGGATGTTGAATACCACGCATTCTGGATCTGTGGTTTGTTTTTCCATTTTGGTGTTGCATGTAATACTTTAGCTATTGAAAAATAGCAGATCTACAAGCTCATAGCGCGGCACCGAGTGCCGCGCTAAGATCTTGTAGATCTGCTAGTTTTGAAAGACTGTGAAAATGTGGCGCAAATCTTGGAAAATATATTCTTTCAGAGCGAACATTTTTAACTCAAATCTTTGCTTCTGGGGAGGTCCCTGGAACAACATATTTTCAGATGGGGGTCGGCAGCCAAATATACATATAATTTTGGGGTCCTTGACATAAAATATTGAGCACCACTGATATAGAAACATAAGGTTTTTCAGAAAAACTGATTTAGAAGACTTTTTTATTTATTTCGACGTCAGGCCTAAATGGGTTAAGACTCGATGGCAACAGTTGGAGAGAAACGGGAAATGACAAGGGGCTGAAAGATGGGTATGAACGTACAGTACCAGCCACTTTGCTTGTTAACGTTTGTTCCCCTGATGAAGATACTTATCTGAGGGCAGTGCTGTAAACTAAGTATAATTTGAGGTATTTACTTTAGTATTTACAATTTTCGATACTTGCCCAATACATCTCAGAGGAAAATATTGTACATTTACTCCACTACTAATTCTATGAAAAGTTACTTGATTTTGGTGATTTAAAAACACACTAACCACTTCAGCAGCCCTACTGTACATGGATTTGTTTTTACGTCCAGGACAGGCTTCAGACGTGCCTCCTCAGGAGACTTGGCTCAGCTCTGAACCCATTTGTTTTGGCGTTAGGAACCCGCTGCGGGTCTGGGCCGTGGCCAGGTATGGCCCGACGGCCCCCCCATCTCTCTCCCCATTTCCTGTCAGCCTACTGTCTATCCCTCCATAAGAAATAGAGGTGAAAGCCTAAAACGACTGCCTTTTTGCTTACTTACTATTTGTGATAGTTCTTGACGTTCACACAATGGCCATTTTGCTCTCGCCTCGCCTTGATGGGGTCATAGGTGTAGCGGACCCAGCTGGCCATGAAAAAGGTTGAAGACAATAATCAATAAACGCATCAAATATCAGCAACACACATTCCCATAAACCATAATTACATAACCAATAAAACCTAAAACTACCGTATCAAAATGCAACATGAAAATAAACCTCAAAATAAGACGCTCAGACCAAATATAAAGTCACCTTGTACCCTTTCCAGCTGGGTGCTAAAGTGGCATGTGCTTCACTGCTTGGCATCCATTCGTTCCAATAAAGTTTGGCCATCCGTCTCTCCGTTCCTTAGGCTTTTTCCTCTTAAGCCCTTTCCATCCGGTGACGGTCCATGGTCCACAAACCATTTGAACACTTCTGTTCTGTTACTCTGCTGCCATAGTGTCCCTTCCTCAACCTGAGGCAGCATTTAAACCCCAGTACCACAGCCCAGCCTAATTCCCCATCACCAGATTCTCTGCAGCTGGCCCAATTATCATGACAAGATAGAGCTCCACGTTTTTGCATACTGTATACCCCCAAGAAAAACACCTTCACATTAAAAGTCTCGACTGCGGGTCCGTTACAATAGGGGTGTATGACAGGTGCAAAATGACTGCGGTGTGAATATGGTCAATGTACATATGTGCCGTTTTTTAAGAACGTCACATGTCCTGCCATTGGCAATTCAGTAGATTGTCGGAAACGGAACATCGTCAGTGAGAAAGTTGGGCATGTGCCAAGGTGTTAATATGTTAATTCTATTCAGATACCCTGAATAAATACCGAAAGCGATCCTGAAAGCTTGAAGAGTTGTAATTAGGGCTGCGAATCTTTAGGTGTCCCACGATTCGATTCGATTCCGATTCTTGGGGTGACGATTCGATTCAAAAACGATCTTTTCGATTTTTCCGATTCTCGATTCAAAAAAGATTTTTTTTCGATTCTAAAGCAGTTTTTTTATTTTTATTAAAAACAATTAAATAGAATTTTAGCATGATCTACTCCAGTCTTCTGGCATGAAAGCAGAGTACATTTAGTAAAAAGCTTGTATAATTGTAAAGGTTTTATCAACTGAATGATTTAAACACACAAAGGTTAAATCCAAGAGTAAGAACATGTCTCATTTATTTAGCTTGCACAAATTTGAACCAGTACAAAAGTTAAAAAATCTCTTCTCACTCAATACCAGAACAATACATTAGTATTAAAACAGGTGTAAAATAAATACAATTGGCAGGCTTAGCTTAGCTGGTAGTAAATGCACTATGCAGAAACCCAGGCCATAATGCATTGCATGCACAGGTACATTAAATGTACCTGTGCATGCAATGCATTATGGCCTTTTTTTTCTTCTTTTTTTTTCTTGCACAAATTTTGTGCAAGAAAAAAAAAAAAAAAAAAAGAAGGAAAATGAGAATCGATTCTGAATCGGACGGCATTAGAATCGTGATTCTAACTCGAATCGATTTTTTTTGATAGGCCTAGTTGTAATGGCACATCTGTAGGCAAGGGAAACAAAGGTTGTAAATGTTGTCATTAAGATGTCACTATGGATTAAGTCCCACTGGAATAAAGTCACAGGATACATTCATAGGACATTATTTCAGATTCCGTAGTGTTGATGATTATATTGTATATTATTGGAATCTGTTTCAGAAAGTAGCTTGCCAGTAGCACATCATTATATCAACTTGAGTATACTCTGTTAATTCTCACTAAGACTGATGAGTTTTTTATCATTATTCATAACTAAAATGTTTTGGATGTTTAAAATATTCCACGTCTTGAATCCCTCCAATATTTTTCCAGTATCAAGACTTAATAAAATTGCTTGATTGTATAGTCCATGACAGATGTCTTGACGCATTAACCCATTTTTGGTGTTAGCTTTATGTTATGTTTTAGCTAAAAAAAAAAAAATCGAAGAACGACTGACATAGAAACATAGCTTTTTCAGAAAACTGTCAGGATGTAGAAGACAATATTAGAATCTGATCTCAGGTCAAAATGGGTTAAATAACATATATTTTCATTCATCTCGTTAAGAGGCTGTCTGTGGTGAATTTTTCACGAAGATTAATACACATACTTTGTCAATTTGCGGTTCTGGTGATGATTGGGCATGTTTGTGTAAAGGCACAGCACACTTGATCTACAGTGGACCTTGATGTCATAATGATGGATTGCGTAAGTTTCTGCTCCCTTAAACTCTCTCTAGAGGAAGGCATCATTCCAGACGAGACAGCACGGAGAGAAGTTCTATGCTTCCACCTCGCGTAGTGCGTTTTATTCTCCTCTTGGACTGTATAAGTGAAAAATGGACCAGAGAGAGAGAGAGAGAGAGGCAGGCCAATCTTAGACAACCCAAGTGTCTAGTGGGTTTATTATATGATATGCCCTGACTGACGAGTAGCAGTAGAATTACTTGAAGTACGACTTTTAATATCGGAGGTGAAAAGTACGTTTACATTTATTTATTATTGTACTCTCAGTAAAAGGATGTTCACTGGGGCTTTTAAACAGAGAAATGTTTCCAGTCAAAACATTTCATCGTTTTCCTTTCTTCTTTTTTTTTTAAGTCAAAACTTTTGACTTAAAAAAAGAGAGGAAAAGGATGACCACAACAGGACCACAATGGAAACAAGCACCCAGCAAGTTTTGTGTTCTGCTTTTAACAACGTTTGTAAACCTGAACCCATACCTCTGTTACAATCTGCAAATTGTTAAAAGTATTCAATCAATGAATACAATGTTTGTATACTCGGCCTGTGTCTCAGAACCCGTCTAGAATGTTTCTATTGCATTCTTTTTGTATTAATGCTTTACAGGAATACCTGCAGTTTCTATTGGTGTCACTGGTTGGTACCAATATTATCTTGAGCGTTAGTGAGGACCAATTATGAAGATAGGTTGAAAATGGATTAAGTCGCCGTTTAATTAACATTCCAGAACTGTTTAATACTATAATAATCATGATGGCCTATACGTACTGTTCTGATCTGGGTTCAAACGGGTTGGTTTATTACAAACGTTATCAATGTGGCTATGATGTTAAAAGTTATTTTTAGATTAAAGACTAATTATAAGGGTTGGATCAAGCAGATAAATTTAACCCATTTTGTGGGGGACCCCTTTTTGGTGTTTTAAACATTGTTATAATTTAGCTATTGAAAAATAGCAGACCTAGGTCTGCTATTTTTGAAAAATCGTGAAAATATCTATTTCAGATTTTATTGTCTCCACCAGGCCGAAGGCATGGGGGGAGAGTATGTTTTGCACTCCGTCCGTCCGTGTGTCCGTCCGTCCGTGAGCAGCTAATCTCGGCCACCGTTAACCCGGTCGATGCCAAATTCTGCGCACACACTCCCTGGATGCCAACGATGAACCTCTGCCCCAAACTTTCCACAACTTTATAGCGCCACCAGGAGGCCGCTTTGTGCAAAACAAGTTTTTGCACAGTACACCTACAGATTTTGTCCAAACATCACGCAAATTGGTACACAGTCTCTCTAGAGCCATTCAACGAAACCGGTCTTTCACATTTCTCACACTCCATCCTGATTGGTTAACATTGGCTTCCAAAGTTCACAGGAGTGCTCAGTTTCAAACAAAATGCTGCAAATCATGAACACATCGCGTGATTTCCGTGAAATTGTGCACACACATTCCCACTAGGCCGAGGACGAAATGCCACATGAACAATTTCAACTCAGCCTCAAGGTGGCGCTATAACTGGCCGAAAAGTGTTTTTACCTCTAACTGCACGGATCTGTGGTTAACTTTCTATGCCAACTCCCTAGAGGCCAAGGAAAAACCTTTGCCTGGAATTTTTCACATATGCTCTTTATAGCGCCACCAGGAGGCCGACATATGTAAAACACATTTTCTATTATTACTCCTTCAGATTTTATCCAAATTTCACGCAAATCGGTACACATGATCTCCATAGTCATGTGATCAATATATTCTCATATTCCATCCTGATTGGCCACAATTGGCTCCTACAGTTTTCAGGAGTAGCCCGCTTTGTACAAATCGCCACAACTCCTCAACGCAGCGTCCGATTGCGATGAAACTGTGCACGCATATTCCCACTAGGCTGAGGAAGAATCCTGGTGGAGACCTGTGCCCAGAAGGGCACTTTTTCTAGTTTTATTTTATTTTGAGGTCAGGCCTAAATGGGTTAACCCATTCTGAACGGGAACCCGTTTTGGTGTTGGCATCATGTTATGCTTTAGCTATTGAAAAATAGCAGATCTACAAGCTCATAGCGCGCCACCGAGTGGCGCGCTATGAGCTTGTAGATCTGCCATTTTTGAAAGATCGAAGAACGACTGACATTTTTTAGAATCTGATCTCAGGTCAGAATGGGTTCATCAGACCAGTGTGTGTCCAGTGGAAAACCTCGTATGAATCTGATCTCAGGTCAGAACGGGTTAAAGCTACTACCATGTTCTCTTGCGGTTGCGCAAATGACAGCGATGGCTTCGTTCAGACCACAGGCCAATTCCATTTGTTTTCCAGCCGTTTCAAAAAGCCCTGTAGCGTATTCTGTGAAGTCGGGATTTGACTTTGAAATCAAATTCGACACACCCCTTTCTGTTGCAGTTCTGGAGGTCCTAGCATGCGTCCGATGGGGAAGCTAGTCTACCACCTCCTTTCCCTGCAGAAGCTGAAGAAAAAGCTGAAGGAGTGCCACCTCTCTGTCGACGGCTCTCGGGAACAGCTGGAGAGAAAGCACAAGGAGTTTGTCCACATGTTCAACGCCCAGTGCGACTCGCTCACTCCCAAATCAGGTAGGAGCTCTCCCTTAGGTCCGCAGCTAGGGGGTGCAAAAGGGTGAACTCTGCATTTACCTGTCCTGCCTACGGCCACGTTGGATTCTGCTCCAACAAGGGGTTAAATTAGTTTCGCTCCTATGCCACTAACATGTGGAAAGCCCTACCAACAGCTGTTTGGTGTTAGCATCATGTTATGCTTTAGCTATTGAAAAATAGCAGATCTACAAGCTCATAGCGTGCCACCGAGTGGCGCGCTAAGAGCTTGTAGGTCTGCTATTTTTGAAAAAAATCGAAGAACGACATTTTTAGAATCTGATCTCAGGTCAGAATGGGTTAATCAGACCAGTGTGTGTCCAGTGGAAACCTTATATGAATCTGATCTCAGGTCAGAATGGGTTAATCAGACCAGTGTGTGTCCAGTGGAAACCTCGTATGAATCTGATCTCAGGTCAGAATGGGTTAAGACGGCCCAGGCCGTAGCGTAACGGTCTAGGCACCGGACTGGTAATCCAGTCGCAGTGTGCCGCGGGTTCGACTCCCGGACCCGACACGGCCTTTACTGCATGTCATCCCCCCATCTCTCTCCCGTTTCCTGTCAGCCTACTGTCTGTCCCTTCAAAAATCAATAAAAGGCGTAAGCCGCAAAAAAAAAAGAATGGGTTAAGACATGCAAATCCCCTGACTCCTTCAGAACCGCTCTCAAAGAGCCGCTGCTATAGAGAGTATGCACATGCATGATTTTCCCATCAGGACACGCCCCCCTCATCTAGACTGAGTGGCAAAACATTGAGCAGCATGGAGTGTTGGAGTTTGGAAGCGCTCGTTGGAAATCACTCAACCGTCCTGCGTAGCGTACCACCTGTTTCTAAATGTCACATAATGCAGGAGGCAGCAAAATGTTAGTGTTATTGAAAACAAGCACTTCCAAACTCTGACACTTAGAAAAATAATCAAATGCAGGGCATTTCTTTTTTTTTTTAAGATATTTTTTTGCGGCTTACGCCTTTATTGATTTTTTAAGGGATAGAAAGTAGGCTGACAGGAAACGGGAGAGAGATGGGGGGATGACATGCGGTAAAGGCCGTGTCGGGTCCGGGAGTCGAACCCGCGGCACACCGCGACTGGATCACCAGTCCGGTGCCCAGACCGTTACGCTACGGCCTGGGCAAATGCAGGGCATTTCTTGACAGAAAGTAGCTCATAACGTTTCTATGGTGGATTTTTATGAAGCTTTTCGTACGGCTGCAATGTTGGTGAGTTTAACATTGTTTAATGCAATCAGACAGGACTTTTCTGTTTGGATGAATGGGCTGTCAAGGCCAGAAAGTAGTTTTTTGCCACTCAGTGGGCGTTAACTTCCAGGTACGATGATGTCACGTGCATACACTCTATTCGAAACTAGACCCTGTAAAAAAGTATCCCTCCCCCTCATTTTTCTATACTGTACACCAGGCGTGCCCAGAAGGTAGATCGTGATCTACCAGTAGATCACAAAGGCTGTGCAGTGCAGGTAGACCACATGACATGCCCTAAAAATATATTGTTTAAAAAAAGGCATCTGCCACTTGAATTAAGGTGACTTGATTGACATCAAAAAGTTATATACAAGGAAACCCTACAAATTCAAAATGCTCCCCCTGTTTCCCATTCCAAGTGTGTCTTATATGTAATGCCATTGCTGATGGTCCCGCCCCCCTACCAGGGGCCAGGAAATGATTCCCCGTTCATTTTCCTCATAGACATTTCAAAACGTATTTATTTAAAGACCTTTTAAGCCTCGTACAAAGACAACTTGAGTTGTGACAAATCATGACGACAAACAAAACATTTTGGTCCGAATGCATTCGTTTGAAAAACTGCTTCTTGATTAGTCGATTTACCTGCATGAGCAAGATTGAGTCAGTTATATGTTCTAAAATATCGGTTTCGATATTATATTGTATAGTAATTACGCAGCTCTAGCAGTTTGGTTGATTTCTCTTTGACAACAGTAGAATATCACTAGTCAGTCTTGAACAGGAGAGAAGAGGGTGCGTTGTTGGAACATTGTGTATGTCTGCTTCTCTAATGAGTGATTGTGCATATACTTATTTATTTCGACGGGACAGCAGCACATATTAATCGACATTACATACAAATGCAACGTAAATATATATACCGGATTTCCCAAAGATGCTACTTTTCATCCACAGTTCCCACACAAAACATAAAATCGAAACAGGCAGGCAGTGACGCATATCGCACTACGAGACGAAGCATAGAAACATACGTATGCTTCACAGGCAGGCAGTGAAGCACATTACCCCATTTAGGCCTGCCGTCAAAATAAAAACTCAGTGGTTCTCAATATTTAATGTCAAGGACGCCCAAAGATTATCTGTATTTGGCTGCCGACCCCCATGTGAAAATAATGTAGTTCCAGGGACCCCCCCAGAAGCAAAGATTTGAGTTAAAAACGTTTGCTCTGAAAGAATATTTATTCATCGATTTGCGGCACATTTTCAAAAATAGTAATAATCTACAAGCTTGTAGCGCCGCACTCGGTTCCGCAAATACGAGCCTGTAGATCTGCTATTTTTCAACAGCTAAAGTAGAACATAATGCTTGACACACCAAAAAGGGTTCCCGCCCAGAATGGGTTACACTACGGGACAAAGCATAAAGAAAGATGCATCTCTCCTTCATGGAAACCCTGAAACTGCAGAGCGAGAGAGAGGGCTTTGGATACAGAATGACAGTGTGACTGTGCGACTGAAATCAACACTTGGGGAAAGAAATATGAATCCGTCTCTAGTCCTGAAGGGAGCAGTTCTCTCTCTCAGGTGTTGCTTAGTGATACTTGGAATTCAAGAGCAGAGATTCTGATAAAGGCTGCTGCTGGGAATGTTCTCCTTGTACCTGGTTTTATTTCATTTTGCCACACGCTGTGAAAATAGCCGCTACACAGGCTCACAACATGTGGTGCGCTGTGAGCTTGTATTTGGGATATGTTCGGTGCGTGACATGGACACATAAGTAAATATAAATCAGGCCATAGACATTTTGTGTGCACGCTGGCGTGCTCTTATCAGTAAACCCCCTGTTGCATACACATTCACACTTCAGAGTTCCTCTGGACATAGCCTCGGAAACCCAGACGTTTTATTTCCTGGACATAACAGAATTTAAAATTTCCCCAGAACACAAAGTGTTCCAGGAATCTGCAGGTTATATGCACAGGTTTTTTTTTAATTTGATCTCACGGCTTCCTGTTTTTTTACTATGTTGCATCTCCTGGGATGCCCTCATTTCCTGAGCAGTGACCTTGTGGGCTAAGTCCTTTTTTGGTATGGAGAAAAGCACTGCCCTGTATACAGTACAAACAATGTACCAACAATGTGTGTGTTGCAAGGATCACAGAGTTCTGCTCACACTTTGTCAACAGCTCAAGATATTGCCAAAGAAGTGGAGGCCAACGAGAAGACCAGAAGTCAACTGCAGCGGAAAGCCAAACCTGTGTGTATTTTACTTAAAAACTTAGAGAAGGATTGCCATGACATAAAAAAATGTCCAGTCATCCGTTTGTCTTCACATTTACGCTCATTATTCTTTACCATTTCATGTCTGAAAATGGCTCCTGTTCACATTAACTACAGATCCACAAAATGTATGATTAATTAATGTCTACAACTCTGGTTTACAGTAATTTATTATTCAAATGAATTTCTATAATTCATATAATTCCGTTCTTTTGCTTTATGCTGTCTGGCTTTTGGGTAACAGGATGCTCTTTTTTTTGTCCGTTCATTATTCACCAGGTCATGGTTTTCTCCAAGAATCAACCCGAAGAAGAAATTGATACCATGCATTCCAATTATAGTAAGTGACAGTCTCATTTTTATTATTGAGTTGTTGACCTTCAGTTTCGGGCTTCGGTTGGTTGGTTGCGTCGGGGCATATTGGGGTGGAGGGTGTATAGAATTATAAATCCAAATGCCTTTCCCAATATGCATAGCTACAGTGAATGTGCCAAAACAACTCTAACAAAGGCTGATGCGGCACTCGCCAGGGTGGGGAAAGATACATTAGATTAGAATATCAAATATGTTTTCATTAAACACATTTTCTCTTGAGAGTGCTTTTTGGTTTGTTTCATATCATAAAGGATGAAAAGGACATGTTCTATTCTCCTCATCCTCATTTTATTTTAGAATTTTCAATCGGTCTATACGTTTCTCTTGTGAACTTGGAAATGGACAATTGGTTTTGGATAGACCAGTTACTGAAATCACTGAGTTTTAAATCTTTCTGTAGGAAGACAAATGAGATGGGTGAAAAAACGAAAATGAAGAAACAACATCCCAAGCCACCCAAAATAGTGTTTAGTTGACGTATTTTGAGTTCTGGAAAATGCAGTAGATCCTAAAGCGCTGTATATTTGCCTTGGAAGCCGTCGGTGACCATCGTTGGAAAATGCTAGAACATTCTGTTCCCCACTTCACCTTGAGTGGTACTCCAGCTCCCATTTAACCCATTCTGAACGGGAAACCATTTTGGTGTTAGCATCATGTTATGCTTTAGCTATTGAAAAATAGCAGATCTACAAGCTCATAGCGCGCCACCGAGTGGCGCGCTACGAGCTTGTAGGTCTGCTATTTTTGAAAAATCAAAGAACGACTGACATTTTTAGAATCTGATCTCGGGTCAGAATGGGGTTAGGGCCGATTCATACTCCTATTTTACCGCTGTTTCGGCGCTGTAGTGCCGAAATGATTTCGGCTCGTCAGAAATTTTCAGTAGCACCGAAGAGCCGACTTTAGGACGGTACCCGCCCCCCCCCCCCCCGAACCTCAAATGACGTCACATTGTAGGCTTTACAGCGCCGAACCGACTTTTATTCGGCTCTAAAATAAGAGTATGAATCGGCCCTTAATCAGACGAGTGTGTGTCCAGTGGAAACCTCGTATGAATCTGATCTCAGGTCAGAATGGGTTAAGAGTGCTTTCTTACCAAGAAGCAATTTTGTTCATGTGGGGATGTGAACCACGTTGGGATTGCTAATCTCCAAAGAGCGTCCCTCCCAATCGATGCCAAGGTGGCTCGCTGGACACAACAGCTCCCTGTATTGATCTTACCTTCTTCACTGTTCATTATCAAGCCACCTGCAATACCCTTTCACTTTGCAGCACTATTGTCAAGAACAAAATAAGACCTTGCCGTAGGGTTGACCGACACGTCGCACTACACATTCTTTTTGACCTGAAATCAGATTCTAAAAATGTCTTCTACATCCTGACAGTTTTCTGAAGTCGTTCTTCGATTTTTCAAAAATAGCAGACCTACAAGCGAGTGGCGCGCTATGAGCTTGTAGATCTGCTATTTTTCAATAGCTAAAGCATAACATAATGCTAACATCAAAAGGGGTTCCCGCCCAAAATGGGTTAATTATTTTTGTGCCATCTACGTTTCCCCACCTTCCCCACCAGCGATGCGATTTTTAGCTCCGTCGAGCCTCCATTATAACAGGATTTTCAAAGCGCCGTATCTCCAAAGGTTCGAGAGATGTCCATGGTGCGCCTCTGCGCACCCATCGATCGTAAATCATTAAGTGAGTTTGTACCACATCGCTGAGAAAATGTAGCTGGTTGTACTGCTAGCTAAAGGTGGTGAGCTAATGTAGCTGGTTGTACTGCCAGCTAAAGGCTGTGAGCTAATGTAGCTGGTTGTACTGCCAGCTAAAGGCTGTGAGCTAATGTAGCTGGTTGTACTGCTAGCTAAAGGTGGTGAGCTAATGTAGCTGGTTGTACTGCTAGCTAAAGGTGGTGAGCTAATGTAGCTGGTTGTACTGCTAGATAAAGGCTGTGAGCTAATGTAGCTGGTTGTACTGCTAGCTAAAGGCTGTGAGCTAATGTAGCTGGTTGTACTGCTAGATAAAGGCTGTGAGCTAATGTAGCTGGTTGTACTGCTAGCTAAAGGCTGTGAGCTAATGTAGCTGGTTGTACTGCTAGCTAAAGGCTGTGAGCTAATGTAGCTGGTTGTACTGCTAGCTAAAGGCTGTGAGCTAATGGGAGTGGTGGTGTTCTCCTCCCGGATGCCCCCACCTTCCTGTTTAACCCGGAAGGGAAACAAGCTCCGCAGAGTGGGAGCAGACGAGCGGCATATCGGCAGTGTGAGCATGCTAACACTAGATGGCGCTAAAGGAGTTAAGTGTCTCGTCAGCGACTCGCTGACACGGCAGCGTAGCCACAACGTGTAAACGGGAAGCGGATTTGGTCTCGTGCATCTTCCCAACCAATCCGACACAAATACGACACTGTTTTATGAAAGCATCTGGAAAGATACGCAACACTGTTGGCATACATAAAGTTGAGGTTCCTTTCAATGTTACTGTACTGTAGGTCGACACTCAAAGCATAAATTGGCCATGGTTTTTCACCACCACACACACACAAACACACGCTCATAATTAACCCCCCACGAGTGTGATTGTTTTCATCCCCTGCAGCCAGAGGTTGAGTCGGGGCAGGGTGGTTGTGGAAGTGGAGCAACATGCCATGCCATTTTAACATGAGATTAGGGACGGGTTCCACAGAAAGTGGTACCTCTTTTCCTAGAAAAAAGCTGTCTTTAACAAAACCAGACTTTGACCTGACACGGGTATTACACAATCGACCGTTGCAAGTCGGTACATTTCTTCTAAGTGATCAGTGATCATTACTTTTAACGCATTCTGGACGGGAACACGTTTTGGTGTTTTAACTAAGCATTATTTAGCTATTGAAAAATAGCAGATCTATAAGGTAGGTCTGCTATTTTTGAAAAATCGTGAAAATGTGGCACAAATCTTTGAATATATATTCTTTCAGAAGACTTTTTATTTATTTCGACGTCAGGCATGTCTGAACATCAGTGTTAATTCTGTTTACCGGTATTTTGAAACGTCCTAGAGGATAATCCCTTGAGTTGCAGTAACTCGTTTTCAAGGGGATTCCTCAAATCATACAGTACATGTTCCGGCGTACGGCATGTCCTTTAATTAAAGTTTAATTACATTGAATGAATTACCTCCCTCCTTCTGTCTCACTGTAGCCTACAGCGTGGATTTTAATGCTTTGCCAGATCATTATGGATAACACATGTTTCACAAATATTTCCTTGCACAGACAGTCCAATCAAATTATTACGTTTATTGTAGCGGTAATAATTAATTATTAATTAATGCTTTCTTGACGTACAGGCTGAGGCAAGGGCAAAGTTACCAACATGCAATACGAAGCGATTCGCCAACGGTCGTTGACTAACTATAGACTAAGTCGGCCAAGGTTTTTGATATTTAGTTATTTACAATTTCAGAAGACTAATTAGGACTAAGACTAAATCTCTTCTGGCAAAATTAACTTTGCATTAAGACTAAGATTTTGATATTTAGTCGACTAAGACCTATTTGACAAAACAATTTCACACAGACTAAAATGGTGTGTTCAAAAGACTTAAGACTAAATCAAAAAATATTCCGAAAAAAAATAACACTGCTGAACATCAGGTAATTTGATGTGCACCCATATGACAAGGCTGACAAGTTCCAACACCTGTCCGCAGCAGCCAATAACATGGTGAAGAACTCGCAAGCATGTTTGATTAGAAATGCCATGTCTCCTTGACAACAGCTCGTCAATGTTTAGATGGCAGTTGCTCAGGAGGTAGAGTGGCATTCCGGGAATTGGAGGAAGGTACCTGGTTGGTTCAGTCTCCCCGGCTCAGTAGCCGACTCCCTCAGGCTCCTTGCCGAGTTGTCGCTGATTAAGACAACGAGCAACGAGCTAATTGCTGCCGTGCACAGAGACTGCTTCAGTTTTCGGGTCATCAACTCCTGTGCGTGCTGGATGGATTTCCCACTGTAAAATGTAATAGTTTTAGTAGTTAAAACGCTGGCTTTAATCCAGCTGCTCATGTGATGTCCCCCCTTCCGTCAAGCCAATTTAAATAAATGAAGAACTGTGTTCTGACGGGCAGACTTCAACATACGGCAAGACCAGAGTTGGCTAAGAATATGTTAAAACGTATTTTTTAAAGACGCAGGTCTTATTTAAAACTTTTGTGTTAAAAAATTAGGAATCAACTGATTTGTGACTGCATCCACTGCACGCTTTGCTGTGTATAATTGGTTTTTGTGTGAGTGTGTGTGTAATCTAGTGTATTTAAGGAGCGAATATTAACTTGTATTGTCTTTAGGAGTGAATATTAACTTATATTGTCTCTTAACATAGCAGACTACAGACAGTACATGATCTGTTTGAATTGGCTTTTAATGTGACTTTCTGAGGTAAGTCAAATGATCCCCCCCCCCCCCCCCCCCCGTAGAGGGGCTGAAAAAGGGCAGTGACTCACTGGTCAGAGAGGTAAGAGCTATTTATAGCTGCAGTGCTGTGATGACTGCTTGCTTTATCAGAGGAGGCTGTGGATGACGCACTGCCCTGTGTGTGTTTGTCGCCACACGCAACAGCTTTATCTTAATCTGAGGAACAGATTTCCATTTGTAACAGAAACCGTTGTCCACTGCTCTCGTTTGTTATTGTGCCAACACTGTCAGTGTGTGTGTGTGTGTGTGTGTGTGTGTGTGTGTGTGTGGCAAGGACATTCTAAGACGAGTTAGTCCATGGCATGATGGACGTATGTATGGTCACTCTGGTATTGAGAGCAGATTTCACCATCTGGTGGCACTGACTGGCCTCGCTCGCATTATGCTAAAGTGTCCAGTCAATCAGTATGGCGCAAGCATGACTATGCCAGCTGTCAAAGATGTCATTATCTCCTCCAGGACAATAGGCGTGCGTGCGTGCGTGCGTGTGTGTGGCTGTATGGATCATGATGACACACGCTCCCCATACTTGGCCGGCAGTGGCTCAAGTGTACTTGAGCAAGACACTGACCCCCTAATTGCTTCCCATGGATCAGGTTGGTGCCCTGCGTGGTTTCCCCCGTCATCGTCGTGTGAATGTAATGCACACTAATTGTAAAACACCTGGGAAAAAATGCACCATTTACCAGATTGCCTCCTGCATTTTCTTCAAAACAGTTTTTACTACTACTTTAGCCAAAACCCATCCAAATTGGTACCCAAATTATCTCATGTGATAAACATGTATCATTCAGATGTTTCACATTTTCCAATTGCCTATGATTGCCTTCCAAGTTCCAACATTTACAGGAGTGGGGCCATTTGTCACAAATAATGACATTATTTTGACAAACAATAATTACATTTGCTGGCAAAGTAGCCTGCAGTGCTGGTCTGCAGTGTTGCCAGGTCTGCTTATTTGGGCTTGTTTGGTTATTTGGGCTGATGTAATGGGGCTCAAGTGGTGAAAGTGGTTGCTTCTTTTGGGCTTGTTTTCATAGACGGTGGAGTATTTACACTCATCAGGCGCTATCGGACTTCTTTTGCTGCCTAATAGGCGCCGAATCGGCTCCGGTGGAGAAGAGAACTGGCTCTTGTAAAAAGCCTACCTGGTTGGAGGTCCGCCATCGAGACCCCACAACTTACTTCAGTGTGTGGTGGTAGCGAAAATAGCAGATTTTCGCAAAGTCAAGCAATATAAAAGCAACTTCCACAAATCTTTAAAAACATAGGAAAACCAGCCCAAAGTCACTTATGATGATCAGACTTGGCAACACTGCCTCTATACACTGTAGTTAAAATATCTTTGGAGAGTACTTCAGTAGCATTATGGCTACTGAAGTTCTTCTGAATTTAGTACGGCCTTGATGAGTTCAAGGAAGTGTGTGTTCATGAACTGGCCACGAGTGTAGGCTTGTACATCTGTTTTCAGCGCAAGACATGTGCATAAATTAAGATGTATCATTGGTCAATAATCGGGGAAGGTGATGCTTAAAATATCAGATATTATACAAGTGTGTGTGTTGTGGGCTTGTGTATCTGTTTCCGGCGTGTGGCGTGTACTTTAATTAAGTTGAATTAAATTGAATTAATTATGGTTTCCTACCTCTCTCCTTCTGACTCACTGTAGCCTACAGCGTGGATTTGAAACCTCTGCCAGATAATGATGGATCACACATGTTTCACACATGTTTCCTTGCACAGACAGTCCAATCAAATTATTACGTTTATTGTAGAGATTAATAATTTATGCTGTCTCGACAAAGCAAACACATCTACTGCTGTAACTTTGATTTACAATGCTGAGTTGATGTACAGGCTGAGGCAAGCGCAAAGTTACCAACACGCAATACGAAGCGATTCGCCCAACAGTCGAGTCCCCTAAACCTTGTGACCCATAGAAAGGTGTGACCCGTTTCCCAGGAGACCAATAGACTCAGGGAGGGAGACCTGTTTATGAACACAGCGGTACTTTGTCGCACGGCGATGTTGTGCTCCTACAGTACAAGCTCACAGCCCGTTGCCTCCACCGGTATTACACATAATCGGTTCAGATTCAATAACCACCTCCCAGGTCTGTAAATCATTAAGCTCCGGGGCACTTCCACACATACACTATGTGAACCGAGGGTCTCTTCTCCAGCTACACTATAATTATAATGCAATTATTTCACTGCGGATTATCGGATCCCATTTCGTGTCACGATTCATGAATTACCCATTTGCTTCCCTCGTACCCTCCCTCTTTTACATGAAGAGTCTCCTCCCGACTATCTATAGTCACCTGGCAGTTCAGGGTCAACCAGGAACCTGCTATTGCTAGTAGGTAAACATTGCATAGGGGGCTCGGCACACAGCGTTTATTATTAGACTATGGCCTTTAGTTTGACTGAGGAAACGCTTATCGGCAGTGGCATTCATGAGTTTGTAACTTTGACATAACTGTGTCTGTAGAGCTGGTGTTAAAAAAAATGTAATCATTTTCTTGGGACACGGGGTGATTAGATTTTTTCCCATTTAATTATGGCTGTCATTAATCAAACTTGCATATTTTTATATTATATACAATGGGGTTTGCGTTCGGATGTAGCGAAGAAATGCAAGTGAGGATGCAAGTTGTGATTGGCCAGAATGAGATGATGTATGATAAGAGCAATAATATATTATGTATGACTTCACACGGGTGTGTTTTTTTCTTTTATTTCTTTAATAAATATTAATAGGTTGGGAGGGGTGACATTCCAATTTACAATTTAGGCATTTAGCAGACGCTCTTAATCCGTGAGCGATTTACAAAAGCATGGCATACATCACATATATAAAAAGTAGTTATCATGAATCATGTATAAATTCCCCTTATTTTTGAGCGGTGACTAACCGCTCCATTACGTAGCAATGTGTGTATCTATGTATGTCTGGCCCTGTCGGTCTGTGTCTGTATGTCCGAGCACTGAAAGCTGCAACACGGTAACTCTGTCATTTCTCGACTGTTTCGGACGTAAGGGAAGGCACGCCGGAACCCTGGCCGGCCCCCTGGCCGGCCCCCTGGGTGAGTTCCTGGGGGTCTGGATGTTCCGGGGACCCCCCCACACGGTAACTGTCATTTCTCAACGGTTTTGGACGTGCGGTGGCTCGCCGGAATCGGGCCGGCACACCCTGGGCGCGTTCCTGTGAGTCTGGAAGTTCCAGGGACCTCCTGGGGACCCCCACACACGGAGTTGCACCACTCACTTATTTAAAGCTTTTATGACATTCATTTCAATTTATTTTTCTTTCTTCTTTTAGGTTTTATGACCTCAATTACACCCAAAAAACGTGAACTTTGAACATTCAGTGGATTTTCTGTGGTCTGAAGTTTTCTTTGGGGTTTTTTGGGCCTTTTGAGCTACAATGAAAACAGGCAATACAGTGAAACAGTGACATCTGCTGGCAAATCCCATTGACATATATGGGATTTGCAGTAAGTGATGTCACTTACTGCCGGCAAATCAGAGCACCTGTTTGAGCCAGAAAACCCCAGATCACAGAAAATCTACTGCATGTTAAAAGTTCATGTTTTTTGGGTGCAATTAAGATTAGAAAACCTAAAAAAAAACAAGAACAATTCCAAAACCTTTTTTTTAATGTCACAATCCCTTTAAGAAATATTATATTAAGCGGTTGGGAGGGGGTGACATTCCCCTTATGTATTTTTTCTATGGTCTGTTTCTTAACCATTATTGCGCGATAAAAAAAATACTATCTAATGAAATCTATCCTGGGATTCTTACCACCTTTTGCCTGCCTTGTATCCATTCTGCTCATCCATGTCAGGTAGTGAAAGTTTTTTTGTAATACATGTCACCTGGAAACACAATTTCCCTAATCTTTCCTTGTCTTTGTGCGCCGCCGAAACCATCTCTTTCTAGGCAGAATGTGATATTTTAATCCATTCTGGACGGGAACCCTTTTTTAGTGTTTTAAAGCATTATGTTATACTTTAGCTATTGAAAAATAGCAGATCTACAAGCTCATAGCGTGGCACCGAGTGCCGCGCTACGAGCTTGTAGGTCTGCTACTTTTTTGAAAAATCATGAAAATGCGGCACACATCTTTGAATATATATTCTTTCAGAGCGAATGTTTTTAACTCAAATCTTTGCTCCTGGGGAGGTCCCTGGAACAACATATGTTCAGATGGGGGTCGGAGGCCAAATACATTAAAAAAAATTGGGGTCCTTGACATGAAATATTGCTCACAACTGATACAGAAACATGAGGATTTAAGAAAACTGTCAGGATTTAGAAGGCCTAAATGGGTTAACAACCGCAGAGGTCTTCCCATTAACCTTTTTAGCATGTAGACTTGTGACACCCTGCGCCGCTCTGCCTACTGATAATTACTTCTAGTTACAATCACAATGGAACTCTGATTAGGACCACATCAAACATGTGACATTTTGTTAAAAGGTTTGCCTCCCAGGGATACGCTGCTGCCATCAGGCTTTTCCATATTTTGTCCAGAAATGTACAGTCACTTCTCTGTCACAAATTGTGCACACACACACACACACACACACACACACACACGCACACACGCACGCAACACACTTTGGTCAGATATTCAGTAACATAGTCGAACTGGTAAATGACGTGTCATTTTGATGATGTAACTATAATCACCATCATCTAAAGCCCACATTATCTCGTACACATCTTCCATGTTCTCACCTTCTCCATAAGCTGCATTTCTTGAATGATACTTGAATCATATTTATTTTGTTATAAAGAACCTCTTGGTTGCATTTCTTTCACCACATTGCCTTCAGCACTGTTAATAATAATAAAACTTGTATATACTTTTATTGTATAGCACCATTCAGAACTGTGTTCTCTGCTCTCGGGCACTTCTCCACATATTTCCAACTCCAACATACTCTTTCCAACCCCAACAGAGTGCAACAAACTATCATTTTAGTTCAGCACAAACCAGTCGCTGATGAAACACTGTTTTTGCCCATGCAAAGTACTGTAGCCTGCAGCGCTGGGCTGCAGTGTTGCCAGGTCTGTTTATTATAAGTGACTTTGGGCTTGTTTTCCTGTAATGTCGCTTAAATATTCATAGTTTATTAGTTGCCGGTTGCTTTTAGTTTAGGTTGGGCTTGTTTCTGAAGTGTAGTGGATTATGTGTGCTTGCTTTCACGATTCTTTTTTTAAATACCGGTAGCTGATGGATTACTCAGGCTTCCCCAATAGGCGGCCCGTGGGCCATTTGCGGCCCACAGAGCGCCCCCTTGTGGCCCATGAAAGAAAAATATATATATGTTTTTTTTTTTTTTTTTTTTTTAAGTGTCCCAGATATAAATGGCATTAAATGGGGGTCAGTAGCCTATGCATGTCAAACTGGGAATCCTTTTCAAATGGGGTCTTGCCCTGAAAATGAATTTTCAGGGCAAGACCTCGACCTCGCCCGTGCAGACTCGGCCCCCAGCCTGGTACGCTAGTCAAAATATGGCCCTTGAGGAAAATTAATTGGGGAACCCTGGATTACTGTATTGGGGCCTAAGTGGTGAAACTGGTTTCTTCTTTTTTTTTTTTTTAAGATATTTTTTTGCGGCTTACGCCTTTATTGATTTTTTTAAGGGATAGACAGTAGGCTGACAGGAAACGGGAGAGAGATGGGGGGATGACATGCGGTAAAGGCCGTGTCGGGTCCGGGAGTCGAACCCGCGGCACACCGCGACTGGATCACCAGTCCGGTGCCCAGACCGTTACGCTACGGCCTGGGCCGGTTTCTTCTTTTGGGCTTGTTTTCATAGACCTGGTTGCTTGTTTCACTCACAGAATCTTATTTCGACAGCGTTGCTTTGGAGTTGATCGATAGGTATTGGAATTCACAGTTGAGATTGAGAAAAATAAGGAATTGGTAGTTTGGTGAATTTCATTAAACATTTGTTTACATTGTTCATCTGTCATGTGTGTACCCAACTCTTCCACCTCCGAGCTGCAAATTAAGCTGGTTTTGGTCCAAAACGCAGCCTGGAAGAAGAATTGGAGATATTACGACTCTAAAAGCTGCGTTCCCAGCTGTCCCAGACAAGTGGCATTTTGAGTCGTGCAAACACTCCAAGGAACAGCAATGTCTGTGTTCACTTACCTACCTATGTGTTGGTTCGCCTGTGTGTTGGGGTGGGGGGGGGGGGAGGGAGAGAGGGAGAGAGGGAGAGAGAGAGCTCCACCAGGCAAGGTCAGGTTGTGGCCTCCTGGTGGCGCTATAATAGGCCAATGTGAAAAGGGTGCCATTTCTTCTCACAACTTAAATGGCAATTAAATGTGTTCCACCTGTCAGCCTAGTAGGAAAGTCTGTGAAAGATTTCAAGTAAATTCCATGCTGTGTTCATGATTTGAGGCTTGTGTTGAAAACAGGCCAATCTTGCAAACTTTAAAAGCCAATGTTGGCCAATTAAAATGAAATATGAAATATCGGACCTATCCGTCTTGAACACATGACGATAGAGATGCTGTGTAACGATTTGCGGGATCTTTGGACAGAATCTGGATGTGTAATTTAAAAAAAAGTGTTTTACAAAAGTCTGCCTCCTGGTGGTGCTATAACAGGCCGCTCTGGAAATGTTGGGGAAGAGGTTCATCGTTGGGAGTGTGTGCAACGGGTTAACGGTGCCGGAGATTAGCTGGGGACAGACGGATGACTGACGGACACACACACACACACACACACACACACGGACGGAGTGCAAAACATACTCTCTCCCCATGCCTTCGGCCTGGTGGAGACATCAGCGACGAGGGCGTTTGGACCAGAAGGCGTCGGAAGACGATCCTGGCGGTTAAAGAGTTTTAAACAACGGGAAGTGTGCTAATCGAGACTTCCCTCATTTGTCTCCTAGGAAAGAAACACAGCAGCGAGTACTCTCGCCTGGTCACCCAGGTCCGATGTCGCATGGAGAGCAACAGATGCTCTCAGGTCAAACGGGAAGACCGTGAGGAAGGGGAGGAGGTCAACGATGCACAGACTGCAGGTACCGGCGTGGAGACTGGAGTATAATACCACTGGGCAACTCTGACGATGGAGAGGTCCACTATAGTTCCACACTCACTCCAGAGGGAGTCCACATTGCATATTTCTGTCATAGCAAAAATTGCCGATCTACAAGCTCAGTGCCGCGTTTTGAGCTTGTAGATCTGCTAGTTTTGCTATATTTTAATTGAAATCCTGAATATTTTTTTTCTATTTTTTCTAAAAGTTTCCTTTTTTATTTAATTTCAAATGCATAGTTTAGTTATAGTTATGTTACATTTACGAACTAAATACATTAACATTTTATTACTAGTCATTCGCTACTAATATAGACCGGAGTAATTAAAGCGGTCACCTTTGCACGTTTGGATTTTAACAGCTGAAATCGATAATAATCGGTAATCTGATATTTACTTGCCCATGTGTGGTATAGGTGGTTTCCAGCCTGTCCAGTCCCCCTCAGCACTTCTCACAGTCATCGCTGCACGCACGAGCACGCACGCACGAGCACACACACACACACACACACACACACACACACACACACACGTGAAGTTAGTCGTGCCTGGTGATGTTGGTTTAAAGTGCTCTAAACAAACAAAACATATTCATAGACCTTGGAGGGGCGAGTGCCCCTCAAAAAGAAAGACAGTTGTTCAGCCTTAAAACCAGGGATGCCTTGCATTGTTTTTTTAGTTTTTAATGACGGCTACAGTTATCTGTGGTTTATGACTCATGTTTCTATTTTATTTTTATTTGTGGGCTGATTTCTTGACTACTGTAGTCATGGCTGCCAGTTCCCACCTGAGGTTGTGTGGGAGTTCAGACTGATCCAGACTGCACAGAATAACTGGCAGCTTGCATAATGCCGTCGGACTAGGACTCAAGTCTAACATAAACAGGTCATCACCGGAACCTCCAAAAAGGAGGATACCATCTCCCACAATGCAGCAGCAGCTCGCATACATCCGAGAGGGGTGATTCCCCTTGGGCTTAACCTCCTTCCAGGAGAAGGTCTCTGGAGTGATTTTCCACAGGTCTTTGATGAGAAGACCGTCCCAGCCACCAAATATGTACAGCTCTCTGTTGTAGGTAAAGGCTGAATGACCTTGGCGTCCTTTTGGAAGAAGCTGTATAGATGGTGTGTTCAGCCAGAGGTCGGTCTCCGTGTCAAACACACTGATGGTGTTGTAGTACTGAGTCTGACCCGACCTCCCGCCCCCAAATACAAACATATTTTTCCCGATGATGGTGCCAGAGTGATGTGATGAAGCAGTTGGCGGAGTTCCTCTGGTGTTAATTAAACTGCAAAACAATGGAGTCCCTGAGGTCCACGTTATACATGGCTTATGTTGGCTCAGTGGCAAGAATGTCACGCAAAGTTTGGCCCATCCACAGAGCCGATCAGTTTACCATATGAGGGGAAAGCCGATAACTGTTGATCTTCCTAATATGGAAAATTGATCCACTGGTGCAATCACGTATTGTAATAATTACACTCGTGTGAAGTGAGGGGCGCTCTTATCATCATACAGTACATCACATTCCGTGCTCAGCCAATCGGCTCAGCACATTCCATGCTCGCACGCGCGCGGTTCGGGACCCACCCCTATTTGTAACAGTATTTCTACATTGTGGTATTATTGGTACTTACTTTTTACTTAATCCACCACTGATCATTTATTTCTCTTTTAGTGCAAGCTGCAGAGCTGAAGGACAGCATGCCGTCGGACGAGACTGGGGGAGATGTGACGTCGGACGCCTCCGTCTGCAGGTGAGCTATCCTATCCAGAGCCATACAACTGCATCGTGTTGCCTCACATAGTTTTGTCAAATTATGTCCACAGTTAAGTTAATATCCATGCACCACTGAGGGGGGGTGCTGTGCTCTGTGAAATCTGTTCTACAATGCTGAGAAATGGGCGCTGTGTAGAAATCAGAAAGTTACTTGGAATCCCCAGGTTTCTTTATTGCCACATGAACTTCATGGGTGTGCAACCTTGAAATGAAGCACCATGATAGTCTTGTCTTGTCAACCTTCATTTTGCTTTCCAAGATATTTAGATTGTCCAAGAAAGAATATAACCTTTTCCCTTTTTTAATTTCTTTCACATTGTTATAATATATAATTATCATTAGACTTGGAGAGAAATAATCCACCTATCTACCAGACTCCCTTCCTATGTCCCAGACTCCCTTCCCAGTCAGAGTTCAGAGTTTTAATGAATGTAGAATTATGTGCAGGATGTAATTTACATGCAAATGTGGGGGACTTGACTAAATTTTTAAGTAAACCAAAAATCCTCTCTCACACACCTGCTGTATGCCAGTGGCCCAGTGATCACCCTCCTTTGTGCAAAGGTTGCCTATCGCCTGGCCTATACTTGGTATCCCTGCTCTTCTATTGAGACACTTAACCAATTTTGACCTGAGATCAGATTCTAAAAATGTCTGTTTGAAAATGACAGTTTTCTGAAAAAGCTATGTTTCTATGTCAGTCGTTCTTCGATTTTTCCAAAATAGAAGATCTACAAGCTCGTAGCGCGACACTCGCGCGCTATGAGCTTGTAGATCAATAATTTACAATTTAGGCATCTAGCAGACGTTCTTAATCCAGAGCGACGTACAGGCAAGAAGAAAAACATGGTAATACATGAAAATAGCCATCATGAATCATATGTATTTACGTAAGCTAAGAACCTAACAGTTGAATATCTGTATAATGAAACTATGCGTATACACTATAGAGTGCTATGTCTAAGTTACATAAGTTGAGCCTATGCATTTGCCTGTAAGGTCATCGAGGCTATGGCAAGTGCTACGGGCGCGGGAGACCCGCATTCAAATCCAGGGTAGAACATGAAACATTAGAAGCTTACATAGTGAAGCTTTATGGTCAACGCTGCTGTGTTTAGATCACATACTGGACCGCAGACACCAGACATCTTCTAGTGGTCCCCCACCATGGGCAGTTTCGGGTCATAGTACTGGAGTACAGGCGCTGAGCAGACCAGCGTCTTCACCTTCTCAAAGGCCTCCTCTTGTTGTGGGCCCCACACCCATGCCACGCTATTCTTTAACAGCTCATACATGGGTTGAAGTGTGTGAGATAGGCGAGGCAAGTACCTCCCCACATAGTTTACCATCCCGAGCACTCTTTTTAACTCGGACACGGTTTGGGGAGTTTCCAGGTTGGAGATCGCAGACACTCTCTCTGGGCACGGAGCGATGCCATCCCTGCTGATAACATGGCCCAGAAAGCGTAGAGAGCTCTGTCTGAGTTTACATTTCTCACGGTTGAGCTTTAAGCCAGATTTCTGGATGGTCTCCATGACCCTGTTCAGACGGCGGTCATGCTCGTCCATCGTAGCTCCAAAAACCAACACGTCATCCATAAAGATGACTGTACCATCGTGGTCGTGCAGCAGTTCTTGCATTTTTCTTTGGAATATCTCCGCCGCCGACGTGATCCCAAATGGGAGTCGTTTAAAACAGTAGCGTCCTTTTGGTGTTATGAATGTAGTCAGTTTGCAACTTTCCTCATCCAGAGCTATCTGCCAAAACCCACTTGCTGCATCCAGCGTCGAGTACACCAAGCTTCCTGCTAGTTTATGCAGTATGCTGTCGATGGTAGGCAGTGTGTATTTTTCTCTTTTCACACTTTTGTTTAATTTAGTAAGATCTACACAGATCCTTATTTTCCCTGACGGCTTGATAACAGGCGACACTATATGGCTGAGCGTTTTCTTTGAGGACTATTTTCACGGGCTCACTTTTAAGTAGTCCTAATTCCCCATACACGCTCACCTCTCCAACGTGTTGGATCAGGCCCAGGTGACTTGCAACTGATCTACTCAACAAATTGTCACACGTAGACTTTGCAACTATCAGCCTGAAATGGCAATCTTGTGTCTTTCTGCCCTTCTGCACTTTGATCTTGGCCATGAACTGTCCCTTGTGGCCCACTCTTCCTCCTGGACTGTCAAGTTTAGTAGCCACATGTTTGAGATTTGGTTTCACACGGAGACGGTTATATGTAGCCTCATTCAGAATTGTGGTGTCGGCCCCAGAATCAATCTTAAAGTTGACTGCAGTCCTGCATATCACTAGTGTAGTACGCCAGGGCGGTTCTGTATCTGTGATGACTTCATCTACCCTCTCTCCATTGTGTTACAGTTATTGAACTCAGAAATATACTGTCAACATCCTCTGTCACTTCTTGAACTTGTTTGGTTCTGCACTTAGTCGCAAAATGGCCAATTTTGTGGCATTTATTGCATTCTTTACCCTTAGCTGGGCAGTTATCCTTGTTGTGTGTGCGTCCGCACCTGCCACAACCCCTCTCACTGCCCCTACGTTCTGACGTGGCTACAGTGTTTTTATTTTTCCATTTGTTTTTAAATGGTCTTCGTTTCATTTCGTCAACATGCCCTGTTGCAGCAGTCTCATTATTCTGGAGTTTCACTAATTCAGAATGTCTGGCCATATCAACTGCTTTTTTCAGAGTCAGATCACTGGTCATCTGCAGTTTCAACGAAAGATCTTTATCTTTAATGCCTATGACAAGCCTGTCACGTATCTCCTCCTCTTTATCAGAGAACTCACAGTGAGCGGCAAATTCATACAGACGTCTTATGTACTGTTCAATTGACTCACCCTGCTCCTGCGTGCGTGAATGAAACCGGGCACGTTCGAAAATGACATTGCGCTTCGGCACAAAGTGCGTGTCAAACAGTCCCATCACTCGATCATAGTCGTTGGCCTCGTTGTATCCTTGCTCGTCGTCCTCGTCAACCAAACCAAACGATTTATAAACTTGTTCAGCCTCCGGTCCCATCGTGTAGATCAGCGAGCACACTTGGACCTCAGGCGGCTCCTTAACAAGCCTCGTTGCGATCCTGTACTGGGCGAAACGTTGCTTCCAATCCGGCCAGTCTTCTGGTTTGGCAAAATCAAACTGCACCGGCGATGGAAACTTGGCCATTCTGGATTAATATCCTCGACAATTCAATATCCCGACTAATTCCGATTTTATTCTGACACCATGTGAGGTGTATAACCTTATTTAAATGAATGACTGCGGAGGCGCTCTTTATTGTGTCCACACTCTTGGTTTATTCACTCGATAGTATGATGTGATTGACATGAATAACAGCTGTGTCAAGCTGTATCTTTAATTGAGCATTAATCATGACATCAACCAATAGGCTTACGCCACAGTCCCTGATCCAGAACTGGACGCTATAATGACAACGGAGCTAAAACGGACTGCTAAAATTAATGTGACTTTAATGACATTAAAGTAAATTCCCGGACGGTATGCAACATTGTCGCATACCGTCCGGGAATGGCTCTGCAATAGACCATTTAGCCATATGGCTGGCCAGTTTGGAGGGCCATCTGTGGAAGCTTGCTGCAAGCTAAACAGACATTGTAATAATGAACAACACTTTATATATTTTGTGTCACTTAACCCATTTAGGCCTGACGTCGTAATTGAAAAAAAACGTCTTCTAAATCCTGAAATACCTGTGTTTCTACATCAGTGGTGCTCAACCGTTTTCATGTAAAGGACCCCCAGAATTATCTGTATTTGGCCACCGACCCCGATCTGAAAATATGTAGTTCCAGGGACCCCCCAGAAGCAAAGATTTGAGTTAAAAATGTTCGCTCTGAAAGATATATTCAAAGATTTGCGCCACATTTCTATGAGCTTGTAGATCTGCTATTTTTCAATAGCTAAAGTATAGCATGACACCAAAAGGGGTTCCCGCCCCAAAATGGGTTAATATGCCTTTAACTGTCTATCAAAGACCTCCTGCTTCAATTGGGGTGCTATTATTCGTGCACCTGTCCATCATTTACGTTGACATTTTGGTTGCTTTGCTGTGGGAACTTAAGGCACAGGCCAGGGCTAGGAGTTTCACATTTCGGGGTACATGTCATGTCAGCAATGAACGGGAGAGTGTCTGGATCGTGTATAATAATGTTTTTATTCTCAGCGATGACCTCAGTGGGAGTATTTGATTATTGCTTTCATAACATACAGTATATGGACCTTGGACAGAGTTCTTTCAGCATTCTTAATGCTGTATCGTTTTACGGTCGGTTATTGTCGTTGGGACATTTTTAGTCTGTAATGCAGAGCTTCGTTCTTGGCATGTGTCCAGAGGAATAATTAATACATCTGCACAGAATTGATTCTGGACGGGGTGATGGCCGACATCCATCATGAGACCAACCAGACGATGAATTAGAAGTTTGGAATAAACAGTTGTCATAATTGTGGAAGTTGTAAATTAAAGCTATGCTAACTATGTGACAAGTCAAGTAAATTATTGAAGCACATTTAAAAACGACAAACGTTGACCAAATTGCTATTCAATTAGAGTCGAGACAACTCAAATCAGACAAGACGTGTATAAAATAAAATAACGGTTTGCAATGCAAACCAAAATATGAGACTTTAAAAGTGTTGGTTAGCTGAATTGAGCTGAATACAATTGTTGTTGGTGGTGAATTGTGTCCCAAAAAACATGCCTCGAAAGCTACACTGCCTAGATTGTCGGGAAACTTAATCCGCTGAGCAACCCTACTGATTTCGATGACCTTATGGCCTTTTTTTACTATGGTGCCACCCTTAGGCCAAAGTGTCCTCTTCTCAAAATCTATCAGATTGCCATGATGCAACTTGCCATGAGGGACAAAATGTGAGTGCACGTATATGCTCCCTGGAAGATTATTTGAGTGATCTCATGACCTCCGCCTCGGGCCAAAATATTATCTTCTCACAAGCTATCTCACGATCTAATTGGAGGATTCCAGGAGCCTACTTATGCTGCGACCCCATTTATTTTCCTCTAGCGCCACCCTTCAGCAGATTTGTAGTTGGGCGTAACTAGAACAGACTCTACGGACTTTTAGACCGTGCATGACTCCACAATGAATAGATTGCGGGCCAAAGATGGCACCATTAATTGTACATCAACTGTATCTGCTATTGGCCCTTTAGGTCATCGGTCCTATTCGCAAAAATGCTGTTCAATGATACGCCTGCCCCCTTTTTGCATCTTTTTTTTCCCATATGAAAAATGATTATACTTTTTATTTATGTAATGATGCATGTTGACTGATTTATGCCCCAAAAAATTGCTGATCTACAAGTTCACAAGTTCACAAGTTCACAATGGGTCGCATCAGTTGTAGGCATAAGGTTTTGTTTAGCAGGCGTTATGTAGGTCAGGCCTAGCAAAAACATGAAAATGTAATCTGTACAGGAAGAAAAACATAGAAAATCACTATACGTTTGAGATATTATTATTTTGTGAGTACCCAAAGACGCTTTGGGCTGTGGGACGCTTTCGGGGCAACAAATAAAAACAACTTTATTAGAAGGGGGGGGGGGGGGGGTCACACTAGCAGGGAATAGAATCTATGGGTTAGTCTGGGAAAGCAATATTGAAGAGGTGGGTTTTAAAGGTTTGGCGGGTGGAGTCATCCGAGTGTTTTGGAGAGTGCATTCCAGGCAGAAATGGCAAATATATAATTAGAAACAATCTCCAGATAGGAAACAACGAGAAGAAACACTTTCATATAGCATATTAATTATTATTAAGTTTTAGGGCAGACTCAAAGATAAAACAAACACGATTTATGTTTTGCATGTGGCTTCACATTTGAGGACATAGCCCGGGTTTAATTGCTAAACTGCTGATGATGCAGTCAGAGGGACCAAATACGATAAAGCTTCGCCTTACTCCATATAGCTGGAGGATTGTTTATCTTTTTGTTCTGCAGCACAGAGTTAGAAATTAACTTTTTTCGCTCAGGGCTCCCCCCCTCCCCCCAAATAGATTATTTTCTTCCGTCTTTTTTTTTTGTCTTTCTTGCATTTCTGCGGTATCGAAATGTTAATGATAAACGGTTATTAATATCCTTATCATTTATTCAATTAATGACCTTGAAAACGGTTTGACTTCATTTTGATTATTAAATTCACATCACTGTTCTAGATTTCTTTTGATAGAAATGGTAATTTTCAAATTAGTTCCGAAGTTATTAACTGCTGCTGGGTCTGGGTTGGGCTTTTTAATTAGTGCGAACAACTACATGTTTAAAGCATAGAGCTATAGAGGGTATGCTCATGCATAAAGTGAGTGGCGCAGTGAGTTTAACGTCGTTTAACGCAATCAGATAAGACTTATGTTTGGCCTGTCAAGGCCAGAAAGTAGTTTTTTGCCACTCAGTAGGTGATCCCGCATAACTTCCGGGTGGTATGATCTGATGATGATGTCACACATGCATACCGTACTCTCTATTGATTAGGTAGCAATTTAGTATGTTCAAAATACCGTGACCATGTACTGTATCTTCTCCAAGAACGCGTGACGTGAGGGAACTATCCAAGGAAGATTAGAGAAGGAAGTGACACATTGGTCACGTGACAGTGCTGCGCCATGACACTTTCATGGGAGCCAAATCTCGCACCGGAAGTTACATGAATACAAAGCAGTGAATGGAGCCGGCTGGACCAGCTCATAACAAACATTATTTATGAACCCTCGAGACCTGTGTCATATAATCGGTTCAGGCATATAAAAGAAGACGTATCACAGGTTGTTTTCTATTCACTTACTTTTCGATGTGCACAGAGCGCACAGTACATCATTTTATTTGAGGATTTAAACGGCAGCGGGTATCGTTTCTGTTCCGGGGGTATCGCGAGATTTGGCTGCCAGACAGGAAACGTACAGTCAGATACTTGGTACGTCTTTAGATACCTCTATAAAATTACACAGTGTACACATCGAAACGCAACACAGCAGACAATAATGTGTTCCAACAGATTGTGTGCCCCTGGTTTTTCCCTAGTGGGACTGATTGAGGGTAGCTACTGGGACGTAAGTCGGGACTTGATCACTCCCGGCTGGGTCGCCTGAGTGAGGGGTATGATGTTGAGAGACCAGAAACCCTGTTGAGCTCAGGATACATCACTGAGGATACGTCCCAGGTGCATCCATGCGATGTTTTTTTTAAGTTATTGTTAGATGTCTTCTGTTATTTGCCAGAAGCGATTGCTTTACAAAATATCTCAGAAATAGTGTTTGTTCATGAGCTGGTCACAGAGCTCTCACTAAGCTCTTAATGACTCCAGAGCATTCTGCCAAATGTCCGGGTGCAGTTTGGCTATCATGGTGCGTTGAATCTGCCGTCTGGAATTGCGTGATAGCGAAAATGATGTTGGTGAGACTTTACCTCCATTTAATATACCTTGACTATATCCATCCAAGGACTGTCTAAAGAGGACGAGACGCGAAGAACGTACGGGCGACGCCATGGTTACTTACTTACTAAATATTTTGTTATCCCACGATTTTGTAACCCATTTTTCACCCCTGTGTCAATTATCTAATGTGATCCTGGGCTCTACACACCCCTCCACCAACCTAGTCCCCATATATGGGGGACATGGGGAGAGCAACGGACTTGAACTCATGCTTCCTTCATGCCTGAGTGTCCAAGTTGCTCCTCTAGAAGAGTATACTCCTCTACGATAAAATAAAAAGAATAAGACCATTACTTCGTCAAACAAACTATCCAAAATGGTCAAACATTGGCCAAATTGTCAATTATCTCCTGTTCAAATGTGATTATTGTGGTGGGTCGCGTCCTAAAAAGTTCGGAAACCCTTCCCTTACGCTATTCTAGACGAAGTGTTCTCAACCTTTTTGGCTGGGGACCCCCGGAAAGTCTTTGGTCATGTTGAAAAATCGAAGAACGACTGACATAGAAACATAGCTTTTTCAGAAAACTGTCAGGATGTAGAAGACATTTTTAGAATCTGATCTCAGGTCAAAATGGGTTAATCCCTGTCCCTGCTGATGAGCTTCTTTTCTAAGCCGTCTTCTCATCTCTGTGTTGTCTTATCAACCAAATCTCCATTTAAACCAAAAAGACTACTATCCTTGTCCAGGCTAGACATGCCTATGAAATATGCTCCTTTTAACGGTACAAAGAAATGTGTCTTATTTGATTTGTCAGGAGTATACGTAATGTTTTTGGCCAGAAATTGGCTCCTTCCTCCTATTTGTCGTTTGTTGTTGGCTATGATGGTACAGGTCAACTGTGTAGCGAACACAACCATTACTCATTGCATTGCACGTAGTAAAATGCGTACAGAAGGGGTGCTTACAAGAGACTCGGTACTTGCACAACCTGCCAGGGTTTGAATCCGCAACTCCATCGCATGTCTTCTCTCTGTCACTGTTGCTGTCAATTAGAGGCTTTAACTATAAATTTAATAAAATCGTACAAAAGAGGGATGTTGTTTATTTACTCCAAACACCTTTGTGTAGTAATAATCCTGATAACTTTTGAAAGTCTATATGTTACTTAAGCAATATTACACGAGAGGTTGTGGGTCGACATGATTATTGCCACGACAGTGATGCGGTCAGGAACGAGACGAAGTCGAGTTCCGCAAGCATCACTGAACTGGCAATAATCACGTTAAACCACACCCTCAAGTGTAATATTGCAATTCTACAACAGTTACCCTTAAAACTAAGAATCGCTGAAAGAATATATTTTTTTAATGACAGATGTAGTCACTACGACCACAAATGTCCCAAGAAACTAGCTAGCCTAGCCACCGAGTTTGCTATAGCGCTCTGGGAGAACAAGGCAGCTGAATTATTTGTTTTGATTAGGTGGTCAATGGTGCTGGTTTAACCCACGGCTAGAAGGATGTTTCAACCAATCAGATTGCTTCCTTGAAACGACCTGTGGGAGAATACTCCTTTGATAAGTTTCACTATAAATTGGTTTGATTTCTACTGTGGGAGCCTAAAGGGAGACATAGACTGCATGGTTGAACTGAACATGGTCTTTTTAGTCGGTTCTCGCAGGAATTCATAAAGTAAAATATTTTACGACTGTGCATCTCTGAGATGAGAGCTTCTATGTGTGGTTTGGGACCGGCCAGATGTCTATAGGCCCCTTAAACGTTCCCTCGCATGACCGTGATTTATCTCGACTGTCATATTTTGCCCCCAGCGCCTCTCCATATATGGCATGAACGGTGTGGTCCTTCATAAATGCCATTAATGGCCCCTGTCACTTAAAAGACGTCAATGTCTTTCCCTGGGTTTTGTTCGCCACATCTTCTTGAGTATGTGCTTTGATGTACGATGGCCCTGGCTACGTACGCCGACATGATTTGCTGGTGTCTCCTTTGCAGTACTTCATGGCTTACGGTCTCATATTACAGCAGGGCATCTCTGCAGGGGCACAGGAGGAGCAGGCCTTGTTTCTCCACTCCATCTTCCTCTCCAGTTCTCTCACCACCACTGTTTTCTTCCCATCTCCCATTGTTTAACATCAACTTTAGTTCACAGAATGGTGAAGTTAACACCCCCATCGCCCAGGACGAAGTTCTTTGTCCTTTCTATTAGTAGCGCCCGACGCCCAAGACGAAGTTTTATCCATAAGACTGAAGTTTATTGATAGAGTGGTTTGGCTACATCCAGAGTAGTAGAAAAAGAGAGTAATGACAGGCTTTGATCTCGCCGCCAGGCGGAAGTTGCCCAGCTGGAGCCCCGGATTAGTTCCAAACATTCTGTGCTCCTCCCAGCTCAGTTTATACTACTCTGGCTACATCTAGCTGCTACAGCCACATCCGGAACAACATCCGGTCAGTCGGTAAAAGTGCTCCATTGCTATAAATCGACTGGGTGCTATAATTTAATGGATTAAATAACCCTGGGCAATTAAGGTGTTAATTAATTGCATTATCCCAGGTAATAAAGATGAACTGTACATCACCACAAAGAAGAAGTTTCTTAGGTGGTTATGTTGGGCTGTTCCGTGGTGTGTTTTCATTTATGTAGATGGAGAATGACTGGCGAATAGCTGCTACAGGATAGTTTATCAGATGGGCAAGTGTGCTCTGGGGTTAGCTCTGGTCAAAGACGGCAACCAGATAAGAGAATTATGATTCCAAAAGGTCTACAATAGTTGTAAACACTCCAAAAAATGTTAAAGTACTCCCTTTTGATTTGAGAGAAGCCTGGCGTTCTAAGCCTAATCCCCCTGTGGGGGGGAGAAGAAATGAATGAAGAAATAGCTTATGTTTTCCCAGGTCCCATGTGGTCCCGTAGATTTATGTTGACCCGACAGTCCAGTCAACTCTGCAAAGCTTATTTTTGCTTTCCTGCAGCTTTAATTCTCAGGGTTCTCTGTCACGCCATGCAGCCTCCTCATGCAGTGCCGCCCACTGCTGCTGCTGTGGCATCAGACACCCCCCTGTTCCCCTGTTGCATATCTCCTCCCGAACCACGCTTCATTACCATGCAACCTGGCAACCTGCGACGTCTCCAGAGCTGTAGCCTTTTTCACCTCCGAGCTGCTTGTTATTGTGCTCGCGCGTTTCACTGTGTACTTTAACCCATTTAGGACTTTGTGAGACCACATTCTATAAATATATTCTAAATCATTTTTTTTTTTAAACCTACTGTATGTGTTTCTATAATCATATCGGTGGTTTCTCAAACTATTTCATATCAACAACCCCTAAAAGAAATCAGATGTAATCGCCCCGCCGACCCCCATCTGAAAATATTTTGTTCCCCGGAGGGACCCCCCAGAAGCAAAGATATGAAGTTAATGACGTTCGTTGTGAAATAATATATACTGTACATCCAGAGATCCAGATCCAAGATTTGCACAATGTTTTCACGATTTAAAAACTTAATACCAAATCTACAAGCTTCGTATCGCGGCACTTTGTGCCGCGCTCTGAGCTTGTAGATCTGCTATTTTTTCAACGGCTAAAGTTTAAAATTATGGTTAAAGTGGATGAAAGCTACCTCTTAAACCCCACGGGGGTCCGGGAGGGAAAATCAAAAATATCGGAGTTGGAACCTGAGACCTTGACCAGCCCCATTTACCCGCTGAGAGCTGTTCATGAGGTGGACATCCCCAATCCCCCACCGGCGGGGGATTGGGGCTCAAAAGGTTTTAAGGTGACACGGATGCGTTCCCGTCCTGAATGGGTTAAAGAGATGAGGCCTAGAATGTGGCTGTCGCTGAGTCGCTGACCCCGACCGCTGTTCTGCATCTTGTGTTTATAATGTTTCCCCCCACGGTGACACACACAGTCTGTGGTATTGCACGGTTATTATTTTTCCTTTTGAAATGTTTGTAATAATTTTTAGTTGCAAGTATCAACTTTTCTTCTGTGCTGTAAAACCATAGGAATAAACTGAACAGGCACTGCCGAGCACAGCTGCACATCCAGCCTCTCTGCTTAAGGCCACGTGCCTTCTTCACGGGGATTGTGTTCGTTTAAAATGTATTTGGCAACAGATTACCTAAATACCTGCATATTGTTGTAATCAGTAATATGGTTAAGTACTTTAGATTGCTCCAAAATAAAACATTCTAGTAAGTTAACCAAGGGTTACAAACGGGTTATATATATATTTCCAAATTAAAATCATATGCAGGATTAATCTGTAACTGACTACATTTTGAAAGTATTTATGTGCAGTAAGTAGCCTAGAAAAGGATGACACGGAAAAAGTCCTGGGGACTTGTCATTGTGGTCCTATGAATTCGATTACTCAACATGGCATGATGCAAAACTAGATAAAGTGCCCCTCGGGGAACAGGTCTCCACCAGGGCAGGTAAGGTTAACTGTGCCGGAGATTAGCTGTGGACACACACACACACACACACACACACACACACACACACACACACACACACACACACACACACACACACGGACTGAGTGCAAAACAAACTCTCTGACCCATGCCTTCGGCCTGGTGGAGACAATTAGCACAATAATAGGTAGTGTTATCTACAAATAACACTACGGGAGGTCCATTTACCTCCCCCTGTGGTCTCATGACGGTAACCTACTGTAGATAATGGATATGATGTATAGTTTTGATTTTATCGGCCATGCGGTAGCTGTCTGAAGAAATGGAGAGGCTAGTAGAACACCGGCCCAGAGTATGAGATTAGATACCAGCCACTAAAGGTGATTTATCATGCCATAATATAAAGTATGGCTATCAGTGATGGCTCATGGAGCATTCAAATACTCCTTTTGAGTTCTCGGTGGTGATTTAAAGGCTACACGGCGGCGAAGCCACAGCTATCTCAAATAGCTTCAATCAAATGCTGTGCTGCTTACTTGATCATCAAGATTGAATCATCGTTTTTTTTTTGTTTTTTCTCCTCCTCTTTACCTTTTAGTTCCATTCCAGATGTCTTTGAACCAGACTCCGAGAACATTGAGTGAGTAGTTCTTTTATCCTTCCATCCAGTATATGTGTTTATTCATTGACACATACTTGTCGTCAATGGCAGACAAACGGGTGGATTTGAAGTGACGCTTGTATGCATCGATGCCATTCAATGGTAGTGAATTAAAACCCTGACTAAGAAAGGAAAGAGGCCGCACAGCTCATAGTCACGATGCTATAAACTTTATTATTCCAACGTTTCGGCAAACTGGTTGCCTTCTTCAGGGTATATGAATAGTGAATTAAAACCCGTCACATTTTTTTCTTTCTGCACAGACAGACAGAATATTCTGTAGGCTATAATACTATTACACTGCACTGCAGTGTTCTTCTTTCTTAAGCAATTGATTAATGTACTCGTCCTCATTTCGATCAGGGCTTCAGTCTCCTCATTCGACCACGTCTATCCACAGTAACGGGACATCTTTGCGCTGCGTAAAATATGCTTTCTCCGTCTCCAACTGTGTTCAGCTCCTCACCCGCCACATTGTTTGCTTCATTTCCTTTATTTACTGCGGATTGCATTCACACCTGCACCGAATCGTAGTCAAGTGCGATTGGAAGCGAAGCGAAACCCCTGTTTTTGGGCGGAGTAAAATGCGGTTCTTTGCTGCGCATTAGGATTCGAATGAGCCTTCACACCTGCCATTTCTGAAAATGCGCAACAGGATTAGTTTTAATCGCAGCACAGCTCTCTGGTGAGAATATGACCTTACTGTCGAAGTGTCCTTGAGCAAGACACTGAACCCCTAATTGCTCCTGATGTACTAGTTGGTACCTTGCATGGTTTCCGCTGCCATCGGTGTATGAATGTGTGTTTGAATGGGTGAATGTAATGCACAATCTCTGTAAAGCGCCTTGGATAAAGGCGCTATATAAATGCACCATTTACCATTTATTTGTGTCCGCGGCAATCTCCCAAAACCACTGGACTGATCAGCGCCACATTTCTATTGCACAGTGCCAGTTAGTAGGCCCAGGAAGTAAAGCAACCCCTGAATGCATTTCACATGTTATGATGAATATCACGTCGGGCAAGACCCACTGTACGCTGTGCATTGCTGGAATTTGGCGGTAGTACCGCTCAAATAAATGACATTGACGCTTTACAAATCGGTTTACATTTCTCCGTGAATGAAACAATTGTTGTGATTTGGTCGAACAATATCTGGGGGAAATACAACCGACGGATATTCCGGGCCGACATTTCCGGCTATGCAATCTCTGCCTTATATTGTCAGTCTGTGACCAGGCTTTTCTCTTCGCAAATGAGTAAGGCTGGGACCGAGGCTAGGTGAATATTGTTATACTTACTGGGCTGAAACCGAAACTTTGCATCATTCTATCCAGGAGGGGGAAAAAAAGGCATAAAACATTGAAATTATAGCAAAAATGCAATACAGTGAGGACATGAATAACAAGGAATAGCAAGACCCGGATATATTTCTACTTGCAAAAAAGATATTTCAACCTTACTACTACTTTGTACTACTAGGACTTTGCAGAGGAAATTATGTACATGTATAATGATTAAAATTATATTAATTTAATCATTTAGATTTGGGGGATATCTTTCACAATAATAAATGTGCATGTTCCAGACATTCTAATGATCACAAAGAAATATACAGGCTTACTTTTTTCAGGGTTAAAAGTTAAATGTTAACTTTTAAGATTTTGAAGTTGTGTGAATTTGTGCCTCTGTGGGGGGTATTTATATGCAAATATCATGACCAAGACTAAACAATGAACATCAATGATGATGTTTAGGTGGAAAAAAACCCGAACTAAAATATATTAATTAAGTAATTAATTAAAATAGAAATGTTGACCAAAAGCATCGCTGGGGCTTCCAGGGTTAAAAGATCAATTAAAAGCAAGAGTGTAGAAGTAGTAGAAGTAGGTCTTGAGCTGTGCTTTAAAAATGTCCACAGAGGCTGCCTGTCGAAGGTATAGTGGGAGTTTGTTCCACGCCGTCGGCCCGAAGAAGCAGAATGCTGCTTCACCGTGTTTTTTAAGTTGCCATTCTTTTTAGCCACAGCAAGCAGGCCAGCAGTGTTAGACCTTAGGGGGCGGTTTGGGACATATCTAGGCAGGCAGTCATGTAGGTAGGAAGGTGCGAGACCATTGAGAGCTTTATAAACGAGAAGCCATTGCAGAGAAGCTAAAACTGGAGTAATATGTTCTCTCATCTTAGTTTTAGTTAAAACTCTGGCTGCCGCATTTTGGACAAGTTGTAATCTGTCAGTTGTTTTCTTTGGCAGTCCAGAAAAAAAGTGCATTGCAGTAATCAAGCCGAGCAAAAACAATGGCGTGGATCAAGCGTTTTTTTCATCGTCCAATGACAGATTCGTGCAATATTTCTAAGGTGAAAAAAAGGCAATCTTGGTAACATGATTAATGTGTGAATTAAAGTTCAATTCAGAATCAATAACGACCCCCAAGTTCTTTACTGAACTGTTACTTTCAAAAGTCTGCTCATTATTGATTCTGTCTGCTCACTAGAACCGATTATAAGAACTCGATAGCCATAGTTCTGACTCCATTAGCCCCCTCTAGTTTAATAGACCACAGTGCTGTAGTATCTAGAAGAGACAGTAAAGTATGTGTACAGTGAGCTCGGACAGCTCTGTATGAATTGACACATCTGGTGTGAAATATGTATTTATGCATCGTCCTCCTCCTCTACTCTCCCTGCAGTCTGCAGTCTTCTCTCTCATTAACACACCGTGCCATAACTCAACCCCTTGCAAACGATGGATTATAGAGATTGACCCACTGGATCATAACTCATAACGTACTCTATAATTAGTTTATGTACTGTATCTCGCACGGCATGCCAAATTATCATGTCATCATAACGGCCAATGAACACCTAGATTTTTATACATTGCAATGTGTGACACTTCCAAATAATGATGGTGCTTACAGTGCTGCAGTTATCGAAATGTCAATGGGCTTGTTGGGAACATTGGCTTTTGCGTGTTCTGGTTTTTTATCATAAGACACAATTACTGAATGCCAAGTGTCCAGGTTTTGTTCAGAAAAGGTATGAGACTTATTTACTACGACACTATGGCACATTAGGAGTCCAACTACTAGGGGTTCTCAATAGGGGTGCACGATTATCAAATTATGACCGATATCCGATCTCCGATTATTGGCAGGGTCATATCTGCTGATACCGATTCTGACCGATTCCGATATTATACAGAGGACCACAATGGAAACAAGCCTTTTCCCTAGGAGCTTAGCCCAAAGTCTGTTAATAAAGTATCCAATCAAACAACTACTGAATGAGATGAGTACAGTACACACATTAAATGTGGAATTATTTGTCTTTTTTCTTTATTTTTTTGCTGGTGAAAACCGATTAAATAATGTGTACTATTTTGGGACCAATTCCGATACCAATATGACGTTTTTATGGCCAATTCTGATTATTGTACTGATTTAAATTGTGCATCCCTATTTCTCAATTGATTTATTTGCAAGGACCCCTTAACCCATTTTGACCTGAGATAAGATTCTAAAAATGTCTTCTACATCCTGACAGTTTTCTGAAAAAGCTATGTTTCTGTCAGTGGTTCTTCGATTTTTCAAAAATAGCAGACCAAAAGCTTGTAGATCTGCTATTTTTCAATAGCTAAAGCATAACATAATGTTAACACCAAAAGGGGTTCCCGCCAAAAATGGGTTAACTCAGAGTGTACAAAACCAGCATGGTGTTGAACCCTGGTCAAGCTATTAGGACCTCAGAAATAAACAAATTGATCTCATTATTATACAGGTACTGTATGAATGAATGCATTTTTATTTTCGTGTCTTGTCATAAAGACCCATCCCTTACGGGATTATAAAACACCAACAACATAAATAAACAATATCACGTTCACTTCCCACACAGAAGTTACACCAAGTATTTGATAAAAAATTATATCACATAAGTTTTCTTTGTCCGTATGTCCCAAGCTTTCTCTATATATTCTGCTAATGCAGTAATACTGTAATTACTATACAAAAAATGTCTTACTTTTACACTCCAACATGCCATTTGATATGGCTAAATGGAGTGAATCCTCATGGTTTTTGGGCTTAAAATATTGGCATGAAGCAAATATATATATATATATATATATATATAGTAAAAAGCACTTTAACATGGATGACAAATAAATCGGTAAGTGAGAGTGCTACAATTTCCAACCAGACAGTATATAATTATCTAGTTGTAGAAAATGGCAGGAAAACGTGTTGGACAATAATAGGACAAATATTGGACTCGGCCAGTAAGTGCACTGAACCATTATGTTTGTCTGTCAGACGTCTGTGAGAAGGAAGAGGATCGAGGCTACCATTGTCACAGTTTCAATTCAAGTCGAGGTGTAGCTTTAATTTGTTTTTGACAGAGTGACAAAGTAGCTCTTTACACAGCTGGGTTCCCCATCATGAATATCTACTCCGATGTGCTGTTGGCCATGACTTATTGACTTGTCATAGTTTTTTTTCTTCTCATGTCATCACAGTGCCCTGGCGGCTGGCGGGGTCCTCTTATCCCATTTTGGACTGAGGTCGATTGAAAAACCCATGTTTCTATGTGCTCAACCTTTTTCATGTCAGGGACCCCCAGAATTATCTCTATTGGGCCACGGACTCCCCATCTCAAAATATGTAGTTCCAGGGACCCCCCCCCCCCCCCCCCCAGAAGCCAATATTTTAGTTAAACATGTTCGCTCTGAAATATATATTCAAAGATTTGTGACACATTTTCACGACCTTTAAAAAAAATAGCAGACCTACAAGCTCGTAGCGGGCCACTCGGTGGCGCGCTATGAGCTTGTAGATCTGCTATTTTCCAATAGCTAAAGCATGACATGATGCTTCAAACACCAAATGGGGTTCCCGCCCGAAATGGTTTATGACAGGAATACAAGTGTTTTCCTGTATACTGTACGTGTGGCCAGAGTGGTGGAAATTGATTCTGCACAGTTGTTGTTGTTAATGTAGTGGCCGTAGTTTGGAGTTCTCTATCCGTCAATTGGACTGAATTGTTCACCGGGCCCTTTTGACTGCTGGGTGTAGACGACGTCACGGCTGTTGATAAGAAGCACTGGAGTGTGTCCTGGCAGCCACAATCGAACAATACAAACCCATGCTGTTATAATGTATACACAGGCAGGCCTACTTCCTGGGCATGACGTGGGTTTCAAATTGAATACCGTACCCTAGTCTTTGAAACATCCTACTATACATGCGCCACGCCTCTGCGTGTGTGTGCGTGTAATGCACGTTACTCGAGAACTGTTTCACCCACCGACTTCACATTCGACACACGCGTTCCACCCCCCCCCCCCCCCCCCCCCCCCCCCCCCCACAGGGAGTGCAGTGGCCGGCATCGAGTCGGTCGGACCCACGGTTCTCCAGAACCACCACAAAAGGCTCTGGTCAGGCTCTGCCAGTGCGCCTAATGAGGCCAACTCCTTTCACCTGTGCGATTTCCAGCCTCTGCCAATTGAGGCTCAACCTCCAATCAGGCTCTGCCAGTGGGCCCAGGCACATACACAGATCTCCATGTGGGACACCGGCTGACAGTTAAAACAGATGCTATGACGACGTATATCATTAGGTTCCCAAGTTGCATCGTTCCCAAGTAGGCCGCTGGCCGACTGCGACGGGCACGTACAGGTCTAGTGAATATTAAGTATCCAAGACCACTGGTCTCAAAGTGAGGTCAAATGTGAGGCAAAATGAGCAACAGTTTAAATGCTTAAGGCCCGTTTCAAAAATGACGATCTACAAACTCGTCACGATAAACGAACGAGTTACGACACGTTGGGAGCTTGTAGATCTGTAATTTGGTTATTATGAGTTATTTCTCTCCCTGGCACAGCATCTTTTCAAAGGGGGGGGTCCACGGCAAAATACATTTAAATGGGTGCGTAGCGTTACTTAGTCCGACGTCCCAATAATCGAGGGAGGGGGCGAGGGAGTGTTTGCTCATTCTAGGTACTCCAAATATCACCTACGGCTCTGCTACAATGTAATATACATATGCGTTGTGAAGTTTGTGAACCCACGTGAGCCATGATTGTCACAGGTTTCGCGGATTCATAGTTTTGCTCGTTTACATGGAGACGGGAGGATACGGGCATTTTCAAAAATGTCCACTTTGGAAGGTGTTTTCACTTTGTTGCATTCTCCCGAAAACGCCGTTCTCGTCTAAAGGGACCCCAGCAAACATACTTTAGTTTACCGTTTTCTATGAACGCCGTTCTCGTCTAAAGGGACCCCAGCAAACATACTTTAGTTTAGCGTTTTCTATGAACACCGTTCTCGTCTAAAGGGACCCCAGCAAACATACTTTAGTTTACCGTTTTCTATGAACTCCGTTCTCGTCTAAAGGGACCCCAGCAAACATACTTTAGTTTACCGTTTTCTATGAACTCCGTTCTCGTCTAAAGGGACTCCAGCAAACATACTTTAGTTTAGCGTTTTCTATGAACACCGTTCTCGTCTAAAGGGACCCCAGCAAACATACTTTAGTTTACCGTTTTCTATGAACACCGTTCTCGTCTAAAGGGACCCCAGCAAACATACTTTAGTTTACCGTTTTCTATGAACACCGTTCTCGTCTAAAGGGACCCCAGCAAACATACTTTAGTTTAGCGTTTTCTATGAACTCCGTTCTCGTCTAAAGGGACTCCAGCAAACATACTTTAGTTTACCGTTTTCTATGAACACCGTTCTCGTCTAAAGGGACTCCAGCAAACATACTTTAGTTTAGCGTTTTCTATGAACTCCGTTCTCGTCTAAAGGGACTCCAGCAAACATACTTTAGTTTACCGTTTTCTATGAACACCGTTCTCGTCTAAAGGGACTCCAGCAAACATACTTTAGTTTAGCGTTTTCTATGAACACCGTTCTCGTCTAAAGGGACTCCAGCAAACATACTTTAGTTTACCGTTTTCTATGAACACCGTTCTCGTCTAAAGGGACTCCAGCAAACATACTTTAGTTTACCGTTTTCTATGAACTCCGTTCTCGTCTAAAGGGACCCCAGCAAACATACTTTAGTTTAGCGTTTTCTATGAACACCGTTCTCGTCTAAAGGGACCCCAGCAAACATACTTTAGTTTAGGGTTTTCTATGAACATTGTTCTCGTCTAAAACGAGCCTTAGTGTTTAAGTGTCCTTGAGACAGACTCTTTGTCTGAACCCCTAATTGCTCCCGATGTGCAGGTTGGTGCCTTGCATGGTTTCCTCCACCATCGGAATGTGTGTGAATGGTGAATGTAATGCACAATCTATGAAAGCGCCTTGTATTGGGTAAAAGTTCTATATAAATGCACCATTTGCCTGAAAAACATGAAAATGTTTGCAAACCACTGTCCCTGGTACCACTTGAGATGGTGTTTTCTTTTTTTTATTAACTGTAGCACCTATAAGCTCCCTATACATGTTTTGACAGCTGACATCCTCCAAAGACCGATGCGATCAAATAAAGGGCGCTCATGGAAACATTTTCTTCAAGGTTCGGTTGAGTGAAAGGCAAGTGGGACCATAATAAAACATAATGGCCAGTGCAGTGTGTCTGTCTTAAGGTCACTGTATTTCTCCTCCGTTATGGTGCTTGTGCAGAAGATCCAAGGCTCCACTCCGTCACTGTCTGTAATGACCTTTTGGTAAATTCAAAACCGGCCAATGTTTATTCCGAAATGTCTCATAGTTCCACACAACACATCTTCCATATAGCCATTCATATCCCGTAGTGCTGGAACCTTGGAATGCCGTGTTGACTCAAAAGGGTGGCGGGAGATGATTTTATTGTCTTGTGATGAGTGTGAAAGGACATTTGGCCAACAGCAAAACCAAACCGCTCCTATCCTCGGGCTTTTTCTCTTTAACACGGCGAGGAATTTGGCTCCAGAAAAGCTCTCACTTTCTACGTGGTATACTATACAGTACACAGGGCACATCTTTACCTTTTTGTTACATGTGGATTCCTCACAGAAATTCCAGCAGTGGAATTTTGTTTTTACTATTCATCCAGTCGAGATAGCATGGCACAGGACTTAAGTCATTGACTGCAGGGTAACATGTCGGTAGGGTAAACAACTCCAGAGAGCCTTCATGTTGAGCCCTAAATAGTTCCACATGCACTGAGGTTTGCGGGCCCCCCTCTTGTTCCTGGGGCCCCCCTCTTGTTCCTGGGGGAGTTCTGTTATCTGAGCATTTCCCCCAGAGGAGAGAGAGAGAGAGAGGGAGAGAGAAGTTTTTCCTCCTTCCTGTCAGAGCAAAGTAATTCCATTCCCCTCTTTCCTCCTCCTCGCCTCCATCAAACGCTGCGTGCCTCTCCCTGTGAGAGTGTTGTACACGGGGCCAAGAACCTCAAGAGCTCGCCCAGTGTTTGTCAGTTCATGTGAAATGGTGCCATAACTTAACACTAGTGAGACACTTGAGCTGCCGCCGCTGCCTCACAGCGGGGTGTCTCCATCTGTCCGGACGCCCCGCTCCCTCTCTGTTCTAGTCTGACACCGACACACACACACACAGAACATTAGCACCGTTTATTGACTTTCATTTCACGTCAAGGACGGCCAACTTGATTGTGTATTTGACCACGGATAGGACCCCCATCTGTAAGGGTTTGGTGCCAGGGCCCTCATAAGAGACAATCTGTGTTACCAAATGGCACCATTATTCCAATTTTAGTTTTTAATTTTCGTGATTGTTCAAAATGTCAAATCAATCAAAGAAAATAACAGAGTTTGCAAACCGGCTATTTTGAATCACTGCTGAAGCATAAAGTACGGTTAAATTGGTCCAACACATTTTGATGCTATTTTAACTCTCTTGCTGAGGACCCCCTGGAACCCCTTCCACTGTTGTCTTATTTCCTTTCCCATATCCATCCATGGATTCTACTGACTTGTCCCAACTCCCCGCTGAGTACTAAATAATCGCTGAATTTATGGGCAAAGTAATGGCATGGGTATGCGTGCGTCTGAACTCAAGGTCTTGTAATATTTTCTGCTTCTCCATTGTAACTCGCAGAGGGTGGCATTCACTCAAGAGGATTTAATAGTCGAGTATTGGCGGAATTAGCTAAAGCTAAACTTATTTGGCTTATTACAAGTTCCTTTGAATTATATCCAATGTGTTATGTGACTGCCTCGCATTTGTTCCTTTCTGAGGCACATTTCATTTCATGTAAACTGTAGTGTAACCTTTCAAGATTCATGCATGGGCGTGCCAAGATACAAGTAGGTGTTGCTTCTGAACGTCAACCTCATTGAATGAGACTAGGCTTCTGAGAGCAAGTCTGTACATGGTTTGAATGGCGAGTTCTGTGTTTAACATTGAGGGAGGGGAACCAGTAGATTAAATGGTAACACGTGATGCTCTCAATAAGGCGCCGCCGCCGCTGTGTCCGGGATCCGCTCAAAATTCCGACGGCACATTATTCCAACAAGGTGGCTTCGCGTGAGGTCAGGGACGGAGTTATAATTGGGCAAGTCGGACTAACGCGCTGACTTGTAATAATGATGCTGTCCCGTTGCGTCCACCAAAAAAAAAAATCCGTCCTGATTTGAAAAGGCAAGACACTTACCCAGTGTACTGAATTATCTATAGCTGGCTCATATGGAACCTTCTGGGCTGTCGGTCAGGACATGGAGACAGACAGGACTTTGTGTTATAGACTTAACTGTAGGTTCCAGGCAAGTCAAGAACATGATGGGCACAAACAATGTTTGGGTGTGGTCTAAACACAAATCAAAAGTATATTACATGAAGACGAGCGTTATCATACAAGGCCTGGCCCTATACCTACATCTCGGCCATGCTTAAGCCGTACAACCCACCGCGTACCTTCAGATCGTTGGGGAGGGGGTCTCCCGACTCCCATGACATCAAAGGCCTTCGCAGCCAGGGCACCATATCATACCCCATAATCTGAGGGACGCAACCTTAGTGGCTCTTTTTAAAATCACTGTTTTAAAAACCCACCTGTACACACAGGCTTTCCCCTAGATTTATTTTATTGTTTTTACTGTGATATTATTTTATTTTACTGCTTCTGTGTACTGCATTAACGATTTATTGTTGCTGTATTCCACCCAAGTGCCTCTTAAGCTGGTGTACTGCATTTTCATATTCCACTGTAAAGCACTTTAACTCTGTTTTGAAAAGCGCTTTATAAATAAAGTGTATTCATATTCATATTATTATTATTATGTCTAAAACACTGAAAAGGCACACAGCATGTACAGCATAAAAAGGCTACAAATGTTCCTTGCAATGAGGTGGAGAACGACAACAGGGCCTCTATAGAGCGGCGAGCGCACCTTTCCGAAAGCCATTTCACTTCTGCCCATAGGGGTCGCCACAAGTGCGCAAAGTTGCACTCTGTCGTTCGTACATTATTTCCAACCGCTGCTTCTTTGTGTCCTCCGATCACTAGTGTGCCCCGTGAGTGACACAGCCCTGGATAGGCCACCCGTCCTGGCAGAGATCTACGCTTCGAGGAGCGCGTAGTTTCAGCACTGAAACTTCATAATTGGTTCCTAATAATGTAGGAAATGACTTTTACTTTCTAACATTACAATAAATGACTTAGTTACGGTGTACTAAAAACTGTCCCTCTAGACGCCCAGCAGGATAGCATATTAATTATTGTTTCACTTGAAACAATATTGTGTGATGACTGATGAGTGAATAATACGCTTGAGGAATAATTTAGTCTTTTTGATGAAGAGCTTCCATTGTGATATTTGGGAGGTTTTCTTCCCCCTTGTCATAATTATTCTATAAATGGATGCTCTAAAACAAAATGCCAACAAACCCAACCCCTATGTTGCATGTTCTGCATAATAATAACTACGGCCGGTTTAGTTACTTTAGTTTCTTCTTTTTACCAGCTCAGTGGCCTAGTAGATAGTAGGGAGTCTAGGGACTTTAAGCAACGACGGCTACGGCAGTCTGTGCCGGCAACCAGAAATGGATCAGTGCTCGATACATAAACCTGCTCTCCGTCGCAGCCCTTTCTACTACGGCAGAACCTACACTTACACGTAGTGTCTACACAACGCCATGTCATAACCATGTCTATTGAAATTATAGCTGTCATAATGCTGTGTAATGTGTTGGCATGCAATGAAGAAATAACACTAATACCATACAGTATGTCACATTAACCATGTTTATTAAAAGTGTTTTAGAATAACACAGATTGCTCCAGCACCTTCCTCTTTCCACTGCTGATCATGTCCAGTGCATGTAAGAATTGACACACGCTGCATAGCCGCGTCACCATGGGAACCAATGTCTCTGTCGCCGACCGCTGTTTGCTTAACCATTTTGACAGCTTCGGCGATGACGTCATAGGCGCCGTAAATCCGGCCTAGTGGAGCCATCCTGAAAACCGTCGTTGCTTAAAGTCCCCTAGTGTCTGTCCTGGAGGTCGGGGTTCGATCCCCGGCCGGGTCACACCAAAGACTCTGACAAATGGGACCCATTGCCTCCCTGCTTGACACTCAGCATCAAGGGTTGGATCGGGGGCAAGTCCCTGCGTCATGTCCACGGGGTGTACTTCTTGTACATCGAGCTGCCTCGCGCTACAGAAACAGGAGAGCCCCGATGGGCCTCATGGCTAGTTCTTTTGATTTGTATTACCAATTTAAGCCCTAGTCGTACGATGATGAATAGTCAAAATAGTCTATCTACAAGCTCACAACACGTCACGGTCACGCATTGTGAGCTAACCCTAAATAACCCTGTGAGCTGCTATTTTAGAACATTTTTGCCTTTTAAAACATGCCCAAAACAAGGCCCCCAGATTGAGAGTGCTTGGAGGCGCTTGCAGTCACACAGGGGCTATGAATATTACTGTTGACTGTATGAATATTACTGTATTGACGTTATGTCTTGACTGGTGGCGACACAGAGCCCCAGCGGGGGATTTGTATTCATTTGTAGTCGTTTTCTCATATCTCTGTTGTTCTGGAGTTCATCCACCTGGAATAATGCATAGTGAAAAGTCAGTTTGGCAGATTTGCAACCTGTAAACGGCTTATTTTTCTTTTTTAATTACACTGGAAAGTTTTTCTTTCTTTTTCTTTTTTTTCCCCCCCTTCCTCTCAAATCCTTCATGTGACTCCTTGGGATTACCTCCCTGGTCTGCTATTAACCGCCAAGAGGAAAGGGAGAAATAGGCAACTTCAAGGAGATTTGGGAAATATACATTTTAAATTGCACACCTACAGAATTCAAGTATTAATTCATTTAAAATGTATTTCTTCATTAGACGGCTGAAATAAGCATGTTTCTGCAATGATTTTTTTTTCATGTGGTTATCAATTTCAGAATGACCAGTACCAATATTTAACAACACAGCCAGCAAGTAGGTCAACTTAATTGTTTTTACCTTTTGTGGCACTGACACTTTTTTGGGGGTGTGACTGGACAGTGCTAGTCAGTTAGGCCAACTGTAAGTGATTGATGCACAATTTGCACATCATGTCGGCAAGAACCAAACTCTGAGGGTTCAAGTTTTGTCTGTCGTGTGAATTCTGTGTGCCTGACATACTGTGTATACATTCACGAAAACCACAGTTGAGACTTGGTGGGTAATGGTGTAATTTATTTCAGTACATTTCTATTTCTATTTCTATTTCCCCAACAACACTGCCATCCTAGTCCTTTCTCTGGTCATCTCCCGCCTCGATTACTGCAACTCCCTTCTCTTCGGTCTCCCCCACAAACTCCTCCATAAAATCCAACTGGTCCAGAACGCTGCAGCCCGCATCATCACCAAAACCCCTGCCATCTCCCACATCACCCCCGTTCTTCACCAACTCCACTGGCTACCCATCAAATACCGCATAGACTACAAGATCCTCCTCAACACATTCAATGCCATCCATAACCTCTCCCCCCCTTACCTGTCTGATCTCATCCATATCAACACTCCCACCCGGTCACTCAGGTCTGCCTCCTCCACCAACCTCACTGTTCCCCCAGCTCGTTTGTCCACCATGGGGGGTAGAGCTTTCAGCCGCTCTGCCCCTCGCCTCTGGAACAGCCTTCCCCCCGACATCCGAAACATGGACTCACTCCCCACCTTCAAATCCCACCTCAAAACTCACCTTTTCAGACAAGCCTACTCCCACCTTGAGTAGAAGTCTGCTGCAGGCCTTTTGTGTGTTTTTTAAACTTGCTGTATTTTTAAACTTGCTTTATTGTTTTGTATTTTTCTGTTTTGTTAGGCGACCTTGAGTGACCTGAAAGGCGCCATATAAATAAAATGTATTATTATTATTATTATTATTCTGCTCCATCAACATGAGTCGGGGGGGGGGGGGGGGGGGGGGGAAGAAAAAAAGTATTCTCAACGGTGTTCATTTCCTTTCAGAAACATGACGCCCCAAACTACTTGCTCCAGAGAGGAAGATGCCGCCGACCCTCTCATCCCCCTCAAACGCAAGTGCAAAACTCTAAGAGAAGACCGCTGAGGAGATCAAAATGATTTTGTTTGTTTTGTGGGGTTTTTAATTTTAAAATTCTGTTTTATGCAGTCAGTTGTTTAAAGGAAATACGGGTCGTTGTTAAAAATATTTGTCATACTCCGTCATTTCACAGCTTCAATGACCTTTGAGGTACTTGACGAGCATAAAAATAAATGTTTGAGCTAATTGCCAATGCAAAACGGTCATGTGTGTAGTTTGCATGTTGTCCCCGTGTCCCCTAGGGTAGGTACCCTCACATAAATCGTGCAGTAATCCTGGTCTCGATACTGCCTCCCTCTGGCCAGATGGAGGGCAAAGGGACTTGTTGGAATAACTTGTTCCTTCCATATGGACTTTCCTCGGTTGGACGTATCGTGTGGAAGGAACAAAACGGGTCAGTACTTAGGTCAGTTTGTTGCTCTCCCCAGGTTGGCAGAGGGAGTGTAGCGCCCAGGATTGCACTAGAGTTGACAATTGACACTGAGTGAAAAAAAATGGGTTACAAAAACGGTGGGATAACAATTTGGTAGAAGAAAAAAAGGCTAAAGATCCACCCTGGGACTTGCTGTAAAGTATATATTTGAATAGCGGCTGTATGAATGGCTCAAACTAAAAGCCCTTTATCCTTTTGTGTTTGGCTGTCAGATAAACTGATAAACCTTTCAGCCGTTTGCGTCATGTGTGTCTTGTTTGCTGCTTCCTCCGATTATCAGAGCTGTGACACAGACGTGGCAATTGTAATTCTAGCGGAGCACCTATGGCTCTCCCATCGATCTGTGTGCGCGCACATTGTGGGGTGGCGGTCTAATTCAATAAACTGGAAATAATAGGTTTCTTAGAAATGGCCTGATAAAGGCTGAGCGGGAATAAATAAACAGGGGGAGGGGGTTGCATCTGGCGTGTGAGGGAGAGCGAATTGGAACACTTTCGGCACTTTTCGATTGAAAACCTGCCTTGCCTGGAGGCTGAACAGGACGATCACGCTGAGACTTGAGTGACTCTGACCCCCAAATACAGAGACTCTCTGACAGAGACTATCCATCCATCCAGGCAAAGGTTGTAGAGCATTTCCATGCCGGCGTCACAGACGCCACTGGACACATCACCGTGACGTGACATGCACATTCCATCACACACACACCCCTCGCTTCTGCGCCTCCTTACCTTCCCCACACACAGCTGCAAAACGGGTTATCCCGGCAGGAACAGCAGGCATGTCACTCTGTGTTTCAAACCACAGCAGAGTGCCATGCCTGGCTCTAGATCCACGCTTGGACTTCGGGGAGGCAGCAGCAGGCTGTTATCTTGGGTACCAGACCTAGGAACCATCCACACACATTTTCCACGATTTCCGATGGAACTCACCCGCACCCTATTTGTCTACTACTGAACGGAAAAACATTGAGCGGTTGCTGGGGGAAAAACACTTTTGATGGAAGCGGATAAGGTTGCCTCGCCTCGGCAAAGTGAAACAAACTGGAAGATTGACAATTTTCCATGGTAATTAAATAATGATTTTTGTTCCTGGTCTCTGCCTAAACAAGCACTCGCTGCATGAGCTGAAAGAAGCTGGGAAGGTGCTTTGATGCATCGTGGTGTCTGTGCAGAACTCAAATAGCTGCAGACAGTACTTTATTTTCTGTTTGTGTGCTTGGCCTTGGAGTGTCAAATTGGTGAAGGTTTACCACCATAGGATAATACATGCAGTCGCAGCAGCCAATGTGGTTATTTAGTCTCTTAATACTTTTCATTGGTTCAATATTTATTTATTAAGCCCACAGACATGGGCATTAACTTTTTGAAATGTTTTAAATAAAGTGAAAATGGCAGATCTATGAGCCCATGATGTAATCGTCTCTTTTCACTACTGTTGTACAACACTGTGAGGCATTGGTTTTCAACCCTTTTCAAATCAAGACCCTTTTTTATTATTCAGCATTTGAGCCACAGACCACCATTTGAGCCACAGACCACCATTTGAGCAACAGACCACCATTTGAGCAACAGACCACCATTTGAGCAACAGACCACCATTTGAGCAACAGACCACCATTTGAGCAACAGACCACCATTTGAGCCACAGACCACCATTTGAGCCACAGACCACCATTTGAGCCACAGACCACCATTTGATGAGATTTAGCCTCTCAGACCCAAAACCATTCCTCACTGTATTGATGTGGCACCATAGGAGAGAACAGGGCAAACGATCAAAATAACAATTCTTCTACTTTTTCTAATATGTAGTCGTCTTGTAAATCAAGTAATGCTGATGTTTAACAATACTTTAACTATTGAGAGCGTACAATGAAACCAAATGGACCCGTACGGGTCATTTTACACCCTCAAGAGTTAAAGATCTAGAAAAAAAAGTCCATTAATTTTGGTTACCAACTCTCCATTTAGCTGGGGACCACCTGGAACCCCCTCACGGACCACTGGTGGTCTCCGGACCACTGGTTGAAAACCACTGCTGTAAGGCATTGGTTTATGAAAAAACAAACTTTGAAATATGGAGATACGATTTCTGCCTGATGGAAACAATATGAAATATGGAGATACAAGGTTCTGCCTGATGGAAACAACATGTAGTAGCCTACCGAGTTTAAGTTTGAAATCACAGAAGAGCACAGTGGCCTACAACAGTAATTTAGTAAATCCCAGCCATCTGGCTCTGACACAACTAAAGCTTGAGGTATTTGCAAATAACAGCTCCTGTTTGATCCAGGTGTGCTAGGATTTAGATTGTGTTCTTATTGAAGAAATCCCCCCTTTTTTTTCTCTCTCTCCTTTTTGGAAATGGTGAGTTTGGCCGAGTGAATATGATGGGATCGAATACCCCATTGTTGGAACACCGAGGGAGGCCTACAGTGGTGTAAAGTAACTAAGTACATTTACTAAAGTACTGTACTTAAGTACAATATTGAGGTCTTTGCACTTTACTTGAGTATTTACAATACTTTTACTTCTACTCCACTACACCTCGGCTCTAGATATTGTACTTTTTCTCCACTACATGTATTTGAAAACTTTATTGACTTTTTAGATTTTGGTTATTATTACAAGACAATCGTTATGATTAACCACTTCAGCCCTCATTTTTGCCCATCTACATTTTTGCCCATCTACAAGCTCAGCTTGTGGATCTGCTATTTTCAGACATTCTGTACAACGAGTACTTTCGACTTTGGGAACTTTGAAGTACATTTTAATACCAATACTTTGGGACTTTCACTTGCAGTGTTTCTACAGTACATTAGCAGTATTGACACATACTTTTACTTGTAGCAGTGTTTCTACAGTACATTAGCAGTATTGACGCATACTTTTACTTGTAGCAGTGTTTCTACAGTACATTAGCAGTATTGACGTATACTATTACTTGAGTGAAAGAAATGTGGGTACTTTTCCCACCACAGGAGGTCTAGTTTCTTCCTCAGAATGTGCTAGTATGCATTCCATGTCCCTCTTCCAAAAGGTACGGTACAACCATGACAGCCTTTTGTCCAAGTTAAGAACCAGAAAGTCCTAAATGATTGAAGCTGCCTCTCTGCAGATGTCCTAAGACATGGATGACCAATCTGAATGACATGGTCAGAGATTTAACTTAATCTTTTCCTTGAGGGAAAGTATATCACAGAGCATCCCAAAGAACCCCGCGATGAACAACACATTCTGTCCCCCTGACTGCAATTCATTTAGACCTGACATTCTACAAATGTCTTCTAAATCCTGACCGTTTTCTGAAAAACTTGTGTTTCTATATCAGTGGTTCTCAAACATTTTCATGTCAAAGACACCCCAAAAATATATGTAATTGGCCGCCGACCCAGTGACCCCCACCAGAAGCAAAGATTTGAGTTAAAAACGTCCGCTCTGAAAGAATATATATAAAAAGATTTCCAACACATTTTCTCCAGTTTTTCAAAAATAGCAGATCTACAAGCTTGTGAGCTTGTAGATCTGCTATTTTTCAATGGCTAAAGTACGACATAATGCTTGAAAAACACCAAAAAGGGATTCACGTCCGGGAATGGGTTAAAAGCATTGCCCTATAAGATCCAGCTGAAATTAATTATGCATGTTGAAATATGCCAGTCTCTTTATACAGCAGGCCATCTGATACGGACTGTACAAGCTGTCAAAACAACTGTCATGGTGATAGGCCGCTATACAACATCTGGTAAGACTGCTCCATTATTCCTCTCTTCTGCTTTGTTGACGGCTTGTCAGAAAGTCGAATACTCACGAAAAAATGAAGGCCTGGGTGCCGAAGCTCGAACTGTAGGAGGTAGTCCTACGTACTGTACATGTACATGTGACTTGCTGATGCGTGGTCAATATATGCAGACTGTTGACAGGCAGCTACCTGCTACCTTTAAACACATCTTAAATCTGAGGACTTTTTTGTATACTATTTAAATTAAATAGTCTTGAGGAAAACATGCTTATTTGTCCTAAAGTGGCTGCAAACGATTGCTGCTGTTTTGATAGAACAGGCAAAGCAATCATCTCTAGTCTGGAAGGATAGCTGTTGTTGCAATCAGTTATCCAATCCAAGAGACAAGATGAAAGTTATACGGTAATCAAAGCCAGGAAATTAAATGATTACTCCATAATTACCTTTAACGAGTTTACACTAAGGAAGTTACAGACTGCCTGATTAGTTGGTCGTGCGCCTTGTTGCGCAGTGAACAAATAGCCAATCTTGGATCACAATGTGCTATGAGTTTGTAGATTGGCTATTTTGTGTGTGACACCGGCACACAACTAATTATAAAACCGGCTTTAAAAGTAGTGGAGATATTTTTATTCTAAATTCTAAATGTCATGCATGCTATTCTACTTCTCGTTAGGTTGATGCATAGGTTGTATCCTCACTAGGTCTGCATCGTGACCCTATTCTAGGCTGACCATTCCAAGCATGGCTACCTGGAATTGTTCAATGTTGTGAGTTTTAAATTAAAATGATTGCAGTTTACTCCCATTTTTACTGTCTCATCAACAACATTTTTGAGGACACGGTTTTCCAAGAAGTGCGTGTGGCCACTGGTTCAAAGAACACAAGAAGTGCGTGTGGCCACTGGTTCAAGGAACACAAGAAGTGTGTCCAGGCCATACTTATGATGTAAACTGTGTGTGAACTGCAGCTCCTGAGAACAGATATATTGGTCTTTGTCTTGGTCCTTTTCCAGGTAGATCAGTGTAGTCAAAGTCGTACGATTAGTCACACACGTTACTGCAGTGAAATTTGTTCTCCGCATTTGACCCATCTCTTGGAGCGGTGAGCCGCAGCATGCGCCGCGCTTGGAAATCATCAGTTGATTTGACCCTCAATCCAACCCATTGATGCTGAGTGCCAAGCAGGGAGGCATTGGGTTTTTACAGTCTTTGGTATGACCCGGCCGGGGATCGAACCGGCGACCTCCCAGTTTCAGGAAGGACACTCTAACCACAAGGCCATTGTCTGGTGACAGATAAGAGAGACATTTGCAATATATCATCAATGTTGGGAAAAGTACTCACTTTTCTTTACTTAAGTAAAAGTATCAATTCGGCATTCAGTACATTGTAGAAATACTCAATGTACAAAAGTATTGCCAAATTCGAAATGTGCTTATCCTAAAAGAAGCTCTCGTCACACAGATTTCGCTGATGAAATGGCGCTTATCAGTCAATCCTTGGAGTACGCTCAGCCTCTCCTTCAATCTCTTGAGCAGGCCTCCAACTGAGTTGGTCTTTATCTCAACGAGACAGAAACTAAATACGTACATTTATGCAAAACCAACAATAACTTCGCTATTAAAACACTTAAAGGACCACTTCAACACTTTATATCTTCATATAATAGGACCTCATTATAATCATGATAAAATGGCACCATTGTTTTGTGTCTCATAGGAGGGCTGTGGGCAGTTGAGAAACCCGTCCACCAGTGAAAAAAATCTCACAAATCGTTACACAGTATCTCTATAGTCATGTGCTCAAGTCGGATCTGTCCGATATTTCATATTCCATCCTAATTGGCTATAATTGGCTTTCAAAGTTTGCAAGATTGGCCATTTTGAACAAAAGAAAATTAACGCAGCGTGTAATTTACGTGAAATCTTTCACACATTTTCTTACTAGGCTGAGGAATATATCCCACCCTTTTCACATTGGCCTGTTATAGTGCCACCAACAGGTTGATTTTTGCAAAACACATTTTTGTAACAAAATGCCTCAAATCATCCAATTGCCATCAATGGTGTAAGAACAAATGGCACCCTTTTCACATTGGCCTATTATAGTGCCACCAGGAGGCCACACCTGTCCTGGTGGAGACCTGTGCCCCTTCAAAACTTTTGTTTTGTTTTCCCAAACATTTTTTTTAATAAGCAAAAAAGAACAGACAGACAAGCTCACAACATGTCATGGTGTGAGATAGTACAGTAGATCAGCTGTTTTCACTAATTGTCGTACAACCATTTTCTGTAGGTCTTAAATGGTTAAATTCCCTTTGTTTCACCCTGCATTTTCCTCAAAGTGTCCCCTATCATTTTGGAAGGCCTCACTGTTTGTCTGCCTGCTGACATTGGCCGATACTTGCAATTTGAAATGAATCCCACCCAGCGAGCTGAAATAGAATGGAAATAGATTTTTCAGCATTTCTTTCTTCCAAAAGTAAGGGACACTTTCATGCAAATAAATGGTTATTTTGCATATTTTACCAGCTTTGTTTTTCCAGAATATGTTTCATGGCATGCAATGACTGTCTTGAGTGACATTCTACCACAAATATACTGTACTATTTGTTTCATTTCTCAGTTTGTTTTGACATGGCACACGTCTCTCTGTCATCCAGATGCAATTTCATGATTTAATGGGAACATTATGACAAAGACAACTGATTTCTAAATCGTGCCTGCAGTTTATAGGCAATCATCAGACTCGGTTCTTTTCTTTTAGAGGAGACTATTTTAAGTTCCGGAGACGTGCAGAGAATGTTAGAGAGGCACTGACTGTTACTGGAGATGCAGCCACTACACAAGTAAGACGCGCAAACACGGGAAGCGAACGCAGCTGTGTGTGTGTGTGTGGTTGTTTGTGTGTGTGTGTGTGTGTTTGTGTGTGTGTGTGTGTGTGTGTGCTACAGCTGCGCCCTTTGGTGGCGGGTGGGTGGTGTCACAGCGGGACAGACACACAGACACACAGACATGAGCTGCAGGGTCTCATAGTTAGTGCTCAGTGCGTTCACAACTTCAATTTCTACACAAATTATTTTTAACAACAAAATGCTGCGTTCAAGGTTGAGGTTTTCATTTTGTTGAACACTTGTTTACACTTTTCAGTGTCAAGTCTGTGTATATAACACAATGTATATATACTATATATACATTGTGTGTGCGTTCACGCGCTGAGAGAGAGGGAGTTTATTTTTTTAAAGCATGACCTCTAGAGGGCAAGCCATCTTGTGTGTGTGTGTGTGTGTGTGTGTGTGTGTGTGTGTGTGTGTGTGTGTGTCTCAGTCATCAAGATGGATATCTTACCTTACATTAATTTCATCAGCTCAATGATCCCGCTGTCACATCCAACAGGATATTGGCAAATTAACTAAACTTCTTATCACGCTTCAATTAAAAAGAATCGGGTAAGGGGATGGGCATGTCCTCATTTTCATGAAGTTTCAACTATTGGTTATATATACGGTTACTTCCCGGACAGCAACAATATAGTATATCATATAATTAAATATACAAAAAAAAAATAACAATAAAATGTTTTATGGTCATGATTTACCAACGAGCCTGGATGGGTTGATTCTAGGCTTAAAATATGAATCGGTGGAACCAGAAAATGTGTGCTACTGCTATGCCCTATACCAGGGTTGGGCAACTGGCGGCCCAAACTGGTGACCTCGCCACAAAGCGGTGACCTCGCCGCAAAGCGGTGACCTCGCTGCAAAGCGGTGAGTGTGACCTTGCGGTGACCTCGCTGCAAAGCGGTGACCTCACTGCAAAGCGGTGACCTCGCTGCAAAGCGGTGAGTGTGACCTTGCGGTGACCTCGCTGCAAAGCGGTGACCTCGCTGCAAAGCGGTGAGTGTGACCTTGCGGTGACCTCGCTGCAAAGCGGTGACCTCGCTGCAAAGCGGTGACCTCGCTGCAAAGCGGTGACCTCACTGCAAAGCGGTGACCTCGCTGCAAAGCGGTGAGTGTGACCTTGCGGTGACCTCGCTGCAAAGCGGTGACCTCGCTGCAAAGTGGTGAGTGTGACCTTGCGGTGACCTCGCTGCAAAGCGGTGACCTCGCCCCAAAGAGGTGACCTCGCTGCAAAGCGGTGACCTCGCTGCAAAGCGGTGACCTCACTGCAAAGCGGTGACCTCGCTGCAAAGCGGTGAGTGTGACCTTGCAGTGACCTCGCTGCAAAGCGGTGACCTCGCTGCAAAGTGGTGAGTGTGACCTTGCGGTGACCTCGCTGCAAAGCGGTGACCTCGCCCCAAAGAGGTGACCTCGCTGCAAAGCGGTGACCTCACGCTGACCTCGCCGCTTTACGGTGACCTCGCGGTGACTTTGCCACAAAGCGGTGACCTCACGGTGACCTCGCCGCAAAGCGGTGACCTCATGGTGACCACACGGTCACCCATTGTCTTTTGTTAGTCCCAGGAACCATTAGGAGGCCTTTGTCAGAGGACCGCAGGGATCTCACATTGACCTTGGGGGGCAGAAGATCACAAATGTACGGAGGGGCCAGGCCATGTAGGGCTGTAAAAGTAGTTTAGGATTTTAAAATCTATTCTAGCCTTGATGGGCAGCCAATGGAGTGTGGCTAAGACCGGGGTGATGTGTGCTCGACGGTTTGTGTTGGTGAGAATTCTGGCTGCTGTGTTCTGTACGAGTTGAAGTTTGGATAATGAGGATCGAGCTGGATAGAGTGGTATAAAATCCGTTACAATAGTCAAGGCGGGATGAAACAAATGCGTGCATGATTTTTTTTCTAGGTCAGAGGGAGTGAGAATAGATTTTATTTGAGAAATGTTGCATAAGTGATAAAAGCATGCCTGGGTAACTTTCTTTACATGGGACTCAAGGGTCATCCTGCTGTCAAAATGTACACCCAGGTGTTTGACTGTTGGTTTTACATTTGCTGCCAGTGGGCCAAGGGACTGTCGAATAATGTGGGAACTAGCTTCTGGGCCAATGATGAGGATTTCAGTTTTGTCTGCGTTGAGCTGTAGAAAGTTTTGTGCCATCCAGTTTTTTATAGCGGATAGGCAGTCATGCATGATTGAGAGTTTACCGAGGTTGTCTTGCTTGAACGAGAGATAGATCTGAGTATCATCAGTATGACATACCTTCAAAGCTGTTAATAAGGGAGCCCAGGGGGAGCATGTAGAGTTAGAAGAGGATTGGACCAAGTATGGATAAAAAGATCAACAATATGTACACATCACGGAGTGAGACAACAAATGAAATGTCAATAAAGCTGCAGCCTCTTGCTGAAAGAAAACATGAATAATCTGTCTGGCAGGACTGAAAGCAGCTCAGAGGATTGGAGTGTTGGAAACCTCCCCAAGACTCTTTGGCTTTGTAACGTTGCTTAGCTGGAACTGACTAACCGGATGGTGGAGGGATAGTTGTTTGTATTGTCCATATATGTTTATTTTATTTATTTGATATGGACATAAAAGTTACATTGCTCATTGCACAGTTGTACAAATTGTAGATTTGATTTAGATCGTTTACAGTGTGCTAGTTTTCACCACTTGTCCACAGGAGACTTTACCAAAAAAATTCAGTGACACTATATTTTAAAAAACACCCAATCAAATACAAAAAAAGTATACGTTCTAATAATATTTACAGCAAAATTACATAATCTACAAAACACAAGTAAACATAATCACTCTAGTAACCAGTCAGAAGCTATACATGTGAACACAGTTGATTTGATTTCAACCATAGTTTGAGTCCTCTGTAGAACACGTTACCATCCATCTCTAGTTTTAGAACCATAGTTTGAGTCCTCTGTAGAACACGTTACCATCTGTCTCTAGTTTTAGAACCATAGTTTGAGTCCTCTGTAGGACACGTTACCATCCATCTCTAGTTTTAGAACCATAGTTTGAGTCCTCTGTAGGACACGTTACCATCCATCTCTAGTTTTAGAACCATAGTTTGAGTCCTCTGTAGAACACGTTACCATCTGTCTCTAGTTTTAGAACCATAGTTTGAGTCCTCTGTAGAACACGTTACCATCTGTCTCTAGTTTTAGAACCATAGTTTGAGTCCTCTGTAGGACACGTTACCATCTGTCTCTAGTTTTAGAACCATAGTTTGAGTCCTCTGTAGGACACGTTACCATCTGTCTCTAGTTTTAGAACCATAGTTTGAGTCCTCTGTAGGACACGTTACCATCTGTCTCTAGTTTTAGAACCATAGTTTGAGTCCTCTGTAGGACACGTTACCATCTGTCTCTAGTTTTAGAACCATAGTTTGAGTCCTCTGTAGGACACGTTACCATCTGTCTCTAGTTTTAGAACCGTAGGCAAAGAGTTCCATAGTTTGCTCCCTTTACTGAGAAGGCAAACTGTCCGAATGAGTTGTTACGCCTATAGGAACTATACAGTTACCACTTGTTGAGGCTTGTGTGGTTGCTCTACCAGAGCTCGGAAGTCTATCAACCAGTCCAGAGAACAAAGGTGAAACATGACCATGTAAACAATTTGATAGTAGAAAAAAACACAACATTTTCAAACGTAAAAAGGTTGTGTGTTTTTTAAGATGCCACAAAGGTGCCAAAGATACCTCATCGGTTGTTGATCCGATGAGATAATAGTAATATTACAGTAGGCTACCGTTAGCCTAAAGCATTTCACATTCTTGTAGGAGTGAGTATCAAATAAATCCTCTTGAATATACTATCGATTCTTATATAATATAGAGTATAACTTAGGCTTAAATGTCTTGATCCACACAATGCCTCCGGCTGTGAATGCATGATGACAGAATGAAGTGCTTATTACTAGGTTGTCTTGACAGCTGCGGACGTCTCTCTCTCTGGGGTTAAACTACGTCTGATCTTTTCACAAAGACATGTAATGTGTGGAGAAAATGCAGAACGACCTTGTGTAACCCCTGTGCTAATCTCTTAGAGTAGAGGTTAATTACGGGTTAAAGCCAATATCAACGTCTACTTAACATTGAATGATCTTGATGGGGGTCTCACCTGAGGCACCGCTTTGACACGGACTTGGTTTCGTAGATAGCCTAATACCTCTGAGCAGTGTTGTGTTAAATTGCACTAGAGCCAGTACAAAGTGCAATACAACCCAAAATGTTCATGGATTATGGTACACCTTAAGCCATTTAAATCCTGACAGTTTTCTGAAAAACCCATGTTTCTATCAGTGGTTCTCAAAAAATGTCATGTCAAGGACCCCCAAGATTATATGTAATTAGCCGCCGACCCCCATCTGAAAATATGTTGTTCCAGTGACTCCCCAGAAACAAAGATTTTAGTTAAAAATCTGGTAAATGGTAAATGGTGCATTTATATAGCACCTTTATCCAAGGCGCTTTACATAGATTGTGTATTACATTGGCCCATTCACACACACATTCATACACCGATGGCAGCTGAAACCATGCCAACGCCAAACCGCACATCAGGAGCAATTAGGGGTTCAGAGTCTTGCTCAAGAACACTTCGACACTAACTCTGGGGGGAGCCCGCCAGCCCGGGTTCGAACCGGCAACCTTGCGGTTACCATCCAGCCACCGCCGCCCTGAAAGAATATATATTCAAAGATTTGTGCCACATTTTCACGATTTTTAAATTCTATTTTCAATAGCTAAAGTATAACATAATCCTCAAAACACCAAAAGGGGTTCCCGTACTGAATGGATTAAGCCATTTTATTTTTACACACACTGGTAATTCGGCGATAATATTCTAATGGCATCATATCGTGTCTGTTTACAGTGGTGTTGTGGACTAATTTAATTCCAGCGTACACCTGGCATCATCTCATCGGTTCACCAATTCAATTTGGACGTAGAAAAACCCCCCAAAATAACCTTCCTGGAAGCTGAGTTTATTTGACGGTATCTTCAGTTGATGATTTCAAGGGTGTCCATGTTCATCTTCTTCATCTTCCACCTGCACCGATAATATGACATTCTGAACGGGAACCCCTTTTGGTGTTTTAAACATCATTTTATACTTTAGCTATTGAAAAATAGCAGATCTACAAGCTCGTAGCGCGTGTTGGGATAAAATAGACCTTTTAGCAGTCATAGCAGATGTCAGAAAGATTCCTATATAGTGTTTGAAAAAGTAGAGACACGTCAGAATTCTCCAGGACAGACAACCCCTCTGGCCTGCGCTTCAAGGGGCGCCCCGATCAACGGACTGATCGAATCTGATTCGATCATATCTCATGTCTCTACTTTTTCAGACACTATATAGGAATCTTTCTGTCACTCTGTGACCTTGCTTGAGCACAGCTAGGGTGCACACTCTTATGAGTAATGGTAACTGCTTAACCCATTCTGACCTGAGATCAGATTCATACGAGGTTTCCGCCGGACACACACTGGTCCTGATGAACCCATTTTGACCTGAGATCAGATTCTAAAAATGTCAGTCGTTCTTCGATAAAAAAAAAAATAGCAGATCTACAAGCTCATATCGCGCCACCGAGTGGCGCGATACGAGCTTGTAGATCTGCTATTTTTCAATAGCTAAAGCATAACATGATGCCGACACCAAAATGGGTGCCCGTTCAGAATGGGTTAAGTTAAAAGGTCTACTTTATCCCAACACGCGGCACCGAGTGCGGCCTATTTTTGGGGCTCCTTGACATGAAAATGTTTGAGCACTGACATTGAAAACAGTCAGGATTTAGAAGGCATTTGTAGAATCGAGCTCGAAAGCTATGGTTTTTTGACCCCAGGGGTTAACTGGGGACAGGGAGGAACTCCTTATAGGTCAGCACACTCTATAGTAGGATTATATATAGATATTTGAATTAAGTGAATTCACTGAATATATAGAATTTCCCAAACTATTACATTTTCAAGATTTTTTGTTTAATTCGTTAAAACATCGATATACAAGCATTCTCAATGTCAAATTTTTTATTGCGAAGACCATGGATTTCGCGAAGAGATCATGGATTTCACAATGCCATGCCAGACTTCCCGGTCCTTCATTGCCACCCCCATAGTTCCTGCTTACTGATGCATGTGTCCCTAGCGATGACATCAGGGAACGACAGTTTTCTACCTCTGGTCTGCTTTGAGGCAGGACTCCAGAGAAGAAGGGAAGATATACTGTATATACTGTATAGGTTACGAGCTCATGATGCATTGAAGTGACACATTGTGGGCTTGCAGATAGGCTGTGATGGAATAGCCGAAATATAAATTATGGTCAAAGTGCATAAATTGTTCCTTATTTTGCTGCGGCGCCCCGTCAAGGACCCCACTTTGGGAACCAGCGATGTATACATTTCTTATTGTGAAACATCAAGGCATATGTACAGTACAGTATTGTAAAGCAATCTGGCCTGAAGGCAACATCAGTCAAGGGAATTAAGTGTCTAGGGTTCAAAATCGAAGTATAATGTAATGGTCCATTACACAACGAACACGTACCCCCTAAAAATGCTGAATCATGTACTTGGATATAGATATTACTTTCCTTGAAATTAGTACGTGGTGCAATTTCCCAGCTAGAGTCGTTGGCTCATCTATTTCTTCTTTCTTCTATTTAAAGATTTAATATAACCTCTTCTCATATATCTCAGCTTTGGAATGTAATTTTCGGAGTAAAAGCTCCAGGTCGAGATAAAGTGATTTCAGCCTTTCTATTTAGGGAAGATGGAGTTGGAAGGATCCATAAGGATGTTCAGATGTGGGGCGGCAGCACCCTTCAATCCCTGATAATTGGAATCTAAATGGAAAGGTGATTGGAGGGATTGGACTCTGATTTCATCTATTTAGCTGTCAATTCACATAAGGCTCATTCATAGTCTGGATTTTCGGTGGTGTTATGGACCTTCGTCTAGGGTGAAGGGACATGACACAATTTGAGAGGAGACAGGGTGAAAAGAACTTCAATTTATTTGTAGCTGCTCTTTTCTTTCAATTGCAGAGACAATTTGTACAATTCTGGTTCACAATTCTCCCATTTTTAGCTTCAGAGTGCAGGTGCTATTCTAACAAAACTAATCTAACTAGAAATCAAAAGTTTACCCCTACCTAAAGGCCCTAACAGAATGTTAAACAAAATTACAATACTAAATCCCTAACTACCCTAACTAACCAAAATTACAATAAGTTAACAAAAGAAAAGACCTGGCACCCCTACATGGTGGAGGTAGGAACCGGGCTTCTTAAACAAGGATAAATAGTTGGTTTTACAGACTCATAGATAAATTAAAGATTACTTCAAACGAAAACTGGACTAAACAAAACAAATCATAACTTACGGCAATGAACCAGAAACAATAACAAACAAAATCAAAAGGCAGGCACAAGAGAGGACAAGAGGGATCGATTCTCTGCTGCTGAATGCTGTCGTCCCCTCCAGAGCAAGAGTTCAACTGAGACTTTATACAGAGACAGGAAGAGTGCCCAGCCAACAGGAAACTGGTGTTGTCAGGGAGAACCAATAAGGAACAGAGGGGGCAGGTCCAATCAGGGACCTGTCACTCAGAGCCATGTCTGTCAATTCACTTGAGTACTGTAGCAAACGAAAGACAACTTGTTACATGCCATAAAACATCATAACAAATATCAAACTTATAATTATTATCCTAATTTAATAGCCACCATAAATAATAATTATACTTAAACAAATAACAAATAATCAAAAGGACCGTGGTCCGTAACAGTGGTGAGGTGACCACCGCTCCGGTGGTGAGGTGACCACCGCTCCGGTGGTGAGGTGACCACCGGAGCTGAAATAACGTTGAGCGGTGGTGAGTAAAAACAGAGAGAAGGGCTGGAGCGGTGGCGGTGGTTTGCTCTTCACCGCGGCTAGTGACGTCATGTTGTAGTTCGGTGGTCACCCCACCACCGAAAATCCAGACTATGTATGAGCCTTTAGTAGATGTTTGCACCACTAGCATGTCTGAGAGTTCTTTTTAGATTTTGAAGTTGATTATTTTTGCCCATGAAGCTTTCAGAAGGTTCCCCTTCCATGACCATCATAATCCATCACCATTCTATAATCTCAGACATTATTTACATCTGAAAGAATTTCTAAATGTGAATTTAAGCACGTGCCACTTGTGTCTGATTTTTTTTTAACCCATATAGGTCTGACGTCAATTTAAAAAAATCGTAAAAGTTTTATGAAATACCTATGTTTCAGTGGTGCTCAATGTTTCATGTCAAGGACCCCCATAATTATCTGCCGCGGACCCCGGAAATATGTTGTTCCAGGGAAGTATAGTCCAACATTACTAATCCTAACCCTAACCACACGCGGAAGCCACAGGTGAGTTGGCCACGTATGTCGGGACTGTTGGTACGTTGGACTCCGAGTAGAATAGCAACAGAGTGGCGACAGAGTATAACGTTGACTCCCATTGTAACGATAGAATGCGGAATTGCACATTCTATCAATGGGATAGTTCCGATGTTTGGAACTATAGCCCATAGGCACCCACTTTGCGTATGCCCCTCTGCAAGAACCCCTCTGCGGGCGATAGTGGGCCGAAAGTCCTGCACTTGATATGATACAGTATGATATAGTACTTTATTGTCAGTTCACACTGAAATTTGTCTTGCGACCCAGCAGCCAAGTATGCAGAACACATACTATTACACACACATTTGACATAACACAAAAAACAAGACAATTTACATAAAGACAAGAGCAATATCCACCGCTCAGATTACTCCGTGGCAACTACAACTCCTGATTAAGTCGTAGTAGCCACGGAGTAAACTAAGCCTTAGATTACTCTGTGCGACTACAACTCCTGATTAAATTGTAGTATCCACAGTCTGAGCGGTTGCTGTCCACTTCATTTAAGCTTAAAAGCAACAAGTTCCAAACAGCATACACATGGTTAAAATGATCACAGCAAACTAAACCATCACTTATTCTCATATAATAAATGATGATCCTCTGAATAATACATAAAATAGCAGCTTTTAATCTGTAGGTCATTATAGGTTTGTTTGTGTTGGTAATTTGTAAACAGAGTAAAACAGACATATAATTTGATTTATGATGGGGTAGAGAATTAAGTTCCAAATAGCATTATTCCTCTAGTCTAAACCTACAAATCAAACTGGTTAATAAGAATGTAAAGTATGTGCTTATATCATACTATAATTCAGTCAATGTCTGAATGAATGAATGAATGTCAGAAACACCGCCGTATCTCCTCATTGCCTGCACCAATCACTCCCACTTTTCACACAGGCATTGGCCATAATAATATGGAGGTCTTAACGAAGCCCTTTTTTCGATTTGACACATTAATGATTAATAATTAATTTATTAGTGAATTAACCTCGCACCCTCACACACCTCCGCCCCTTAGCGACACCTGCATCACAGGCCACCGTTCTCACCGTTACCCCACTGGCATGCTTCCTCTAGCTACCGCCGCAACACAACAAAGAGTGCCCTATACAATTTGGCGCCGCTGACTGTGTGTGTGTGTATGTGTGTGTTGCATCCTTTGGCCGTCTTCTCCTACTAAACTACACCGTTTGCACACATCTCACCATGCACAACAGCAACAGCTAGCCTGTCCACACATCAACCACTACTTTGCATTCATAATTCATATATCATATATTTACAGTACTACGGCCTTCACAGTGACCGGGATATTTCCAACCCCCTCAATGTGCAAACTCGCTGATCTGCTCCACACCACCTCAGGCCCCTCCCCCTCTGGCTGCTGTCCTTTGCACGGACAGGCGATTGACACTCTTAGTAACAGTAGCCTACACATCGACACAATTACTACATACAACAAACAACATGCCACGAAGAACAGCCTCAAGGACCCTAGCGCATTCTCCAACGCAGTGTTTCTCAACCTATGTACCGTGGCACTTTACTGTGCCGTTTGATCTGTCCAGGTGTGCCGCGAGATTTGTCAGAAAGTAACACTTTTCATAGCCTAAACATCTCGGGGCACATCGGCATTAACATGCTGCGTTAACCCGATAAATAAATATCGGGGTCTCACTCTGCACAGAGCCTCTGGGTCTGCAGCGGCCAGGAGGGTGTGTGTGTGTGTGTGTGTGTGTGTGTGTGTGTGTGTGCGCGTGTGTGCGCGTGAGGAGAGGATAAACAGTCAGCAACACGTTAAATTTCTACTTCTACTAAAGAATGAGGCAGCGATGGAGCCATAAGTCCATATCCATAAATTCGGGGACATAAATTGCGCAAAATACTGTTAAACATGACGGCAGCAGCCTGCTGCATCCTCCTAGCTGTTGTGTGCTAAGCTAAATGATCATACGGAACCACAACAGTCAACACGGCTTTGACCAGGGTTGCCACATTGACTGAGAGGGAAACAAGCAACCAGGTCTATGAAAATGTTAACAGGCCAGATCAAGTCAGAAAAAGTCAGAAAATAAATCTAGAATAAGAAACAATATTGCTGACTGTCAAACATCATTGTCCAATGTTGTTTTAGAGCAGTGGTTCTCAAACATTTTCATGTCATGGACCACTAATATTCTATATATATATATTATATACAATATATATATTTACTATATACACCGGTATATACAGTATACAGTGCCCAACCCAACTTCCCAAGACCATCTGTAAACAATTCCCCACACTGAACATAATTTGCTGTTCATATATTCAGAACGGGTAAGGACTAGTAATCCTAATTTATATGTTCTAGACAAAATCCAATGATTAAATGAAACATTACCCATCCATCACATCAACTTTGGGGGTTTTTCCATAGAAGAACTTAACCAACATAAATTGTGGTCCTACCTGACAAGCTGTGATCCGCAATGACAACGCAATTTTCCGGTACTTACTGTAATTTAGTATTGCATTTCTGGCTTTGTATGTATTTATTTTGGCTGACTGTTGCTGGAGTTTAAAGTTTAGTTGAGGATGACATTTTCCTGGGATTCCCGTGCTATATTCCCACGGGATGGGATTACATTTTTTTATTATTCCCGGGATTGGGACGCGAATCACGAGATGGGAATGAATTCAATTCATTTTTTTAAGGGGCGCCAGGCCCTCCTATACACAGGTTTAATGTTTGTCTTTAGTTCAATGTTTTTTTTGTAAACGCATTGACAATGAAGGGAAAATGTCATATGTCATTTACGTCATATTGTCTCTTTATTGTTAATAGCGTTTAATGTTTGCACCGTTTCACCATTACATCTCCTAATCAACAGTACGGGTGTCAACATGAGTTACACGTAAAACTTACCTGATTGTATTAAGTCTGATTGTATTAAGTTTGTTTAATGCGAATGTGGCTCAAGAGATAGAGCAGGTCGTCCAATGATCCATGGGTCGGCGGTTCGAATCCCGGCTCCTCCGGTCTACATGTCGAAGTGTCCTTGGGCAATACACTGAACCCCAAATTGCTCCCGATGTGCTCGTTGGTACCTTGCATGGCTTCCGCCGCAATCGGTGTATGAATGGGTGAATGTAATGCATGCACAATCTATGTAAAGCGCCAACATGATTTTTTTTAACTTCACTGGGATTTGGAGAGGATGTGTTTCTGTGGAAGTGGGACGGGACTGGAGTGAAAATGCCCCCCTGTGTCTGTCTCTAAAGCTGCCTGCCGTCAGTCAGACCATGGCTCCAAACTCCAGCTCTATACTGTGAGTCTGACCATGGCTCCAAACTCCAGCTCTATACTGTGAGTCTGACCATGGCTCCAAACTGCACCACTATACTGTGAGTCTGACCATGGCTCCAAACTGCACCACTATACTGTGAGTCTGACCATGGCTCCAAACTGCACCACTATACTGTGAGTCTGACCATGGCTCCAAACTGCACCACTATACTGTGAGTCTGACCATGGCTCCAAACTCCAGCTCTATACTGTGAGTCAGACCATGGCTCCAAACTCCAGCTCTATACTGTGAGTCAGACCATGGCTCCAAACTCCAGCTCTATACTGTGAGTCTGACCATGGCTCCAAACTGCACCACTATACTGTGAGTCAGACCATGGCTCCAAACTGCACCACTATACTGTGAGTCTGACCATGGCTCCAAACTGCACCACTATACTGTGAGTCAGACCATGGCTCCAAACTGCACCACTATACTGTGAGTCTGACCATGGCTCCAAACTGCACCACTATACTGTGAGTCTGACCATGGCTCCAAACTGCACCACTATACTGTGAGTCTGACCATGGCTCCAAACTCCAGCTCTATACTGTGAGTCAGACCATGGCTCCAAACTCCAGCTCTATACTGTGAGTCAGACCATGGCTCCAAACTCCAGCTCTATACTGTGAGTCAGACCATGGCTCCAAACTCCAGCTCTATACTGTGAGTCTGACCATGGCTCCAAACTCCAGCTCTATACTGTGAGGACCAACCATTTCTGCCTGGCCAAAATCCATACACTGAGGACAAAAACAAGACCTGAGAACTATTAGTGGACAGCTGATTGGCCGTTGCGCGTATAGAGTGCGACCCTCAATCACCCATTGGAATGTAAATGCGTGCCTTTCAGCATTTGTATCCTACTCTCTTTAGAAGAGGGACCACCGCTCATCTGCTGGAAAAAACTTTAGGGAGGTGCTGGAGCCACAAAAGGAATATGAGGGAAAATAAAGGGAAGCTCCGCACACTCAATCTGCGCACAATCGGTTTATTTTTTTGCAAGCTTTCGGTCTACTGACCTTCTTCAGGCATAATCAAAAAATGACAAAGGACAGATATATATGTTCATCATTTGATTGGATGATTGATCACACCTATGTCAAACATTTCAATTTGAATGATAACTCATGGGAGTTGTAGTTCTCAGTGAAACTACAGAACACCCAAAGACACCAAGTGTCCATTTAGACAAGAGAAAAACATCACAAGGAAAAAACATCAGATATTTACAAACGAAGTAAACAAAAAACAGAAAAAACAGAAAAAAACAAAAGCCAATAAAGCAATCAAATGCAAATATCAGGCACATAGCCATCATAAAGCAAAGAGCAAATGTAATCTTTTGTCATCTGTTTATATAACAACACTCATATCGAAGTCTACATTGAGACCTAAGGGTTGTAAACTTTCTAAAGTGTGGATCCAATAGAGCTCTCTCTGGCATAACCTTCTGTCGACATCACCCCCTCTCTGAAGAGTAATCTGCTCTATTCCCTGGAACCTAAGGGAGGAGATAGGATGAGAGTGATTATTAAAGTGACAGGCTACGGGGTAGTTTTCATCTATTCGTCTGATTGAACTTTTATGTTCACTGATCCTTTGTTTTAAGGGACGGATAGTTTTACCAATATAGATTTTATCACATGGGCATTTTAACAAATATATAACATTTTTTGTGTTGCATGTGATGACACCCTTTACTGGAAAGGCTTTACCTGTTCTGGGATGTCTAAAGACATTAGTTTTCAAAGTGTTGTTACACTGGGCACAGTTGCCACAGGGATAATTGCCTGGTTTAAGGGGGGCCAGGAGAGTCTGTTTTGGTTGCGGCAATATGTTGGCTCTAACCAATTTGTCCCGTATATTTGGTCCTCTTTTATATACAAACAGAGGTGGATCCTTAAAATGTTGTGTGAGAGCTGGATCTGATGTCAAAATATGCCAATATTTCATGACTGTGCTCTTAATCATGTAGGCCTGGGGAGTGTAGGTAGTGATACAGGAAACTGAATATTGTTTTTCCTTTTTTACACTTTTTGTCAATAAAACAGATCTGGATGTATCTAGAGCAATATGGTAGGCATTATCGACACATTTACTAGAGTAGCCCCTTTCTTGGAAACGTTTTTTCATTTCCAGGGCTTTTTCTATGTAATCTTCATCAGAATGGCAAAGTCGTCTTAGTCTGTAGAACTGACTTTTTGGTAAGCCATTTTTTAGAGCTTTGGGGTGAGCACTACTGGCTAGAAGAAAAGTGTTACGGTCAGTTTTTTTCTTAAATAGGGTAGTGATGAGGCCTCCATTTTGTTGCTCTATCCACATGTCTAGGAATGACACTCGTTGCAAGTCATATTCAAGAGTAAACTTTAAATCAGGATAAACACCATTAAGGAATGACACAAAGTCTACCAATTCTTCAGTTTTGCCCTGGAAAATGCAAAATACATCATCAAGATATCTGTACCATTTAAGGATTTTCTGACAGAAAGGATTTCTTTCAGGATTGAAAACAAAGTTGTACTCAAAAAAACCCATGTATAGATTGGCATAATCTGGCGCAAAAGTGGAGCCCATGGATGTGCCTTTTAGCTGTAGATAGAAGTCCCCAATAAATGAGAAGAAATTGAGTTTAAGGACTAGAGAGGCTAATTCACAGATAAATTCACTGGGGGGGAGTTCAGTGCGATCCTGGAGATAAAAGCCTAAAGCATCTAGTCCTCTTTCATGGGAAATATTTGTATAGAGGCTTTCTACATCTAAGGTAACCAATATAGTATCTCTGGGGAGATCTTTGATTTCTGAGATTTTATTAATGACATCAGTGGAGTCCTTAACATATGAAGGAAGGCTAAGAACATAAGGCTTAATAAAATGATCAACAAAATTTGACAAAGGTTCCAAAAGGGAGTCATTACAGGCCACAATGGGTCTGCCCTTGGGTTCAGTCAAACTTTTATGGATCTTGGGCAGCATGTAAAAAACAGGAATCACAGGGTATTCACAATTAAGAAAATCATGTTCATCTTTTGTTATCCAGTCCAGAGCTAATGCCCTATCTGTGACATCTAGAATTTTCCTTTGGAAATCTGATGTAGGATTAACCTTAAGTTTCCTGTAGAATTGTTCATCATTGAGCTGGCGGTAGGCCTCTTTCTTATAATCAGCTATGTTCTGTACAACAATCGCACCTCCCTTATCGGCAGGTTTGATAATGATGTCATTATCCTTGGAAAGTTCTTGTATAGCCATTTTTTCATCAGGGTTCATGTTTGAATGAGAGAAATTTGTTTTGTGTGTTTCCAAAATATCTTTTTCAACCACTCTACAAAAAGTTTGGATGGAGGGATTTTCACATCCAGGATTGAATTTACTCCGGTTTCTAAACACAGGTTTATTTGATCCTTGTGTTTGAGAATTACCAAACATATGTTTCAGTTTAATCTTTCTAAAAAAACGAAATAAATCAGTTTTAATTTCAAAAGAGTCAACTGTGCTTGTAGGGACAAAACTTAGTTCTTTCGACAAAGCAGAAATTTGAGCAGTACTAAGTACCTTGTTTGAGAGGTTAATCACAGGAATTTCACCGACTGGCGGGTGTTGGGTCGGGTCTTGGCGTCTGGATTTCTTCTGTCCACGCCTCGTCTTCCTCTTCCTCTTGCTCTGCCTCTGCCTCTCCCTCGCTGGTCGTTTTTTGGCTGTTGTCTCACCGCCTGATGCTGGGTGCCCCAAGAAGAGTCAGAATCACTGGGGAAGTCACTTTCAGCTGTGGTGGTGTCAGCCTGCTGAGGTGTCTGGGTTCTCTCAGGTGTGCAGGGGGGCTGGGCTTTTTCTTTAACACATAGGAAGTCATAGACAGTGCCCTGCTGGTAGTCTGCGGCATCCCTCTTGTACTTCTTGATCTTTTTGAACATCAGACCATCTTCATACGATTTTAAGTTTTGTTTCATCGAATCATGGATTTCAGTTAAATTATCACCAATTTTCTCTCGTATTAGTTAGAAATACGCGTCCATCTCCATGGCTATACTTTGAGTGAGTACTGGCGCAACAAGCGCATTCCTCAAGGCCTTCGCCTACAAAAAGCACCTACCATCGGCAAAGAATCAAAAGATTTTGTCAAAAAATGGTGTGAAATCCTCAATAAATGCTCCATGGATTTGATGCTGCTTGTGATTGAGGAGTCTACAAGGCAAAAAGAGGACATTTTAAAAGACATTGAAAATCATGAAACACTAATACGAGAGAAAATTGGTGATAATTTAACTGAAATCCATGATTCGATGAAACAAAACTTAAAATCGTATGAAGATGGTCTGATGTTCAAAAAGATCAAGAAGTACAAGAGGGATGCCGCAGACTACCAGCAGGGCACTGTCTATGACTTCCTATGTGTTAAAGAAAAAGCCCAGCCCCCCTGCACACCTGAGAGAACCCAGACACCTCAGCAGGGCGCAGGCTGACACCACCACAGCTGAAAGTGACTTCCCCAGTGATTCTGACTCTTCTTGGGGCACCCAGCATCAGGCGGTGAGACAACAGCCAAAAAACGACCAGCGAGGGAGAGGCAGAGGCAGAGCAAGAGGAAGAGGAAGACGAGGCGTGGACAGAAGAAATCCAGACGCCAAGACCCGACCCAACACCCGCCAGTCGGTGAAATTCCTGTGATTAACCTCTCAAACAAGGTACTTAGTACTGCTCAAATTTCTGCTTTGTCGAAAGGACTAAGTTTTGTCCCTACAAGCACAGTTGACTCTTTTGAAATTAAAACTGATTTATTTCGTTTTTTTAGAAAGATTAAACTGAAACATATGTTTGGTAATTCTCAAACACAAGGATCAAATAAACCTGTGTTTAGAAACCGGAGTAAATTCAATCCTGGATGTGAAAATCCCTCCATCCAAACTTTTTGTAGAGTGGTTGAAAAAGATATTTTGGAAACACACAAAACAAATTTCTCTCATTCAAACATGAACCCTGATGAAAAAATGGCTATACAAGAACTTTCCAAGGATAATGACATCATTATCAAACCTGCCGATAAGGGAGGTGCGATTGTTGTACAGAACATAGCTGATTATAAGAAAGAGGCCTACCGCCAGCTCAATGATGAACAATTCTACAGGAAACTTAAGGTTAATCCTACATCAGATTTCCAAAGGAAAATTCTAGATGTCACAGATAGGGCATTAGCTCTGGACTGGATAACAAAAGATGAACATGATTTTCTTAATTGTGAATACCCTGTGATTCCTGTTTTTTACATGCTGCCCAAGATCCATAAAAGTTTGACTGAACCCAAGGGCAGACCCATTGTGGCCTGTAATGACTCCCTTTTGGAACCTTTGTCAAATTTTGTTGATCATTTTATTAAGCCTTATGTTCTTAGCCTTCCTTCATATGTTAAGGACTCCACTGATGTCATTAATAAAATCTCAGAAATCAAAGATCTCCCCAGAGATACTATATTGGTTACCTTAGATGTAGAAAGCCTCTATACAAATATTTCCCATGAAAGAGGACTAGATGCTTTAGGCTTTTATCTCCAGGATCGCACTGAACTCCCCCCCAGTGAATTTATCTGTGAATTAGCCTCTCTAGTCCTTAAACTCAATTTCTTCTCATTTATTGGGGACTTCTATCTACAGCTAAAAGGCACATCCATGGGCTCCACTTTTGCGCCAGATTATGCCAATCTATACATGGGTTTTTTTGAGTACAACTTTGTTTTCAATCCTGAAAGAAATCCTTTCTGTCAGAAAATCCTTAAATGGTACAGATATCTTGATGATGTATTTTGCATTTTCCAGGGCAAAACTGAAGAATTGGTAGACTTTGTGTCATTCCTTAATGGTGTTTATCCTGATTTAAAGTTTACTCTTGAATATGACTTGCAACGAGTGTCATTCCTAGACATGTGGATAGAGCAACAAAATGGAGGCCTCATCACTACCCTATTTAAGAAAAAAACTGACCGTAACACTTTTCTTCTAGCCAGTAGTGCTCACCCCAAAGCTCTAAAAAATGGCTTACCAAAAAGTCAGTTCTACAGACTAAGACGACTTTGCCATTCTGATGAAGATTACATAGAAAAAGCCCTGGAAATGAAAAAACGTTTCCAAGAAAGGGGCTACTCTAGTAAATGTGTCGATGATGCCTACCATATTGCTCTAGATACATCCAGATCTGTTTTATTGACAAAAAGTGTAAAAAAGGAAAAACAATATTCAGTTTCCTGTATCACTACCTACACTCCCCAGGCCTACATGATTAAGAGCACAGTCATGAAATATTGGCATATTTTGACATCAGATCCAGCTCTCACACAACATTTTAAGGATCCACCTCTGTTTGTATATAAAAGAGGACCAAATATACGGGACAAATTGGTTAGAGCCAACATATTGCCGCAACCAAAACAGACTCTCCTGGCCCCCCTTAAACCAGGCAATTATCCCTGTGGCAACTGTGCCCAGTGTAACAACACTTTGAAAACTAATGTCTTTAGACATCCCAGAACAGGTAAAGCCTTTCCAGTAAAGGGTGTCATCACATGCAACACAAAAAATGTTATATATTTGTTAAAATGCCCATGTGATAAAATCTATATTGGTAAAACTATCCGTCCCTTAAAACAAAGGATCAGTGAACATAAAAGTTCAATCAGACGAATAGATGAAAACTACCCCGTAGCCTGTCACTTTAATAATCACTCTCATCCTATCTCCTCCCTTAGGTTCCAGGGAATAGAGCAGATTACTCTTCAGAGAGGGGGTGATGTCGACAGAAGGTTATGCCAGAGAGAGCTCTATTGGATCCACACTTTAGAAAGTTTACAACCCTTAGGTCTCAATGTAGACTTCGATATGAGTGTTGTTATATAAACAGATGACAAAAGATTACATTTGCTCTTTGCTTTATGATGGCTATGTGCCTGATATTTGCATTTGATTGCTTTATTGGCTTTTGTTTTTTTCTGTTTTTTCTGTTTTTTGTTTACTTCGTTTGTAAATATCTGATGTTTTTTCCTTGTGATGTTTTTCTCTTGTCTAAATGGACACTTGGTGTCTTTGGGTGTTCTGTAGTTTCACTGAGAACTACAACTCCCATGAGTTATCATTCAAATTGAAATGTTTGACATAGGTGTGATCAATCATCCAATCAAATGATGAACATATATATCTGTCCTTTGTCATTTTTTGATTATGCCTGAAGAAGGTCAGTAGACCGAAAGCTTGCAAAAAAATAAACCGATTGTGCGCAGATTGAGTGTGCGGAGCTATCCTACTCTCTTTGAAAACCTTTAGTGCTACAATTGTGCGCAGGGAGACGGCAATTAACACATTTTGCCTGCCCAAAATGTAATTACTGGAAACGCCACTGGTGGGAGTGGGATGGGACGGGAGTGACAATGCACCCCTGTGTCCGACTCTAAAGCTGCCTGCCGTCAGTCAGACCATGGCTCCAAACTCCAGCACTATACTGTGAGTCTGACCATGGTTCTGTGGCTCCAAACTCCAGCACTATACTGTGAGTCTGACCATGGTTCTGTGGCTCCAAACTCCAGCACTATATAAACTGTGAGACTGACCATGTGGTTCTTAATGTAATGGTCGTGTTACTTGTGTAGGGCTGGGTGACCTGTTACACATTTGTTCCATGATTTGGTTAAGTTACTGTAGGAAAGATATTTTGTATTTTTGGTTTCCTTTAGGTTTGGTCAGAACCATATTTAATCTTCTTTAATGAGTCTTTAATGTTTGTTTGTAGTTGTTTGTTGTAGTTTTGGTCCCCAGTGGTGCCCGTACCCTGAGGTAATGTTGTCTTAAAAGATGTCCAGTGTCCAGTGTTGGCAGACAGAGTCTCTGTGATGATACATCCACTATCCAGTCTGACAAGGGCATTCATGCGTAATTTAATATTTTGTAGGGGTGCATCAGCAGCATAATTGCATTCCGTCTGGTTGGGTTCCAGCTGGAGAACTGTGATGCAGTTATCCCCCCCTGGTTGTCTATCCTTTTCTTGTCTCTCGCAACTTGTCAAAATATTGTCTTGTCTTGTCAAAATATGTTGTATAGGCCTATAGGCGTCACTGAAGAAACCTGACTGCAAGTTGTCAGTGTTGAAACGACGTCATCAAGATACTCAGATGTAGGCTATTTATTTAATCTTCTAAAGTCCAAGTTGCATGACAGGCCCAATATGAACATGCCCGACATCAGTACACATCATCCCCTAAATTATTTGATTGAGTTTTATTATGAACAGCCGAGAGTAATGCCACAGGGGGTCCCACAGTGCCGTAGACTCCGTGGGGGGTGGCGGGGCTCGAGCCCCCATGAGGAATTGGACCTGAATATAGCCTATATATTCGCCTCGGTTTGTCCCGTCGCGCCGCTCCCGTTTGCGCAATTCTCTTCTTTCCATTGACTTTGTATGTAATCACACCTCAGGCCCCCATGACGATTCTAAAAACATTTCGTCTCCCTCAGGGCTCGAAATAGCGACCATTTTGGTCGCAAATGCGCCTGAATTTTAATCTTTGTGACCTAAAAATATATTTGGGAGCACCAGTGCCACTACAAATAATTACTGTGGTGCGCCTGGCTACAACGATCGATTGTAGAAAAACGGGCGCTCTGAGCCGCTCTCTGACATCCACTGCACTGCTCCTGTTTGCTAGCTGCACTAGCACTTGATGCTAACAAACCAACGTGTGGTGTGTGTAGTTAACTACTCTTTGACACAACGGTACGGGACAACGTTGAGCGCTGCATCACTCACATTCCAGAGCGCCTCGGCTCGCAACTTCACCATGTGTCAGAAAGTACATTATTTCAAGCGTTCAGATTCAGAAAAGACCGGAGCCTCTAGCTCCGGAGGCGGACCGGCTCAGCTGTGTGTGTGTGTGTGTGTGTGTGCATGCGTGTGTGCGCGCACAGCCGCACACGCATGCAAGAGAGAGAGGGAATGAGAGAGAGAGGAAGGGAGAGAGAATAGCAGACTTGTAAGTGTTTCTACATAGCAGCAGTATTGATACTGCAGAGTAATTTATCCACCACTGATTAGAAGTGAGTATAGGCATAGCTATGAATATAATGTTTTACATCGAAATTATTTTATATTAGAAATTCTAATATATGATCTAATTAGGCTATGAAGGTGAAAAACACAAAACAAAGAATAAGAAAACAGGTGATGTGACTGGCCGGAATCAGTGTAGACTAGAGGGTCCTCATCTGGAGATGTTTGATGTCTCTTTGAAGAGATGGATGGATGAGGGACAGACACTACATTTTAAATTCTGGCATGCATTTTTATACTTTGCTCATTTTATGTTATTTGTAAACCACACGTTATATTATTGTTTTTATGAATGTAAAAAATTGATTACATATTGGTGCTCCTTAGATTTTGGTGGGTGCTCCTAATTTGGTAGCACAAGCGCTACCAAGTAAAAAAGTTAATTTCGAGCCCTGCTCCCTGTGACCCGGTTAGTGCGGCTGCTTAGCTCCTGAATACACAATCGTTCAGTTTGTGATAAAAGCATGAAATTTGGTACACTTATAGCCAAAGGCATTACCAAAAGATTTGGATGTGGAGGCATCTTGAATTTTCATCACGGCGCCCATGGCAGCCATTTTTCAAAATGGCCGCCAGCAACAACTGTTTTCTAATGAGTGATGGATATAAAATGATATTGCTGACACAATTTGTTGAATTTATTTGCCATACGTACTTGGTAATGTGTTTTTGGGATAATTGAACATTCTCATTGAAAATTCAAAATGGACGCCATCCTTTCTAGCTGGTTAGTTATGGATGATCTCTGTGTCGAATTATACATTTTTGTTGATGCAAAATTTGAATTAGGAACTTTAGAATTTCTAAAGAGCTTCCTTCTATCTCATAAGACTCATTAAAGATAGAGTGCTGTGATCCCCCCCCTGCCCCCCCCCCCTATAAAACATCTTCAGGTACTATATGATTATACTAGGAGGAAGATTTATTTCTTATTTCTATTTTATTTTTCAGTGTACAGAAAGTGTTCAAATTATGTTTTCATGTGAGTTTTCAACAGCTCATTAAGTATACCTGGTTATCACCTTAGCACCACCCACCTGAACTTAATTAAGCCTCGCCCACAGTGTTGTATGATAATGGGGGAGGGGTTAGGGTTATGATGTCACACAAATGGTGTATTTTCGATTAATTGGGCCTTTTGACTCAAATGCTTTCAGCTTTCAGGAAGAAACCAAAAATACACAGAGAAGACATAATATTTGAATATTCTAACCACATCTGGGGGTCTATTATAGTAATGTTAACGCCATAGACACATACAAAACAGAAAAAGTACAAAAACTCCATCTTTAAGTGAAGCCAAACCTAGGGTGTTGCACAGGGAAGACTATTCACACTCACCTTCACAGAAATGGAGGGCTATCAGTGTGCACTGTAACTGAGCTTTTTTGCACATGCACTGCCCAACACAAACCTTACTGTACATTTTCAAGAGATGTTCATACCTGGTCTAACCTGCATAGAATAGAATAGTCCCCACTCCTTTGGGATGTTTGTTGTCACATATGTAATATGTATAGCCCTATACCCTATTATAGTATGCACATAGGTGAGATTTGTCCTCTACATAACAACTAGGAGCAGTGAACAGCCATTACCTTATGTGGTATGTCATTTGAGACTGACGACAGTTTCAACAGGACATAATCTCAGGAAACAGTCTTTTTCCCATGGCCATCAAAGCTTGATACAGTGTGACAACCCATATATCAGCCCCATAGGGGCAGCAGTGGCTCAGGAGGTAGAGTGTCCTTTCCGAAAGTGGAAGGTCCGGAGTTCGATCCCCGGCTCCCCCAAAAGTAAATGTTGAAGTGTCCTTGAGAAAGACACTGAACCCCAAATTGCTCTCGATGAGCAGGTTCTTGCATGGATTCCTCCGGCATTGGTGTATGAATGTGTGTGTGTGTGTGTGTGTGTGTGTGTGTGTGTGTGTGTGAATAGGTGAATGTAGCACAATCTCTGTAAAACGTCTTGGATAAAGGCGCAATATACATGCACCACTTATACCATAGAGTCAGAAACATAGTCAGTATACCATAGAGTCAGCACCAGATTCAGGACCATAGAAGTCAGTATACCAGAGTCAGGACCATAGTCAGTATACCACAGAGTCAGGACCATAGACAGCACCATAGACAGTAGACCATAGTCATTGCCGTAGAGTCAGCACACAGCACCATAGTCATTACCGTAGACATAGCGCCATAGTCATTGCCATAGATAGTCAGCACCATAAGCAATTGCCGATACTTAGCAGCCCATTAAATTGCAGCAGGGCTATGGCAGGAGAAAGCACGCAAACTACCAGTGTTCCATGCATTGACGGGTTGTGACACTGTGTCAAGCATGTTGGCCACGGGAAAAAGACTGCGTGGGCTGTATGGGCTCCTGAGCTTATACACATGCCCTGTTGATATTCAGTTGTAAGGAAGCTTATGGCCAATTTCAAAGTTCAAAAATTTAAGTCTGGATCATAGAAAAATGACTGATTTGACACCGAGATCACCCATATCAGACAATCATACAAGTGAAGGCTGCCATCTTGAAAAATGGCAGCCATCTTGAATATTCAATGACAATTTTCAATTATGCAAAATACACTTACCAAGTACTATATATGGTAAATGAGTCTCAAATATCATATATCCATCATTCATAAGAAAACAGTTGTTGCTGGTGGCCATCTTGAAAAATGGCGGCCATCTTGAATATGCAATGACAATTTTCAATTATGCAAAAGACACTTACCTAGTACTATATATTGTAAATGAGTCTCAAATATCATATTATATATGTCATTCATAAGAAAACAGTTGTTGCTGGCAGCCATTTTGAAGAATGGCTGCCATGGGTGCCATGTTGAAAATTCAGGATGCCTCCACATCCAATTATCTTTGGGATGCCTTTGGCTATATGTGTACCAAATTTCATGCTTTTATCACAAACTGAACGATTGTTATGGCTATATGCTGCACTACAGGGAAGCCACAGGTGATTTTTAACCGGCAACGCATGTGCATGCCACGGACCACGGTACACTGCTATCACGGACCACGGTACACTGCTATCACGGACCACGGTACACTGCTATCACGGACCACGGTACACTGCTATCACGGACCACGGTACACTGCTATCACGGACCACGGTACACTGCTATCACGGACCACGGTACACTGCTATCACGGACCACGGTACACTGCTATCACGGACCACGGTACACTGCTATCACGGACCACGGTACACTGCTATCACGGACCACGGTACACTGCTATCACGGACCACGGTACACTGCTATCACGGACCACGGTACACTGCTATCACGGACCACGGTACACTGCTATCACGGACCACGGTACACTGCTATCACGGACCACGGTACACTGCTATCACGGACCACGGTACACTGCTATCACGGACCACGGTACACTGCTATCACGGACCACGGTACACTGCTATCACGGACCACGGTACACTGCTATCACGGACCACGGTACACTGCTATCACGGACCACGGTACACTGCTATCACGGACCACGGTACACTGCTATCACGGACCAAGGTACACTGCCGTCCGCGGCTGCTAGTTACCGCGTCTGGACCGGCGGCCGCCCGCACGCTGCCGCACGGACCGGCAGGAGGAGAAACACTTCCGCGGCTGTTGCTTTTGCCGTGTGTCACAACCCCCCCACCACCCCCCCCACCCCCACCCTCCCAGCAGTTGTCACCCCCCCCCCCCCCCCCCCCCCGGCAGTGATGAAGCCACTGCTGGAGAATGCACTCACTCCTTCTGGTTAAATTAACTACTGAAAGTATAAAAAACTGAACTGAACGTAAATGTTTACACTTTCAGTTAACACTTCAGATTTGACTGTGCCTTTGAAAGATGTGCCTAACACCATGCACTCATTGCACTGTATCTATCACACTACTACAGGGCTCTAACAGGGTCTAGAAAATCAAATGGCATCATTAAATGAAAGGTCCCTCTGGGCGCTATTTCTGTAGCGAGACTGTCTCGCAAAGGTTGACCAAAATTGTTTTGGGAGTAATGATTTCAGCATAGCTCTGGTCCATGCCACTCTCTGCTTCCTGCCCTCGCATGAAATGCAGACCAGCCTCTCCTCTCCTCTCTGTAGCGAAAATAAAAATAACGTTTTTGCTACTCACCAATACAAAGACGAGTTGTGTCATTGCAAAGTGAAAAACCAGTGAAGCTAGTTTCAGCAGGGACATTTTTCACCTTCCCTCTTAGAGCCTGCAATCCAACAAATTATTATATGCAGCTATTGAAGAGGAAAATAATTGTCTCTCCAGTACTATATAGCCATACTGCCCCGGTACTATAGAACCATACTGCCCAGGTACTATAGAACCATACTGCCCCGGTACTATAGAACCATACTGCCCCGGTACTATAGAACCATACTGCCCTGGTACTATAGAACCATACTGCCCAGGTACTATAGAACCATACTGCCCCGGTACTATAGAACCATACTGCCCCGGTACTATAGAACCATACTGCCCCGGTACTATAGAACCATACTGCCCAGGTACTATAGAACCATACTGCCCCGGTACTATAGAACCATACTGCCCAGGTACTATAGAACCATACTGCCCCGGTACTATAGAACCATACTGCCCCGGTACTATAGAACCATACTGCCCAGGTACTATAGAACCATACTGCCCCGGTACTATAGAACCATACTGCCCAGGTACTATAGAACCATACTGCCCAGGTACTATAGAACCATACTGCCCCGGTACTATAGAACCATACTGCCCCGGTACTATAGAACCATACTGTACTATAGAACCATACTGCCCAGGTACTATAGAACCATACTGCCCAGGTACTATAGAACCATACTGCCCCGGTACTATAGAACCATACTGTACTATAGAACCATACTGCCCAGGTACTATAGAACCATACTGCCCAGGTACTATAGAACCATACTGCCCCGGTACTATAGAACCATACTGCCCCGGTACTATAGAACCATACTGCCCAGGTACTATAGAACCATACTGTACTATAGAACCATACTGCCCCGGTACTATAGAACCATACTGCCCCGGTACTATAGAACCATACTGCCCCGGTACTATAGAACCATACTGCCCCGGTACTATAGAACCATACTGCCCTGGTACTATAGAACCATACTGCCCCGGTACTATAGAACCATACTGCCCTGGTACTATAGAACCATACTGCCCCGGTACTATAGAACCATACTGCCCCGGTACTATAGAACCATACTGTACTATAGAACCATACTGCCCTGGTACTATAGAACCATACTGTACTATAGAACAGGGGTTCCCAACCTTTTTTGGACCAGGTACCCCTTTTGCGGTAGATATTTTTCCAGGTACCCCCTCATCCTCGCAACACAGATAACAATATATTTACAACCACAAGCAGTGTTTCCTGCAGGAAAAAGCTTTGGCATGGTGCTGGGCGCAGGCCGCAGGGGGGCCTTCTTGCGTCGAACATTTTGATTAATTAATTAATTTGATTCAATAATTAATGAATAAGATTAATAAATTAAGATTGATTTGTATTATTGCTCTTGTATTGCTATTGGAGACACTGGGGGGACACTGGGCAGGCACTGGGGAGGCACTGGGGAGACACTGGGGAGACACTCGGGAGGCACTCGGGGGGGACACTGGGGAGGCACTCAGGGGGACACTGGGGAGGCACTGAGTGGACACTGGGGAGGCACTGGGAAGGCACTGAGGGGGCACTGGGAAGGCACTGAGGGGACACTGGGGAGGCACTGGGAAGGCACTGGGGAGGCACTGGGGAGACACTGGGGAGACACTGGGGAGCATGGGGAGGCACTCAGGGGGACACTGGGTAGGCACTGGGGAGGCACTCGGCTGGTCACTGGGGAGGCACTCAGGGGGACACTGGGGAGGCACTGGGAAGGCACTGGGGAGACACTGGGGAGACACTGGGGAGGCACTGGGGAGACACTGGGGAGCATGGGGAGGCACTCAGGGGGACACTGGGGAGCATGGGGAGGCACTCAGGGGGACACTGGGGAGGCACTGAGGGGACACTGGGGAGACACTGGGGAGGCACTGGGGAGACACTGGGGAGGCACTGGGGAGGCACTGGGGAGGCACTGGGGAGACACTGGGGAGGCACTGGGGAGGCACTCAGGGGGACACTGGGGAGGCACTGGGGGGACACTGGGGAGGCACTCAGGGGGACACTGGGGAGGCACTGGGGAGGCACTGGGGAAGCACTGAGGGGACACTGCAGGAGGCACTGAGAAAGGCACTGGGGAGGCACTGGGGAGAAACTGCAGCCACTGGGGAGACATTGGGGAGCCACTGGGCAGACACTGCAGGGAAGACACTGGGGTGGCACTTGGGGAGGCACTGGGGAGGTACTGGACATTTCATATCACACACACACACCATGATTCAGGGTGGACACTCAGGGGGACACTGGGGAGGCACTGAGTGGACACTGGGGAGGCACTGGGAAGGCACTGAGGGGGCACTGGGAAGGCACTGAGGGGACACTGGGGAGGCACTGGGAAGGCACTGGGGAGGCACTGGGGAGACACTGGGGAGACACTGGGGAGCATGGGGAGGCACTCAGGGGGACACTGGGTAGGCACTGGGGAGGCACTCGGCTGGTCACTGGGGAGGCACTCAGGGGGACACTGGGGAGGCACTGGGAAGGCACTGGGGAGACACTGGGGAGACACTGGGGAGGCACTGGGGAGACACTGGGGAGCATGGGGAGGCACTCAGGGGGACACTGGGGAGCATGGGGAGGCACTCAGGGGGACACTGGGGAGGCACTGAGGGGACACTGGGGAGACACTGGGGAGGCACTGGGGAGACACTGGGGAGGCACTGGGGAGGCACTGGGGAGGCACTGGGGAGACACTGGGGAGGCACTGGGGAGGCACTCAGGGGGACACTGGGGAGGCACTGGGGGGACACTGGGGAGGCACTCAGGGGGACACTGGGGAGGCACTGGGGAGGCACTGGGGAAGCACTGAGGGGACACTGCAGGAGGCACTGAGAAAGGCACTGGGGAGGCACTGGGGAGAAACTGCAGCCACTGGGGAGACATTGGGGAGCCACTGGGCAGACACTGGGGAGGCACTGGGCAGACACTGCAGGGAAGACACTGGGGTGGCACTTGGGGAGGCACTGGGGAGGTACTGGACATTTCATATCACACACACACCATGATTCACAAGCCCCCTCAAGCTCAATTCACAAGCCCCCCAGTGTCTCCCCTCTGGGGAGACACTGGGGAGCATGGGGAGGCACTCAGGGGGACACTGGGGAGCATGGGGAGGCACTCAGGGGGACACTGGGGAGGCACTGAGGGGACACTGGGGAGACACTGGGGAGGCACTGGGGAGACACTGGGGAGGCACTGGGGAGGCACTGGGGAGGCACTGGGGAGACACTGGGGAGGCACTGGGGAGGCACTCAGGGGGACACTGGGGAGGCACTGGGGGGACACTGGGGAGGCACTCAGGGGGACACTGGGGAGGCACTGGGGAGGCACTGGGGAAGCACTGAGGGGACACTGCAGGAGGCACTGAGAAAGGCACTGGGGAGGCACTGGGGAGAAACTGCAGCCACTGGGGAGACATTGGGGAGCCACTGGGCAGACACTGGGGAGGCACTGGGCAGACACTGCAGGGAAGACACTGGGGTGGCACTTGGGGAGGCACTGGGGAGGTACTGGACATTTCATATCACACACACACCATGATTCACAAGCCCCCTCAAAAAAAAAAAAAAAAAAAAAAAACTTTTTTTTTTTTTTTTTTTTTTTGAGGGGGCTTGGGTACCCCCTGGCTATGCGTCGCGTACCCCTAGGGGTCCGCGGACCCCACGTTGGGAACCGCTGCTATAGAACCATACTGCCCCGGTACTATAGAACCATACTGTACTATAGAACCATACTGCCCTGGTACTATAGAACCATACTGCCCCACTATAGAACCATACTGTACTATAGAACCATACTGCCCAGGTACTATAGAACCATACTGCCCTGGTACTATAGAACCATACTGTACTATAGAACCATACTGCCCAGGTACTATAGAACCATACTGCCCCGGTACTATAGAACCATACTGTACTATAGAACCATACTGCCCAGGTACTATAGAACCATACTGCCCTGGTACTATAGAACCATACTGTACTATAGAACCATACTGCCCAGGTACTATAGAACCATACTGCCCAGGTACTATAGAACCATACTGCCCAGGTACTATAGAACCATACTGTACTATAGAACCATACTGCCCAGGTACTATAGAACCATACTGCCCTGGTACTATAGAACCATACTGCCCCGGTACTATAGAACCATACTGCCCCGGTACTATAGAACCATACTGCCCCGGTACTATAGAACCATACTGCCCTGGTACTATAGAACCATACTGTACTATAGAACCATACTGCCCTGGTACTATAGAACCATACTGCCCCGGTACTATAGAACCATACTGCCCCGGTACTATAGAACCATACTGTACTATAGAACCATACTGCCCTGGTACTATAGAACCATACTGCCCCGGTACTATAGAACCATACTGCCCTGGTACTATAGAACCATACTGCCCTGGTACTATAGAACCATACTGCCCAGGTACTATAGAACCATACTGCCCCGGTACTATAGAACCATACTGCCCCGGTACTATAGAACCATACTGCCCAGGTACTATAGAACCATACTGCCCCGGTACTATAGAACCATACTGCCCTGGTACTATAGAACCATACTGCCCAGGTACTATAGAACCATACTGCCCTGGTACTATAGAACCATACTGCCCCGGTACTATAGAACCATACTGCCCCGGTACTATAGAACCATACTGCCCCGGTACTATAGAACCATACTGCCCAGGTACTATAGAACCATACTGCCCCGGTACTATAGAACCATACTGCCCTGGTACTATAGAACCATACTGCCCCGGTACTATAGAACCATACTGCCCCGGTACTATAGAACCATACTGCCCTGGCCGGCGGGCTAGCATGTTGAGGACTACTGATGAATAGCATAATGTATACATACTGTAGCTACTGTGCTTGATTTACAAATTGCCTTGGGATTCCATTAATTCCAGTACAGTAGGGCCTTAATTAAACTGAAAAGGATTAGGGATGTATGCATTTAGGGATTAGGGATGTATGCATTTAGGGATTAGGGATGCAGTGACCTTTTTCACTAAGGTTTTAAAAGTGTTTTTGTAGGGTACAGAACCACACAAGACACATAAAACAAAGTGTTTGTGTAGGGTACAGAACTACACAAGACACATAAAACAAAGTGTTTGTGTAGGGTACAGAACTACACAAGACACATAAAACAAAGTGTTTGTGTAGGGTACAGAACTACACAAGACACATAAAACAAAGTGTTTGTGTAGGGTACAGAACTACACAAGACACATAAAACAAAGTGTTTGTGTAGGGTACAGAACTACACAAGACACATAAAACAAAGTGTTTGTGTAGGGTACAGAACTACACAAGACACATAAAACAAAGTGTTTGTGTAGGGTACAGAACTACACAAGACACATAAAACAAAGTGTTTGTGTAGGGTACAGAACTACACAACCACATTTTAATCAATGGCCAAAGCTTGTTGGACAAAAAAATAACTCATGATATGAAATGATTAAAATGAGTAGGCTTTATTCACTGTGGAAGAAGGGACATCCGCACACTGTGCGGATGTCCCTTCTTCCACATTGTATGCTCTCTGTCATCATCGCACCTGCTCCAAATTGCCTGCCGGGTGTGCGGAAGTCTTCTCTCTATTAGGCTTTATTCACAAAATGTGATCAGAGCAGAATGTGGACAGATTGCTGTTGCAGTAATCAGAGAAGCATTAATTATGCCGGTTTTCTCTGGCACACTGGCTTGTTTTTTTTCCCTTCATAAAAGCACATTCTTCCTCCTGTGTATTTTGAAATGTTGTCTTTGTTTTGATTTAACGACGTGTCTTCAATGAAAGAAGAATAATTATATGAAGAAAAATAATCTGTACAAGCCCTCCTCCCTGGCCTACAAGTGGACATTTTGGCCTAGACTGAAACAGGACTTGAACTCCCCTAATGAACATGTATACATAAAGCTTATTTTACAATGTCTTATAGTCATTTATACTCTTATATGTGGTCTGTAAATCATAAGGTGAGCTGTCTGCGTCTCTTGGGCGAGCTGTCCGTCTCTTCCCTTTACCAACGCACCCCTGTGGAAAGTAGAGACATCTCACCCCGACATCACCGGGTGAGTTATCCAGTATTCTGATGGTGGGGGCAGCTCTGATATGAGTTGGGATTGAGTTCCAAAGTGAAAGGGCGGCCAGCCGGCCACGAGAAGGCCCTGTCACCCCAAGTTTGCTTGTTTACTGAATGTACCGGTAACTTCGGTATGGGCCTTGTTTGACTCTGCATATTATCGGATATCGGCAAAATGCTCTAGTCAATCAATAGGTCACACCATATCCATTGGTCTGATTGTACAGTGTTTGTTACTGCATGTGTGTCAGTGTCGACACCAAATGCTAAAAAGAATGTAGGGAGACACTTGGAAAGTACATTCCAAGGTTGGGGAAAATCAGTTATTGTCCATGGCCAGTATAACGGGTAACAAAAAAAGTAATTTATAATGATGCTGAGGTTATAAGTCTAGAGAGAGGCAGGCAGCGAGAAGGGTGATCCATTTCATGACGGCAGTAAAATGGTGTTAAATAAAACTCCATGGAACATTCATAACAGTACTCGGGAGAATTTTAAAAGGTCCCGCATTTCTTAATTTGTGAAAACCCTGCCATATGTCGCATTTTCCAACATCTAAGACAAAGTCACTCACACTGAAGTGGAGTCACTGAGGACGTTTTGGGCGCTTACTGTAGGTTGATGCTTGCATTCATATTTATTGCCCGATTCTCACCCGTTTCCATGAATCTATTTCTGTCCCTTCATGAGGTTGTCCCAGGATGATCCTGACGGAGGGTGAACCGAGCGAACACAGCGTGGAATGCGTTTTTTTCTTTTTTTTTAATGGACTCTCTCGTGACTGCAGTACAGTCAGTTGTCATGGTGATTGCAAATATGCATGGATGCCTTGGGAAGGAGTAATCAGCACTTTTGTTAATCATTTAAGAACATTGTGCTAATCATTTTAGTGGCTCGGAAATCAAATGGTCCTGTGGGGAGCACGCACCACCGTGTTCACTCTGTCAAGTCTATTAACCGTGACAGACTGCTCTGTGGGGCTTTGGGACGCAATATTATGACTCTGCAACTGAGGACACGCGTGCTTTTAAGCGTTATTAGTTGCACTCTGCGTCTAATCGAACTTAATCATGCTGCAGGAGATAATAATAATGTGCAGTGGTGGAAAAAAGTACTTAAGTAAAAGTACCATTACTGCAATTTAGATGTACTTCAAATGGCCGAAATGTATAGGGTTGAAGTGGTTAATGTATGTTTTAAATCGCCAAAGTAACTCATAACTAAAGTTTTCAAATAATTGTAGTGAAGTACAACTTTTGGCTCCGAGATGTAGAAGAGAGTAGAAGAAGTACTTAAGTGAAAGTACTTAGTTACTTTCCACCACTGATAATGTGACATGATATCAGTATACTTGTATACTCTTACCAGTATACCAGGTATACTCTTATAGTCTGGTATACTCTTAAACCAGTATGACTGTGGTCTCTCTGTGCTGTCTTCCTGTACTCCAACAACACGTTACAACAGCGTTGTAAACTTGATCGACTGTTTTCAGGGATTGTCCCCCCCCCCCCCGCCCCCGGAATAGGGATACTGTGATCTCATCCAGTCCATATCCTGTTGACAGACAAGCGTATGAAAATCTAAATGCAAAAGTGTTGCAAAGAAAAACAGAGTCGTGTCTTAAGTTCACAGAAATTCTTTCTCGTCCGTGGGAGTATGTTCACATTACGTAATTAGTGTTTGGATGAGTGCAAAGTGCACACAGTAGGAGCACTGCTGTTTCTGCTCTAATTGATAGCAGGAAAGGGACCTGGAGTTTGTTGGGGAATGAGGAAATATTGCAAAATCAAAGTGAGGCACAGCTGGATTTTCATTAATTTCTCTAATTTCGGTATAATTTCTTGCCTCCAGGGTTGGCGTATGGTGTTGTTAAATTGAACACAGACGTGAACAAACTGTTGGGTGCTTGCGGCACAAACATTCCAGTTAAAGTATAAAGGAATGTAAAATGCATGGAACGAGTCTTCCTGTCATATACTGTACTTGCTGTGTTGAGTGTTTGGGGAACTTTGTAAAAAAAAATATATATATATATTATTCAGGATGCTTTGTTGTTCAGCCAATTAGTGCAGTGGTTTCCAAAGTGGGGTTCCATCTAACATAGATTTTACAATATAAATTGGGGTGCCAGAGATGGAAATGCCATTAAATGGGGGCCGGTAGACTAATTTATGCATGTCAAACTGGGGGTTCTTGAAATTAAACCGGTTGAGAATCACTGCTAGAGCCGTGAAAATGTTCTCTTATGGCCGTCCCTGGCATATCCTTTCAAATGGGGGTCCACGGGGATAATTATAGTGTCAATTTGGGAGTCCTTGACATGGAAAGTTTGGGAAGCACTGAATTAGTGCACAAAGACCATGGGCTCCATTTCCGTCACCGCTAAACCCCTTATCCCTAAACTTCTTTGCCTTTTTTACTATTTGTAAAAACATTTTTGAATAGTTCAACTAGCCAATCTACATTGACACGTTGTGAGCTTGTAGACTGGCCATTTTAACTATTCAAAAATGTTTAGCAAAATAGTAAAAAAAAGGCAAAGAAGTTTAGGCATAAGGGCTTTAGCGGCGACGAAAATGGAGCCCAATGTGTTTCGTAATTGTGAACCGCGAGGACCCAAGTTTAAATCCGATTCCCAGTTTTGTCTCTCATGTTTCTCCGCTCTCTGCCCTTGGATTCCTGTGTCTCTACAATCTCCTGTCTAAGAACTTTCTTTCAAGCCATAATAAGAAAGATTTAAACATCCGCTATTTACTGCGAGTGGCACTATTATATTGTGCGAACAAGTAAGTGAACTACTTGAGGGGGTTCCAGGTGGTCCCCAGCTAAATGACGGAGAGTCGGCAACCAAATGGACCCTTAGTACAGATCTTTAGCTCTCGAGGGTGTAAAATGAAACACAATTAAATTTTGTTTCATTTTGCACTCTCAAGAGCTAAATTATTTGAAACATCAAATGTACACCTAATTTACAAGAAGTTTACAAAATGAGAGAATGTAGAAGACCTGCTATTTTCATCGTTTGCCTGTTTGCTTGAAATGGTGGTCCGTGGCTCAAATGCAGAATAGATAATGGGCCTTGAAATGGCATTGGAAAAAGGGTTGAAAACCCCTGAACTAGAAAGGTGCGCTTTCTGACTCCCAGCTATTGCCTGTACAAAACATATTGATGTTGGCCTACAAAGAAAGCAACCAAAGGTATGGCACCTCCATACTTTACTTTATTCATTTATTTGGTCGGGACAGTGTATATTGATGAACATTACATTAAAAATGCAGTGTAAATATACCAGATTTAGCAAGACTTGCTCATTTCCATCTGTAGTCCCCAGACATCAAACATCAAACAATACAATACCTTCAAAGCCTGATCCCCCGATCCCAAAACGGTGTAACAAACTCCCCATTGCAGACTCACTCATCATCTTCTGCCGTAAATCAAAAGACTCACCTCTTCAGACTCCACCCGTAGCACTTGCCCTAGCCTTGACGATGTTGCAGGCTTATGCAAAGGCTAAAATGTAGCCTTTGCATAAGCCCCCCCCCCCCCCCCCATCATCCCCAGATCATATTTGAACTGGGGATGTCCCACCCTGACAAGCAGTTTTGACTCCGTTCCACAAAATGAAAATAGCCTAACTAAAAAAAAATGTGTAATACCTCTGTCGATACAGGCTTCACATACTGTACGACATGACAGTAATCCTAATATAAGCTCTATGGAGCTCATTAGGAGCCCTGAAATGAGACATTGTTACAATGGCTGTCGGTACATCTCTGCCTCAGAAAGGATCACAAAATATGCTGCTTCTGTCTGCCTCTGTCAAACAGATTGGTTCACCCCGTCTCTACATTATGGACTGTCCTTGTAGACAAGACTGGTTATATGCAGGGGCACGAACGTACGTATACATGCTAGAATTGTTTGCTTTAATTTACATGCGGAAGATTTACTGTATCTCGAAGGGGCATAGAAATCATCTCATTTGCAACTCCACTGAGACCGAATTTTAATAGAAATCAGCCTTCCACAATACATGGATATCATTGTCATGCAACTACTGTATTTTTGCCACACTGTAAAATCAGAAATGATCATTTAACTCTGAGCGTGGCACAAATACAGTACGTGTGTGCACTTTCAAGAGTTTCAAATGGATAAAATGTAGACTGGGGATTTTTTTTCTGTGCTGTGAAACCAATTCAATTCCCCAGAAGTGACTAACACTAACAGAACGGAAGATAAAGAAATAAGGCTGTTTTCCTTTGCGATAGCCTGCCTTTTTAAACATCCCAGGAATGCGTTGGACATCAGTGATCTATCACTGTTAATGATTAAATGCCACAGTCGCATATACGTTTGACGAGGCTGTCTAGATTGTTCTGTGATTGCAGTCTTCAATGAGATAATAAATACAGTAATTTGACTCTACCAACACAACTCCATATTTAGAGTTGATATGGCGTCAAGCCCAGCTTCCTTTTTGTAAAAGAACTGTTATCACACATAGCTTAAGCGTTCCACCTTTGAACCGTGAAACAATTTACATTTCCTTCCACATTCCCCAGTTTTAATTGTATTTCACTGAATATGCTATGTTCATACTTCATACACTTATCAACATCATCTGACAGAACGGTACAAAAACACATTACATGACATAAATGATGTTGGCTTGTTATCCATATTTATTTGTGTTGTGGTCCCTACTGGAATATGCGTTATGCATAGATATTATTTTCACTAGTTTGGGTCCCGGGCAATATCTCTCCTTTGGGTATCGACCAGAAACGTTTGGGAACCACTGATTTACAAGTACGTCCCCTGGAGGTTATATCTTCCCTTCTTCTCTGGAGTGCTGCCTCAAAGCAGACCAGAGGTAGAAAACTGTCATTCCCTGATGTCATCGCTAGTAGGGACTGGAAAGAGGAGAGGTCGCACAGCTCGTAGTCACGATGCAAGTTTTTATTTCCAACGTTTCGGCAAACAGAGTTGCCTTCTTCAGGGAATGCTAGTAGGGACTCATGCATCAGTAAGCAGGAACTATGGGGATGGCAATGAAGGACTGGAAAGTCTGGCGTGGCATTGTGAAATCCTTGATCTCGACCGCGGTCGAAAAATGATGATGATGAGTATGTCTCAGGGACTCGCCTCCAGTCCAACACTTGCTGCTGAGTGCCAAGCAAGGAAGCATTGGGTCCAATTACAACATAGTCTTTGGTATGACCCGGGTCACCCGGCCGAGGGATTGAGACCCTCCGTCTCAGGGAACACCAACTGAAACAAATCACGAGGCTACTGAGCTGAGAAGAGACGCAACGAGTACAATAATCTATCACCGGTTCAAGGGCCCATATCTGTGTGTGTGTGTGTGTGTGTGTGTGTGTGTGTGTGTGTGTGTGTGTGTGTGTGTGTGTGTGTGTGTGTGTGTGTGTGTGTGTGTGTGTGTGTGTGTGTGTGTGTGTGTGTGTGTGTGTGTGTGTGTGTGTGTGTGTGTGTGTGTGTGTGTGTGTGCCCTTTGTGTATATGTCGAGAACTGCCTTTCTATAATAATAATAATCTTTATTGTCCCGAAGGATATTCATCTTCACAGGTCTGTTCAACACCAACAACAAAAGCAGCACATAGTACAGAAAAACATTACACCAAGACAATATACAAGAACATGAGTTCCCCACTGTGTACAGAAACCCTTCTATCGGCAGGGCAGTTTGTTTAATGCCGCGATGGCTGAGGGGACAAAACTCCTACTGAAACGAACCTTTTTCCAGGGTAAGGTTCTGTATCTTTGTCCTGATGGCATGAGGTTGAAGAAGCGATACAGGGGATGATCAGTGTCACGTGATATTGAGAGTGCTAGCCGTGTGATGGCATTATTGTTCATATCAGAAAGTGTTGGTGTGGGAAGTCCGATAATCTTGGAAGCAATACGGGTAATACTGAAAAGTTTGTTTCTGTTCTGTAATTGACGTCAAACTCGGTGCATCTCTCAGTGTGGCGGTGTGAAGTCGGCCTCATCATCGGTTGTCATTGATCATATGCCTAATTGCTGACATCAGGGATCTCGCATAAGAGGAACAAAACAGACAGATACATAATAATAATACCGGTAATACCATGATTGCCTGATAATGCCAGTAACTTCTTTTCTCCTCAGTAGATTAACGTTCCACTCGACAGCTTTGATTTTCCACCATACCGTGTATCCGAAATCATTTCAAGTGGTCCATGAGCTGCAGAGGAAATCAATGTGTTCCTGGCAGCTTTTTGAATGATGATTAACTGCTCATTTAAAATCTTCCCTCGTCGTCACTCAGTAAAACTAAAAGTTTCACAGACACAGGGGAGTCTCCTTTAGGCTACTTGGGCATGCGGAGACAATAGCAATTCCGAGCTCATGCAGGCACTAAAATCCCAATGAAACGGCTCATTATTTTTAACCCATTTTGGGCGGGAACCTCTTTTGGTGTTAGCATTATGTTATGCTTTAGCTATTGAAAAATAGCAAAATTTGCACAAAAAAAAGAAAAATAGCAAACATTTAGGCCTTCTAAATGAGCTTGTAGATCTGCTATTTTTCAATAGTTAAATTATAACATGTTTAAAACACCAAAAGGGGTTCCCGCCCAAAATGTGTTAAGCTATTATACAAGTTGACTCCCACCAGTACACTGGAAAGTTTGCTAGCAATTTGCCTCCATTTGTTTTCTCACCTAACAAAAGAAGGATGCAGTGGGATTGTTAAAAAGTGAGCTATTTGGACGACAGCAGTGGTTCTCAAAGTGGGGTCCGGGGACCCCCATGGGTCCTTGGGGGGGTCCATGGGGTCCCCAGCTAAATGATAGATACTATAGGAACCAAACCGACTCTTATGGGTCGGTGACTCTGAGAGTGTTTAGTTCCATTTGTATACACTCTCAGACTTAGCCTAAATTAACATTGATTTGACTATTTTTACAATATAAATTGGGGTCCCAGAGATAGAAATACCATTAAATGGGAGTCAGTAGGTGTAGCGTAATGCATTTCAAACTGGGGGTCCCTTGACTAAAGAAAAGAGGACGCACAGCTCGTAGTCACGATGCTAGAAACTTTAATAAACCAACGTTTCGGCAAGCAGGTTGCCTTCTTCAGGGTTATGAAAAGCAAAAAGAATAATATGCCAGGGGGTCCCTGGCATATTACTTTCAAATGGGGGTCCGTGGGCTAATAAGTGTCAATTTGGGGGTCCTTGACATGAAAAAGTTTGAGAACCACTGACTGGACTAAAGTACAGGAAACTGGACATTAATTAATCGTTGGTGAGCATAATCCGTCGTTCGTAGTGAGTATAATCCTTATTCTCCGTGCTTTATCGGGCTAATAGAAGGTTGGCTAATAAGATCAGATTCCACATTTCATGTGAGGATTAAAGCTTTGTCTCAATTAAATGAGATTAGAAACCACTGACTGATTGTATCTTCTTTGAAGTAAAGTGGATGGTCAAAACGTAATTACCCCACCGCCGAACAATAACATGATTACACTCCAATGACTTCTGCAGATTAGAACTTGAATAATCTGAAAGCAGCAGGTCATGTCAGTTGAACCTATAGATTGTAACAGTTACATACTGTAACAATCTACACATCCATGACCTATACTAAACATCCTTTTTGTCAAACCATATAAACACTGGTATATATTTTACCTAATGTAAAAAATATTTCTCATCAAAATACGACATACGAATATGACAACTTGAGGTACTCTTTTTTTTTTTTTAATCTAAAAATAGATATGCTGGGGGGGGGGGGGTTATTATAGTTGAATAATGTGGGTATTATAAAAAGGTTCCCAGCTCAATTTATACATTGTATATATAAAATAAATTGAGCTGGGAACTTCTCCTTGGGTCCACCCAGGGAAATGTGACATTGTATATATAAAATAAATTGAGCTGGGAACTTCTCCTTTGGTCCACCCAGTCCTGGGAAATGTGATAATGAGCCAGTGGAAAGAAAAAGAAGAAAGACTTGTGGGTGTGTGGGATTTTTCTCTATCACTAGCCTCGGTAGTACCAGGCATTTATTTCCGTTCACATTCGGCTCAACTCTATCACTAAACACAGGGTGAAATTCACCCGAACACCTTAACCTCACCTCACCAGGCTTTAAGTTTCCACCTCGGAGGAAAGCCTGGTCTCTGTTACAAAAGTGCCGTGTACTGAACCGGTCTGGAGCGGATGATATCGTTACGTCATGTTGTAGTCATTGTTTTGTAGTCATCAGGATGATATCGTTACGTCATGTTGTAGTCATTGTTTTGTAGTCATCAGGATGATATCGTTACGTTATGTTGTAGTATTGTTTTGTAGTCATCAGGATGATATCGTTACGTCATGTTGTAGTATTGTTTTGTAGTCATCAGGATGATATCGTTACGTCATGTTGTAGTCATTGTTTTGTAGTCATCAGGATGATATCGTTACGTCATGTTGTAGTCATTGTTTTGTAGTAATCAGGAAGATATGGTTACGTCATGTTGTAGTATTGTTTTGTAGTCATCAGGATGATATCGTTACGTCATGTTGTAGTATTGTTTTGTAGTCATCAGGATGATATCGTTACGTCATATTGTAGTATTGTTTTGTAGTCATCAGGATGATATCGTTACGTCATGTTGTAGTCATTGTTTTGTAGTCATCGGACAGAAACAATCATCCGGAACTTCCTTTTCCCTCAAACCGGAAGAATAACAATAAAAGCTAGTAGCTTTTATTGAGAAAAATCGTTTTGAGGGAAAAGGAAGTTCCGGAAGATTGATGACTACTAAACAATACTACAACATGACGTAGCGATATCATCCGCTCCAGAACGGATCAAAAACCCGATCATAAGCCCCAGGCTACCAAACACCTGGTAGAAATAAACAGGGATGTGGGCAGGGAATCAAACCTATACCTTCTATGATGTCACTGATCATCATGAAGATACTGAAAGACTATACCTCAGACATCAACAACGTTTAAAGTTACAAAAATGTAACTGTATGTAAAAGTATCCCCCTGTAGTTACTGCTCTAGGGGTTAAGCAGTGTAATATATGTGTAATCATTGTAATGTATGCATGTTCAGCCCTATAAATCCTCAGATATGTCCTATCTTTAACGTGTATGATGAATGGTCGCACGGTTCATCCTCCTCTATCTCGGCACTGTCAAAACAGGAATGATTAATCCATTTAGGACGGAAACGCATCTGTGTCGCTTTAACGTTTAACCGCACGTTAAACCATTATTTTAAACTTTAGCTGTTGAAAAATAGCAGATCTATAAGCTCATACAAGCTCATAGCGCGGCACTCGGTGCCGTGCTATGAGCTTGTAGATCTGCTGTTTTTGAAAGATCTTGAAAATGTGGTGCAAATCTTTGAATATAATATATTCTTTCACAGCGATTGTTTTTTACCTAAAATCTTTGCTTGTGGGGGGTCCCTGGAATAACATATTTTGAGATGGGGGGGGTCTGTGAGTCAGAAAACTGTCATGATTTAGAAGGCATTTTGTAGAATCTGTTCTCTGATCTAAATGGATTAACCCATTTTGGGCGGGAACCCTTTTTGGTGTTTTAAAGCATTATGTTATACTTTAGCTGTTGAAAAATAGCAGATCTACAAGCTCATAGCGTGGCACCTATGAACTTGTAGGTCTTCTATTTTTGAAAAATCGTGAAAATGTGTATCAAATCTTTGAATATATATATTACAGAGTGAACATTTTAACTCAAATCTTTGCATCTTGACATGAATTACTGAGCACCACTGATACAGAAACATAAGGTTTTTCAGACAACTGTCATGATTTAGAAGGCCTTTTGTAGAATCTGTTCTCGGATCTAAATGGATTAAAAGTGCCCCGCTGGGTTCGGTGAAGGTTTTGCCACAGAAAACAGACACAACACAGCAGAAGGTTGTCTCAGGTCGAGCTTGAAACTTTATCTCAGGACAATGTCAGACACAGCCACATCTTTGTGGCTCAGTCCCTAGGCGACTTCAAGGCCAATTCTCCATTGATTTGCTGCTACGGCTTATCGATTTTCTGTAATGGCATTCGTGATTCAAGGTTTTTTTGCTATACAACGTTCTGACAAGTTGTGTCAATCTGTGGCACTGAATTATTCTACACTCTGTGCAATGCATGGCAGGTAGGGTGGATTATTCCCAAATATCAGTGGGGGAAGAAGTACTCAAATGTTTTATTTAAGTAAAAGTATCAATATTGCAATTTAGAATGACTCTTTTACAAGTAAAAAGTCTGGCATTAAAAAAGAAAATCACTTAACCACGAAATAGCCCACCCAATGTACAGAAACCAGAACTGACATGTTGTCCTATACACACTGGGGATTGTTTTCTGCTTGTATATTATCTATTAGGCTACTTCAGAATCAATCAGAATTCATCTTTAGTGTGTGTGTGTGCGTGCGTGTAAACCCAACACACATCCCATAGCTTTAAAATGCACGGGCACACATTCCCCACGACATGCTTCACTGATGTCAGCGTCTAAGTGGTTTGTTAACCCACCGTGACATTCTGGGTAATAGTCTGGTGGTCCGACATGGATTGCATTTGAAAGCAGAGCCAGAGTCATTGCCCCCCCCCCCCCCCCCCCCGTGCACAGTCTGCACACATTATTAGAGCTATGGTGCTATGGATGCTGTCCTGTAGGCGTGATTTATGAAGGATCACCAAACCAAGCCGTATACGCACGGTCGCACACATGCACATCACTGCACACGCACATCACACACACGCACGCATGCATCATTGCATACCGTACATACACAAACACACACATACACGCACGTGTAAATGATAGCTATTCCCCAGCCTGCCTGGCAGTTAACAGGTGTGTTTTAAGGTAATGGTCCGAGGCGAGGGCAAGGGTCAGCTATTTCGGTATTTAACCGCACTTATCATCCTCACTGGAGCGCTGCGGCATGGAGAAGCATCGTCTGGCAGGAGAGCCACATCATGTTGAATGTTAATGAATGTCACCACCAGCATCCATCCATGCAGTATGCAGATTCTTACTAAATAAATTGGTGTTAGTATAGGCTATAGTTTTCTGACCCGTTCCATCGTATTAATTTAACTCTTTGTGTGCCGTCTCTGTCAACAATATACAAACGAGGGGCACAGTGGGCAGTCGGTATTAGTAGTTTTCTGACCTGTTCAATCTTATTCTTTTTTTTTTTTTTGTGCCGTCTCTGTCAACAATATGGCCTACAAACGAGGGGCACAGTGGGCAGTCGGTATAGCACTGCAGTCACCTCACAGTTTGGAATAACGTGTTCCTTCCACGCGCTATACGTCCAACCGGGGAAACTCCACCCTGTCCGGTCTAAATGGGTTAAAATGTATCCTTACACCCCTAGTAACTTTCCACAAACTCCAAACTCCCTCAAACTGTCCCCATCTCCCCCGTCTCTGCTCCATCGTGCAGCAAAGTATAAATTCGACATTACTTCTGGATTTAGGGATTTGGTGGTCAGTCCTCACACCGGGCCAACAAAGGCAGCCCACTGGCAGCCAATTTGTTTTCTGTACTGCTGAGCAGGCCATTTCACGGTTTCAAACCGGTAGTTCTCCAGCTGTCCCTTTAATTCCTTCCTAGTTGTTGTCGGTACAATTCAATTTCTGGGACGCTAAGTCGGTTGTTTTAGAGCACAGTCAGCCATACTATTATGTATATTTACGGTGAGTCACAGTATTTTGGGGTAAAGCCAGGTGTAACCCATTGAAACCTGGAACACATCAATGTCACCTTAACTTTTAACCACTTTAACCATTATTTTATATATATATAATATCATTTTAAAGCGAACGTCTTAAACTCACATCTTTGCTTTCTGCGGGGTCCCTGCATGGAACAACATATTTTCAGATGGCGACCAGTCGGCGGCCAAAATTCATATAATTCTGGGGGTCCTTGACATGAAAGTTTGAGAACCACTGAGTCACTGACATAATAGAAACATGGGTTTTTTGAGAAAACTGAAATGTTGTTTTGTAGAATGTGGTCTCGGGTCTGGGTGGGTTTAAGCGGTGTTATACTGCAGACAGCAGCAGGTGCAGAATGGCTCCTGGACGTCAGAATTCCCCGTTCAGCCTTCTGGGCGAGTCTGGTTCTCATTTTGTGGAGTGTGACTGTGTGACAGGACGGTTCCCCATTTATAGCCCTATGGTCATTACTGTTCCCTTCCCTCCTCTTAGTGTCCATACGAGAGATAAATATTATCTCCCAAAACAGCTAAACATGAATGTATATTATTTATTTAAAGGTATATTCAGTTGATTTAACTTTTTCAAATATCACTTATTTTTTTGTTTTGTTGTGAGAATCCTCCCTACTATAGAGTGTGCTGACCATATAAGGAGTTCCTCCCTGTCCCCAGTTAACCCCTGGAGGTAAAAAATAGGTTTCGTTTTTGGCTAGGTGGCCCAGCCTTCATCCAATCAGGATAGAGAGGGGCCTTCTGCCAATCACGATCGAGCGGGGGCGGGCCTTGGTGTGTGTGCTGTTGGCCTGTCGCGTGTCTCCCCCACTGTAGTGCGGCATGTGCACATCTTGTTACCGAGGTGGACCGGGGGGTTTTCGAAATCACCCAAATCACTGGATGCTCCTTTAAATAAGTATAATGGTCTATTATACAAATTGGGTTCAGGTTATTTAATCTTTTATACATGTGTACTGTGATATACGAACATATATAATAATATATACATACATTATACACTGTCACACTGACTTAAGTTCATTCTGGTCTTTCTGAGCATGCTCATTTCCAAGGCGCTCCAACTCCAAGGCGCTTCCAAGACGCTCATTTCCAACGTGCGCCAAGGGAATGTTATTTGTTAGTTTAGCACATAGAGCACGTTTTTTCGTGCATTTCACAGATCCGAAATCCACAAAAAAAAAAACGTGGAGCAGCAGCAGTGATGATGATGATCTGTGAGTGTTCAAAGATCCAATCTGAACCGTCCAGAGTTGATCATGATCACTCATGAGTGCTACTGTACAGTGCTACTGTACAGTGCAGCGGGTGACTCACAGAAAGACGGTGGAGGAGAGGACGCAATGCTGTCAGCCCGCTGATCAGTGAACGCACACACACACAGTGGCATGCACAGATAGACACTAGGGGGTGCTCTAGCACCCCCTGCCCTTTTAGCAATTTTGCTAAAAAGAATATATATATATTTTTTTTTCTTAATTTGTAGTGTGTGGACCATGGTGACATTGATCAAATCTTGATAAAAAACGCTTCTATACTATATTATTTAGATAAATAGCAGACCTACAAGCTCGTAGCCCGCCACTCGGTGGCGCGCTATGAGCTTGTAGATCTGCTATTTTTCAATAGCTAAAGCACCAAAATGGGATCCCGCCCCAAAATGCGCTGCACAAGGTGCCCTTTTTTTTCCACTTGAGCACCTGCCCCTCTAAATGTCTGTGCACGCCACTGCACACACAGCACATAGTTCCAAGAATACGCAATTATCGCTACATACCAATTTATTCTCTGGTAGCCTACAGCGTTGCGTCCGGAATCCTACTATAAATGCGTCACGTCTCTGCATGCGTAGTTGCGTACGTGTGTGCATACGGTTGTAATGCACCTAACTCGAGAACCGTTTGACCCACCGACTTCACATTCGACACACGCGTTCCACACCCACGTTTCTCCAGAACCACCACAAAAGGCTCTGCCAGTGGGCCTAATGTCTTGAGGCCAACTCCTTTCACCTGGGCCAGGCTCTGCCAGTGGGCCTAATGAGGCCAACTCCTTTCACCTGGGCCAGGCTCTGCCAGTGGGCCTAATGAGGCCAACTCCTTTCACCTGGGCCAGGCTCTGCCAGTGGGCCTAATGAGGCCAACTCCTTTCACCTGTGCAATTTCCAGCCTCTGCCTCAGCCAATTGAGGCTCAACCAATCAGTCTCTGCCACTGGGTCGAATTGCTTGCCAAGTACACTTTTCAGTTTGCAGACTTCACACACACACAGGCACATACACAGATCTCCATGTGGGACACCGGCGGACAGTTGAAACGTATCATTAGGTTCCCAAGTTGCATCGTTCCCAAGTAGGCCGCTGGCCGTCTGCGACGGGCACGTACAGGTCTTTAAATGCCATGCCATGCTGCTGATGCGGCTGATCCATCATCCATACTGTAGATGGATGATGGATGAGTTCAATAACTCTGTCGCTATGGGTTCAAGCCTGGGTTATCTTTCGTCGCACGATGTCGTGCAGATAACATTATGCGATGTACTGTACTGTACAAGACCACAGATGGGACACGTTGTCAGCCTGTAGATCAGCTCTTGCCTCTTACACAATGTAGCCTACAGTATGTACGTGCATTGTGCAAAGACGAAGCACAAAGAAATCCATAATAGCCTCGTTAAAAAGTTGATACTGTAAATGCGATGTCCCCCATATCTCTGTTTACTGCTTTGTTTAAATTGTGTGTGTGTGTGTGTGTGTGTGTGTGTGTGTGTGTGTGTGTGTGTGTGTGTGTGTGTGTGTGTGTGTGTGTGTGTGTGTGTGTGTGTGTTCAACAGTCTCTCTCTGTCTCTCTCTCACGACCTTGATACAATCGGTGTGTTGCACCCAATCGGACTTTTTATAAAGTACAGACCTAGATCACCTTTCCAGCGGAAGGGGACCCGCAGCGGGTGATAAAAAAACGTAAAGACGTAAACATATATGCCCGCCCCTATGCCCTATCCAATCAGAAGCCTTCCCAGCCCCAAAGCTGTGCTGCGGAATGCAATGATGGGATTTAAAAGTATTGTCCATTCGGAATGACCATTTCCCATGTAAACTTGTAGCAAAAAACATTACTTCCGAATTATTTTATTCTGAAGTATTCATTCAGAATGAAAAGCCATCATGTAACCGCGGTCATTGACTCCTGGGCCAGTGGCGTTTCCAGGAATTACATTTTGGGCAGGCAAGATGTGTTAATTGATGTCCCACCGCGCACAATCAGTAGCACTAAAGGTTTTCAAAGAGATATACCTGCCAGACAGTAGGATACAAAGGCTGAAAGGCATGCATTTGCATTCCAATGGGTGATTGAGGGTCGTGCTCTATACGCGCAACGGCCAATCAGCTGTCCACTAATAGTTCTCAGGTCTTGTTTTTGTCCTGTATTTTGGCAGACAATGGATTTGGACCATATTGTAGATACTGTATGCCTCTGTCCTGGGCAGTGGCAGATGATCCTCTTATAACTAATATCCTAATAACCCAGACTAATATCACACTGTCGCCGACGCCGGCAGGCAATTTGTTTTGCCAACGGTTGATTTGCGTCTGGCTTGCAGGCTACCACACACACTGTGTATATATTGTGTGTGTGCGTGCGTGCGTGCATACACCTGTCATCACCTTCATCGACTTCCAAAAAGCCTTTGACACCATACTACGATTACACCGGGACACACTCATGAACATTCTCTGGCCCTATACGGAGGTCATGAGAAGATGGTCCTGGCGATAGGGGCAAAGCTACAGTCAGACTCAAGCCAAGATTAAGTCCCATGATCTTTGACCAAAGAGTCCTATAGGGCCTATAGTATAGGCTATGGGTGACACCACGACCCCCCCCCCCCCCCCCTTCCTGTTTATTGTAGCGATGGACTCATTGTCAGGGAGGAGACACTGGAGTTCATGCTGCTGGTCCCAAGGAATTAAGACACGGCCAAAGCATTTCCGGGGGTCCCCAGCCAAAAACGCTGAGAACCCCTGCATCAGACGACCACACGGACTGAAAAGAGGAGCACGAGCACCACATACCGATACGCTGATACACTGTGGCACGACAGCAGAGCTACCAACACTGCAGAGGGCAGCCATTCAGTTGGGCAGGAGTCTTGGGTTGGTGTTGGCCAGCGCTGTTTAGATGAGAGTTGTGAGTTGTGACATCACAGGTTCCAGTCCAATGGCGTCTTCTATTGGCGAAGAGCATGGCGAAGAGTGACAGTCCTGGAGCGGAAGTTGGCCGAATGCACTGGACTCAGGCAACATCCCAGCTTTAATGATCTTAAATCCCTTTATTTTAAATAGTTTATTAGTGATAACATTAGAACCACTGCTAAAGTTTGTTAAACAGGTACACTGCATAGTTTCGTTTAACAGAATACAGAGTCAAACACCCTGCCTCGTTAAACTTTCTTAGTCTGCTAGACAGGGTTTTGGGGTTAGCTTTAGGCATAAAGGTTAGGATTAGACATAGTGTTTGTGAGGTTAGTGTAGACTCCATCAAGGCGAAACACCTGGGAAAGAGGGAGTCCCCTGAGTCTGCACTCTGCCAGGCAGTGGAGAGGGCAAAACCATTGTCATTGTCTAGGGGGAAAGGAATGCAACATAAAATGATGGGAGTGAAATGATGGGGTTATAGTGCAGACAGCTGAGGAACCAATGGATGTAACTGGTTTTGTCAGAAGTACTTTTTAACAACTTTTCATTGTTTCAATATTTTCTTTTAAGCGACACACAGACAGCTTATTCAATAGCGTTGATTTATGGAAAATAGAGTTGGCTAGTTGTTTCTGCCCTGACAGCGACGATATATGATGTTATTGCAGATTGTGTTCTGTTGAAATGTTGGATACACTGCTCACAGATGTTATACTGTACGTCCCCTGCGGCTTATCTCTATAGGGGGAAAACATCAACTGATGGAAGTGAAACCCATTCTTATTTAAAACTATAACGACATATATTAAAGACACTTTAACAAAGTCATAAAAGACACAATATATGGAGCAACTCGGAGAAATGAACAGAATCTTCCTAAAAACCTAACCTTGGTGTTTAATCACTACTAACCTTAACAAACGCCAAATAAAGTTTCAACAAAGCCCTGTACTCAAATAGCACTTCATAGCGGTATACAAGAAGCTGGCTTCCGTGGCCCAGTGCTCTCTTTTCCCATAACTAGGATGACACACAGGACTGCATACAGATGTGTGGGTGGACAGCATTATACTGCAAATACGCCTACCAGCCAGCAATCAGTAAAATGTCAGCACCGGGAAGTGAACACTCACAGGCACGCACACACACACACACTGACCCAATCGCCACACCATCCTTACACGCAGGGGGCGTAATTATACCGTGAGGCAGACAACGCGACTGTGTGGGGGCCCAGAGGCAAGGGGGGCACACGGCCGCCCACCCCGTGCCGTCTGTAAAATAAACACATGCAGAGATGCAATGACAGTTGAGTTGAACAAAGTTTGGCGGAGGGGAGTGTGCTGTCGGGGGCACTCGCTGATCAGCCTGCGTCGGGGCCCACTGACATCTAGTTACACGTCTGCTTACACGTGATGCATTCAACAGTGGTTGAATACTCTCGTCCAGAACGCATAATCACCACCTGTACAGAACACCTTCGGAGGCCGGCCGGCCTCTTCATTTATAAATGTATAAAATGTAGTCTACTTTGTCACATCCACGTAGACATCTACAATACCCTTACTTTAAAGTACCAAAAATCCTTAACGTGGTTGGACGGATGCATGTCTTTCTGCTACAAAGCCCCAACTGATTGGAATCTAACTATCTCTTAGGTCTATTTCACCCTTCAGTCGCTTCAGGAATTCCCTACATTCACATCTTGATTCATCTTGTTTGTGCTTCTAAACTGACGAGTACCATTATTGACATAATACACTGTGCCCGTCTTTCCTCTGTTGTTCGACAGCTGATGATGGCTGGTTGGTGGGTGGAAGAGGGCATGCAAGCTATCTGTGTATACTGTATATTTTACGGCTGTCAAACGATTAAACATTTTAATCAGATTAATCACAGCTTAAAAAATTATTAATCATGATTGATCACCATTCGCACTGTCCAAAATATGCCATGTTTTTCTGTCTATATTGTTGTGGGAATGGAAAGAAAAATGACAGAAGGCCGGTTATATACATTTAGCATACATGTACATGTATGTTTACATTCTTTATAACAAAAAAAGTGTGGCAGGATGGTGTCTGTCTCTCATCCCGTCGTCGTCATGTGATTTGAGCCTCTGTCTATTGTGCAGCCTTTTATGGCAGTAACGTACATTATGTTGGTTATTGCCATCCAGATAGGGCTAGATAGTGCATTAATTGCGTTAACATTTTTAATCTGATTAATTTCACAATTGAATTAACTCAGTTAACTCACTAATTTGGACAGCTCTAGTATATTTATCTGTAGGCTATCTGTGTATCAGAATCAACTTTATTGTCACTTCACAGTTTTAGTAAGTACAAAAGTTGGTGAAATGTGTTTTTGTTCATAGTTCCCTGCATCCCCCCCCACTGTATTTGACCAGTAGAGTATGTGTCATATAGCGTGGTACCTCTGTATTTGACCAGTAGAGTATGTGTCGTATAGTGTGGTACCCTGTATTTGACCAGTAGAGTATGTGTCGTATAGTCTGTATTTGATGGAAAACGGACTATGACTGGTATGATAGAGGGGAGGATGGAGATGAGCAGCCTGTCTAGTGTTGTTTGTGTATTTGAGAATTTGTTTGAAAGTAATTGTTAAAAGGTTTGGGAATACAGTCTGGGGGTATGTTTGAGTTTATAAATAAAGGTGCATATTTGGTAACTGTTCATCTGGAAGACAGTATAAAGTAACTTTAGCCTTTTGAAGAGTGGAGCGGAGTGATCAAGACGTTCTGAAAAGGTAGCAGTTCTTACAAATCTCTTCTGTAGCAGATGGTTACTGTGGAGGTATGAAACATGTGTACAGCTGGCCCAGACAATATTACAGTATGTTAAATTACCATAAGTGGTTCTTAGGGAATTACTGAAGTGCTATATAGCACCCAGGGTTCTTCAGTGGTTCTTAGGGATAGTTGTGGTGCTATATAGCACCTCAACACAATTACTGAAGTGCTACCCCCAGGTCAGATATGACAAATAACTGAAATATACCAATACATTACTGAAATTTTTATACATTTTATACTTAAAAATAGCAGGGAAATTGATTTACACATCATGAGGCCACTTGGAAAATCTGACAATGTGTGAACGTGTGACAATATTACAGTATGTTAGATGTGGATAAATCAAGCTATAGTATAATGTAAGCAGGCAGTTCTGGTTTACCAGACTGCTAATTTTCCTGATGACACCGAGTGACCTATAGAAACCTTTTTGGAAATGAGATTGATGTGTTCTTTCCAGCTATACGTTTCTCGTCTACTAAGACTCCTAAGAATTTAGTAGAGGATACTTGTGATATCTCTATCATTTATGATAATTTTACAAATGTCTTTACAGTATTTTGTGTTTTTCTTCCCTCACTAAATGCAATAAAATTAGATTTTTTTACATTTAAGGATAACTTATTTGCTTGGAACCATGTGGATATGTGGAACCATGTGGATATTAGTTCCAAACCTTCATTGGCTTCCCCTATGAGGGAATAAAAGTCAGTGTGTGTTATAACTAAGCTGGTGTGGGAAACAAACAAAGTATGGGAAACAGCCTGGAGCAAACGGAAGGTAAATCATTAATATAAGCAATAATAAAGGAACCAAAATCGACCCCTGGGGGGCTCCTGACAATACAGTTGTCCTGCCTGATACTATACCATTTACTGAGATATATTGTTTTCATAACTCTGCAGCCAACCCATAGTGTTTCAACTTCTGTAAAAGTATATCAAAATTTGACTGTGTCAAAGGCCTTGGATAAGTCCAGAAATATGCCCAAGGCAAACTCATTTTTATCTCTGGCTGTATATGATCAACAAGATGCAGTAGAGCCATGTAGGAGGAATGTTTTTTCCTGAATCCATACTGGGGTTCATAAAGGATTTTCGGACTTTTGTGAAGAAATACGTTTATATACTAACTTCCCCAAGACCTTTGAGAAACAGGGTAAAATTGATATTGGTCGATAGTTTGTAAAACAACCAGGATCCCCAGATTTGAAAAGGGGAATAACTTTAGCAACTTTCATACCAGAGGGAACTATTAGCGCAGATATATGTTAGTGGTGTTAGTGAAAGAGCTAATCTCTTTGATTAAAGACGTGCCGATTTCAGCCTGATTGATTGAAATTTTGAGGTCAGATATAATTTCTAGTACCTCAGAATTAGCCTGGCTAAATAAGCCAGACAAATATCACACTGTCTCAAGGCAGGAAAGAAGAAAGTTTGAGAGCTTTTTACCACAAAAAGTAAGAGTTCAGAGCTCAGACCGATATGAGAAGACTACAGATCACACTAAACAAGGCAGCTAGAATGGTCTGACCTGAGATCAGATTCATACGAGGTTTCCGCCGGACACACACTGGTCTGATGAACCCATTCTGACCTGAGATCAGATTCTAAAAATGTCAGTCGCTCTTCGATTTTTCAAAAATAGCAGACCTACAAGCTCGTATCGCGCCACTCGGTGGCGCGATATGAGCTTGTAGATCTGCTATTTTTAAATAGGTAAAGCATAACATGATGCTGACACGAAAATGGGTGCCCGGTCAGAATGGGTTAAGATGTGGGTATGAAATAGACACGGGTGAACTGCATAACAGAATGGGATGGCCCACAGCACTTGAATGCATAAGAAAACAGTACCTTGCATTGATTTCTAAAATAAAATCTAATAAACCAGTAAACATAAAGAATAAATTAACTTTAGTTCGCGAGACATCAGGTCAAGACACAAAGATATTTATGTTCTACCAACAACAAAAAAACTAGTATGGGAAGCCGATCTTTCATTTTCAGGGCAGTTAAAATATGGAACTCATCACTATAGCTGGGATTGCTTTTATTGAATCACTATTATGTTGTGATTTCTGTTAAGCTTTGTTTTTTTTTAGTTCTAGTTTCTGTGTTGGTATGCGGTCAGGTTTTCAGCTGGCTCAGGGAAGAGGACGACCCTGCCATGCATAGTCCACCATAGATAGGTGAATGAACTGTATCTGTCTGTGGGCAGGCATATGCTGTGCCTGTGTGTGCGGTTGTATGAGTTGAGGATTAGAGGTATAGGCATTTTTGTTACGCTGTAATATTTGACTCACTGTTGTCGTTTAGCATCAGTGCAATTTGAAATGCAATGTACTATTTTATAATGTCTTTTGTAATGTTTTAATCTATTTCTGGACTCGTGGAAGATTAGCCGAAAGGCTAAAAGAGATCCAAATAAAAATAAAAAAGTTCAGATAATTTAGACTCTTGTATCACAGTGTTTGTGAAACAAGAGTCTAAATTTTGCTCACATGGGTTCCCCTTGAATACAAGCTTATAAATGATGGGCCCCCCCCTTGACAATAAGATGCTGCATCTCAGGGGGCTGTCCAAAAATCTGAAAAGCTTAAATCTTAAATGTAGTACATTTGCATAGAGTTAATGTTCATCTTCATTTCATTCACAAGGCAGGAGTGCATAACGCATTCCAATTATGACACTTTTCACACACAAAGCAGTGCGTGCGCGCGTGTGCGTGTGCGCGTGTGTCTGTTAAGAAAGATGTGTCTGGATCCACTCGTCAATAATCTGTGTTTTAATACGCACACATCAATGTGGCTCTGAAGAACTCGGCGTCCATTTCTGGTGCCCTTGGTTTTGGTTCCATTTCATGAAATAAAAACAGCCTCTGACGTACAGTATATAGCTTCAGCGTGTCTCCATGTTCCAACTGGCACATTGTTGCTTGTCTCCATTTTCAACTTTTTATGTTTTTACAAGACACTCTTGAATTCTTCATTCAAGAGTGTCACAACCAAAAGTAGGGAAAATAGCAGATCTACAAGCTCACTAGCTATTTAGATTACATTTTGTATAATGAAAAAAATAACGGTTTGGGACAGACATACAAGATTTCCACCCAACAGCGACGACATGCTCAGTACGGCATGAGTGCTATAGTGCATTTACGTTCACCTTCATTTCATTCATTCACCGCAGAAATGCATAGAGCATTCCGATTATGAAGCTTTTCACTCACAAAGTGAGTGAAAAGTGCAGGGGGTGTGTCGTGTGTTGAAAGCCGTCTCACAAATCAATGTGCCTGTCACTTAGAGTACAGAACAGAACTCGGTGTCCACTTCTGATGCCCTTGGCTTAGGGTCCATCTCCCCAGCCTCAACCTCTCCCGCCCACGCTGCATCCATTAGTCAGGATTACAAAGCAACACCTCACCTCTCTGTTCTCCCAGCATGTCCTTGGCTTGCATTACGCTTTCAAGGATTCAGCTATACTGTAGGAAAAGAATATCAATTGTATCCCTCTGGATGCTATATGTTTCATCTGAACACAATCGGCAAATGTAACGGGAACAATTCGCTCTCAGGTAAAAGAATATAGACCACATTTAGTGGGGAGAATTATGGTGTCGCCTAAAACGGCAAAATATATTTGGGTTTTTAAAGTCAAAGTAAAAAACAACATGACTAAAATACACCCAACCAGACCAAAGTGGATTACATTTTCTCAGGTTCAGGCTCAGGTTTTGTTTTTGTTTATTTGGAGCTATATTTCCTGAGCATTAATTTCACAGAGTGATAGACAGGAAAGAGAGTAGGCCTATAGGGATTATGGAGTCCGAGTGGTGACGAGAACTGCAGTGCACTCTGTCATTTTCACCTCTACCACTCGTTATTGGATATATTAACACCAGATTAGGGTAAGAAAATGGTTAATCCGGAATTCTCCTTTAAGTAGACCAGTGGTTCTTGAGGGGGTTCAAGGTGATCCCCAGCTAAGTGATGGAGAGTTGGTAACCAAATGCACCCTGCAATGCACTTTTTCTGGAGAAAACAACTGAGAGATTACAACAGTTTTAACTAAAACTAAGATGAGAGAACATGTTACTCCAGTTTTAGCTTCACTGCATTGGTTTCCGGTTGTTTTTAGGATTGATTTAAAAATAATTTTACTTGTTTTATAAAGCTCTCAATGGTCTTGCACCTTTCTACCTACATGACTGCCTGCCTAAATATGTCCCAAACCGCCCCCTAAGGTCTTCCACTGCTGGCCTTCTCGCTGTGCCTAAAGAAATGGCAACAAAAAAACACGGTGAAGCAGCTTTCTCCCCCTTCGGGCCGACGGCGTGGAACAAACTCCCACTATACATTCGACAGGCAGCCTCTGTAGAAAAATGTAAAGCACAGCTCAAGACCTACTTCTACATTATTGCTTTTAGTTTATCTTTTAAATTCCTTGTTATTCATGTCCTCACTATATTGCATTACTGCTATTATTTTAATGTTTTATGCCTTGCTTTTCTTTTCTTTTTTCTCCATTGCTCTGTAAAGCACTTTGAGCTGCATTACAAATGAAAGGTGCTATACAAATAAAGTATTATTATTATTATTATTATTACACTTGATAGTGTAAAATGAATGAAACCAAATGGACCAAGAGTAAAATTATTGTTAAACATCTACATTAAGAATTCTATACAATTTAAGAATGTAGAATAATTGTTATTTTGATCAATGACTGTTATCTCTCCTGCGGTACCATGAGGCATTTTCCAACATCAATACAGCATGGAATTGTTGATAAAATTAAATCCGACGACAACAAAACATACAAAGTTTTGTAGGTCTGGGAGGCTTAAATCTCATCAAACGGTTGTCCGTGGCTCAAATACCAAATAAATAACGGATCACAGAGAAGATTGTGTACACATCTATATTTAGGCCATGCAGGTCCTCGCTGTCAGGCATCAAGGCAAACATCAAGGAAGAGAAAGAACATCTGCACACTAGTTTCTATAGAGCTCCGAGACTTACTTTATTTAGAGGGAATGTTCCCTCTAAATAAAGTAAGTCTGGCCCAGGCGGTGGCGTAACCGTCATGGCGTAATCCAGTCGCAGTGTGCCGCGGGTTCGACTCCCGAGCCGGACACGGCCTTTACTGCATGTCTTCCTCCATCTCTCCCCCGTTTCCTGTCAGCCTACTGTCTGTCCCTTCAAAAAACCAATAAAAGGCGTAAGCCGCAAAAGAATATCTTAAAAAAATAAAGTAAGTCTCAAAGTCAAAGTCAAACGGGTTCGACTTCTGAGCCCGACGGCCTTTGCCACGTGTCACTCCACACCTCTCCCCCCTGTCCTGTCTGTATACTGTTCCCTATCAATAAAGGCCACAAAAAAGCCCCAAAAACTATTATTTTTATAGTGTATATTTACAACTAACATAGCTGCTCTACTGGGACATTTCCATCCTATGGTCAGGTATCAGGTATGACCGGCACTGGTTTATAATTGTGGTATTACTGCCTGAAGATCAAAATTCAATTTCTACCCTGACCACACCCTCTAGCTCAGGCACTCCTGGGGACGGCGGTGGCTCAGTCATAGGGTGGCTGGATGGCTGGATGGTTGGAAGGTTGGCAGTTCGAACCCGGGCTCCCCCAGAGTTAGTGTCGAAGTGTCCTTGAGCAAGACACTGAACCCCTAATTGCTCCTGATGTGCTGGTTGGTGCCTTGCATGGTTTCCACTGCCATCGGTGTATGAATGGGTGAATGTAATGCACAATCTATGTAAAGCGCCTTGGATAAAGGCGCTATATAAATGCACCATTTACCATTTACTCCTCGCAGGCTGCCAGCTGGGTTCAAACCTCAGGTAGGACATGTAAGTTACAGATGGCAGCTTGAACATGTAGTCCAGAATAACACATTGTTAGACGTCGTTTTCATTCAAGTCTCCATTCTATATGATGAATAAGTGATGCTGAAGTTAATTCAATATAACCGTAAAAGAGTAAATCATGGCTAAGTGCTTTGTGACACTTCAAACGACAAAGAACAGGAGCCTTCCGACTCTCTCTCCCAAATTGAAAGGGGGCATTGGATTAGAGGTATTTGTTGAGTTTGTTTGTTTCATTTCCATTAGGCATCCAACACTATACCCACAAGTGCCCCTTTGAGTGGGCACGCCTATCACAGAACGGAGGGAAAAAAAACACCTCTTCAAGGAACACAATGGGAGGCTTTATCCTGTTATTGTTTATGAAGCAGATGCTTTGGTTCTTGGCTGGTTTAAAGGAAGAGTTCAGGAAGGCCGCCTACCACCAGGGACATTCTTATCTGTCAGAAGTGAGCCCTTCTGCAGGAAAGGAGACATGCTCTGTGCAGGAGTCTGACGGTGATATTGTGTAAATAATCCATTCTCGGCGTCAACTCTCTGATGCTCCAGCGGGATATGTCACGGCGAGGTGTGATGCATTGCTTAACTTCTCTTACAGAACGCCCACCCCTAAATCAAATCAGTGCTTCTTCTGACATAGTAGAGCAGAATGGAACGGCACCATGGCCCTTATTGGACTAATGACCTGCATACTACTTTGACATGTTGACGTGTTATACGAACTTGTAAGGTCACAGCACCAGAATAGTAGCATACCGTCATACCATACTACACACTGACACTACAAAGACTAATTTTCTGTCAGCGCTGTACATTCACGCTGTACATTTTACACATAACTCCAGAAGATATTAAAGAGCAAAGTGGCCATCTGAGAATATGATTGCATAAACAGTTAGCAGCCAGAGCTGTTTGACTTCAACGTCATCAGGAGGTAGGGGTTCAGCTGTGTCTCTAATTAGATCTGTCAAGTCAAAGCCCGGCATCTGCGCTGAACGCCAGACAGTGCTTGAAATGGGATACAGATGTTGGAACAGGTTTCTGGTAGCTGTTAGAAGTCACAGCTGAATTCATTATCTTTGAAATGTCAGTGAATCTGATTACTGCCAAACTATTGACCATATTCACACGGTGGCCATTTTGGCCTGCAAGATTGATGAGGGTCAAACGGCCCAAATGTCGTAAACCCTTGGGGTTTTATCCAATGTCAATTAATTCCTGAATGTCATGACTCGATGGACAAGAAACCGACATGTTCATGCTATTCTTCAAACTAAAATGACAAGATCTATCTTTAGAGTTGGCTATACTCCACGTGACCACATAACCACGTCACTCTAACTCAGACATAACCATAAATAATTTACAATTTTGGCATTTAGCAGACAGTCCGGATCGAGCGACTTCTTAGGCTACAGTAAGCATGCAAGAACAACACAAAATACATAAAATACATTGAAATATGTCATCAAGGATCATAAGTAAGAACCTAACATCCGTCCAACAGTCAAATGTACATCTGTACAATGAAAGTATAAATACTATAGAATGCTATCTATGTCTACATAATGTCCTAACTAAATTACATCATTAGAAAAAAACCGGTACGGCCTTATATAGGCAGCCCACGTCACTCTGACATAACCATAAACAACATATATATATATATATATATATATTAGGGCCGGGACTAATTGCGATTAATTTAGATTAATTAACTACAGAAAAATTAATCGTGATTAACTACAGATAAATTAATCGCACCTTTTTTTTCACCGCGGAACGTTTCTCACTGGGCGCTTTTCTATAATACTGAAAACTGGAAATAATAAAAAGTCACCCCATTTTGTGTTGCCTAGAACTGGAGGTCTGACAAAAAACAGTAACAATATGAAGTAAGTACAGCTTTGTGATGTTACTGTTACTATTTTTTTTCAGACCTCTAGTTCTAGGCAACACAGAATGGGGTGACTCTTTATTATTATTTCCACAACAGGTATATTAATGACAGTAAAATGTTGAAAATGAGTGGTATCCTGTAGTCACTATTCGTTGTTTCACTGGGATACCAAAAAACATTAAAAAAAAAGGTTTCTCGCTGTTCTCGGGTTGAATATTGATATGCGATTAAAATGCGATTAATCTAGATTAATTAATCGCAAAGCCTCTTCTGATTAATTAGATTATTTTTTTTAATCGAGTCCCAGCTCTAATATATATATATATATATATATATAGGCATTATATGGACGGTTGTCCAGATCCGCAGATCCTATTGCTGTGCAATGGTCATGTGCATATATGGGGCAGACTGACTTCAAACTTGACGCACGCTGCGGTACACGAGGGGGTGCAGTGCCCGCCGCCGATTCGCTCAGAAATGTGTTTGCCCAGAACCAAGTACGACCGATATGATTGTCCATACATACTGTAGATATACAGTTATCCAGGGCAATATATGGGCATAATACTGCAGTGCATGATGACATCCATAATTCCATATATTGGCACAAAAGGTACAAGGCCTGATAGGCACAGATCTCCATATTGGCATAAAAGGTCCATATTGGAAGTTAAAAGATCTGCGCTAAAGCTGTTGCTAGGCCTGTTGAGGTGGTGTTACATTCCTTTAAAGAGGCCCAGACCAAGAGCATACATGCTTAGACTGGCCAAGAGTATCTCTTCTGACCCCTTGTTGACCCCATGTTTTAAATGATGAATATCAACTGTTGAGGTGGTTTGAGTCCGTAAATATAAGAAAAAACAGACTAAAGAACTCTTTTGTACATCAGTCTGTCCTGCTTTTAAACCGACATCGTTGAACCAGAGGTGTTCTTCTTCTTGTCTGTTTCTGTGATTTTTGTCCTGTAATGTCTATCATTTTATATGTACTGTGTCTTTCTTGTCTTGTGTCTTGTCTGTATCTTGAACGGTGACGTCATGGACTCAAAACAAATTTCAGTGCAAGCTGACAATAACGTCGTATCGTATCGTATCGGCATAAAGGGGACACAAAAGTAGACAGATAATACAGATATCTCCATATATGGACACAAAAGGGACACAGACAGACGGGTACAATGGCTCCGACACTACACTAGTGTAGTCCAACTAGGCTCCAGACTTCCCAAAACAAACTGGTCAGGCTCCTACTTGGCCTCACCCCCCGAACCCACCTCACCCCTGCCCACTTTGACAGGCTGGCCGGGCCTGGAATGGCTTAGGGTCGACGACAGAGTACAGCATCTTGCAATGGGTCTGGTCCACAAGATTCAATACACCACCAAGATACCCATGTACCTGTCTAAATACTTCCTGAATGTTAACGAAGTCCACACCCACAACACCAGAGGGAGTGCAACGAACCATGTACAACCCAGATTCGACACAAACAAGGGACTAATTTATTTTCGCTCCTATGCCACCAAAATGTGGAATGCCCTACCAACAGTCATTAAGACATGCGAATCCCTTAACTCCTTCAAAACCGCTCTCAAAGGGCACCTACGTACGGACGGCTGCAATTCGAAACTGGCCCCCGTAAAATCTGAATCCCCCCCTTTTCCCCTCACTGTAACTTCTCTTACAAACCCACCCTAAATAAAATCAGTGCTTCTTCTGACAAGTATAGAGCAGAATGGAACGGCACCATGGCCCTTATTGGACTAATGACCTGCATAATGCTTTGACATGTTGACGTGTTATACGAACTTGTAAGGTCACAGCACCAGAATAGTAGCATACCAGCAGCGTGATACCATACTACACACTGACACTACAAAGACTACGTGTAATTGTCTGTCAGCGGCGAGCGCTGTACATTTACGCTGTACATTTTACATAACTATGTAAAATAAATATTAAAGTGGCCATCTGAGAATATGATTCCATAAACAGTTAGCGGCCAGAGCTATTTGACCTCGACGTGTGGAACGTCGAGGTCCCGTCCCCCCCCCTTTTCCCCTCACTGTATATGTTTCTCTTCCATTTTACCTCCTTTATGATGTTCTTTGACTATATAGAAGTGTCTATTTGTACGTCTCTAAATGTTTTGATCAATTGAACATGGTTGACCCTCTTGTAAACAAGTGTGATGCTTAATTGGGTCGTCCACTCACAGTTAACAGTCTTTGTATTGAGTTTGTGCTTGAAATGTACTGTAATTCTGCAAACTGTTAATACATATTTCAATCAATCAATCAAACTATATGACTCCGACATATTGGTCCGAACGACAACCTACCTCCTCCCTCACCCTAACCCTAACCTCCCCCGGGGCAGACACCTAAACCTAACCCTCTCCCGACCCGCAGCGCACCTCGGATGATAGTATGCCTCCCCGGCGGTGCGACGTACGTAGGTGTGAGGCCGCACGAACTGTGAATACACAAAATTCAAGAACGCTATTTCTACAATGTTTATCTATATATCCTTTCAAACAAATCCAATACACATACTCCATCATACAGACCCTCGGGGCCTTGTTTCATCTCTAGACAAATAACTTCAACCTCCCTTCCCTTTTGACTTCCTGGTCCCGCTCTCTTGAGAAAAGGAACACAAATCACCGTCAGCTTTCTTCCCTGAGTTCAGCGTATATATGACACGCCTCTCCTTTGACCTGCGCGGTCGGCATTCCATCTTTGAACCTTCATGTAGGATATATTGTACTGACCCCACTTTGAAGAGATGATGTTGAACAATGAGGCAAGAGCGAATGGAAACAAGCTGCTTACTGGGTCATAGAGCACAGAAATATGTTTTTCACAATAGTCAAAACTAAAAAGGCAAAGTAAGTTTAGGGATTAGGGGTTTAGCATGGACGAAAATAGAGCCCTTAATAACCCCCTAGGCGTTCAATGTTTCACGCTGAACTGGCTGGTGCCTTTCATCACTGTCTATAAATGCACCATTTACTGTACTGAGAACTTAAGTACAGTAGTATAGTATAGAGGCCTATATCAGGCCCACTAAGCCACAAACCATTAAGGTTTTAGTACCAATGTTCAACATCAAGTATTTCCTTTGTTCTTTTTCCTGATTGACAGACCCGTTTTGAGGCCACTATTTTCATTCTGAGAGGCAAATTCTCATCCACCATCACGTCCCGAAAACTAAAGCAACCGAAAACGAATAGGTGGAGGGAGAGACAGGGTGGATGTAGAAGCCCTAGAAGAATTACCTACTTTATCACCCATAAATATAATAATAATAACAATGCGACCGTAATTTACAAAACTGCAATATGTTAATTGAGAGACGAATTTAAACTAGCGACTGGAAGCATAAAGTATTTTTCACAATGTAATAAACTCAAGTGGTAACGTTTGGCCAAACACACATTCACTTGAGTGGAGTGTTAATGCTTCTGCAACCAGCAGGAGTGAAATAGCAACACCATCTAAAGGGTTCTAGGCCACTAATGAAAACAGCAGTGCTTTAATGACTCCTGCATTAGCTTCAATTCCAAGAGCTCTTCCTTGCCGCCTGGGCTCGACTCGTCAATAATCAATACGGAAATTGCCAGTGAATATCAAAACTGTCCGTGCCTGCCGACCGGCGGTTGTTTGTTTTGTGCGATTATTTCCCATTCCATTCATTTAAACTGCTGTTGTGCGCTATGAGTACATGCACACTGCTGAGGGCGATTTATAACCAGGTGATGAAGCGACATATTTTCAATCAAAACAAGGTTTGATTTTTCGATCACCAAAATAGAAGTTTGATGTGAAATAATTGCGCTGTGTTTTAGTGTTGTGTATTCACGGAGCTCCTGGTATGTAGGCTCCAGAGACATAGAGTAAGACAGAGTTACGACAACTCCGTTCACTTCATGGGGCCAGGCTCTTCTACATTGACTTCTATTGGTTTGGAGGTTTACGGAATGCATTGGAGTCTATGGATTTGCCCGAGTACATGAACCACGTGTTTTCCGCCCCCTCAATGTCGTACTCTATGGCTCTGGTAGGCCCTTTGGTGTGGTAGATCTTTTCTAGATCTGTAGGCCTAATGACCTTAACTTGTGACCCCGACATGCGTTGCATTGTGCTTGCGGTTAAGGTGTCGGACTAATGACTGTCGGACTGTTAGTATGTCGGAACTTATGCCTGTATAGTCAGTTTGTCACATACTCTCTACACATGCTTTCATTATAATCATGATCATGCTCACCGTGCTGACACTTGTGACACCTAAGTGGAGCCCATTCACGCAGTCTCTGAGTAACTGACACCCAGACAAACTTCCCCCTTTTAAACCTTATTCATACATCGTACAATGGTGTCACGTGGCGAAAATAAAAATCTACAAGCTCGCAGCGGCTTGCGGATGTGGCACATTATGAGCTTGTCCTTCTTCCATCTTCGGTGCGTGACAGCGGCATACGAGCTCGGGGGCATAAATTAGGCATTATACACGGATCCACCCTCATGAAACCATCTTTATCGACAGTCTTCAATGTAATTGTTCCGCACTTTTATGTAAATGTAATGTCCCTCAATGCCTTGTTAGTTGTTGCCTTGTGGCATTATGATTGATAAGCAGATACGGAGTGCCCACACACATGGAATTTGTTGAGAAATGCCATTGGCAGTTACAGTATCCGTTGGTCCTGTGATTGATGATAACATTGATGGTGTGTCTGTTGCTTTGGCAATGTAAACATATGTTTTCTCATGCCAATAAAGCTCCTTTGAATTTAATTGAATTGTGTGCATGCATGCATGCATAAATACATGGATTGTGTCTACAGTGTAACATAGGTACAGTACAGTAATACATGTCTTTTTCAGTTTCAAGCTTCAAGATTTGTATTGTTACATTTTCTTAGACCCCATTACAGTTAGTATATTAGGCTACAGCCTCCAAACAAATCAACTAAACAACCAGTGGCTCAAATTGACCCCAACATAAAGGACACCACAACAAGATTATTATTATTAAATAAGATAGAAAATATACTTAAACACCAAAGGAAGAAATGAAGAAACCAAAGGGGCCTGGAGACAGTCGAGTTTACAGTGGCTGGGATGAGGATCAGCATCTACAAATCTGAGGCCATGGTTCTCAGCAGGAAACTGTTGGATTGTGCAGTCCAAGTAGGGAATGAGACATTACCCCAGGTAAAGGAGTTTAAGTATCTCAGGGTCTTCTACAGTCGCTGTAACATTCCTACTCTCACCTATGGTCATGAAGTGTCACTGAAAGAATAAGGTCGTAAATACAAGTGGCCGAAATGAGTTCTCTCCGACGGGTGGCTGGCATCTCCCTCTTATTAGAGATAGGGTGAGAAGTTCCGTCACGCAAGAGAGAGTCGGAGTAGAGTCGATGCTTCTCCGCCTGAAAAGAAGCCAGCTTAGGTGGTTCGGGCATCTGGTTAGGTTGCATCTCAAGCGTCTCCCTAGGGAGGTCCTCGATGCACGTCCCACTGGGAGAAGACCTCGGGGCAGACCAAGACGCAGTTGGAGGGATTACATCGACTCACTGGCCTTGGAACGCCTCGGGATCCCCCAGGAGGAAGTTACTGATGTTGCTCTGGAGAGGGAGGTGTGGAGCTCTCTGGTGGAGCTGTTGCCCCCGCGACCCGACTATGGATAAGCGGTTGAAGATGGATGGATGGATGGACTTAACCAAAGAAATCAAGAAACCAAAGGGGCCTGGAGATGCCGGTCAAAACCAACAGAATGTAATTGGTGCAAGGCCACCTCCTTGGGATGTTGAAGCTGCTACCCCCTCCCTAACAAAAAAAGGAAAAAAAAAGCACTATAGTCAAATCTAACCAAAAACGTAGGGCCTGTTTGGCCATCACCAGGCCAACACTAGCATGACTGAAGTAAAATGAGACACAAGTAACATATGCTTAAATTCATATTTAGAAAATGTTTCAGATGTCAAAGATTTCTGAGATGATAGAATGGTGATGGATGATCAGGGGCGGCGATATAGGCGAGGCAGGCGAGGCAGTCGCCTCAGGGCCCGGGAGGGAGGGGGGCCCGGCCGGCCGGCCGCTCCGATGCGTGGTAGTAAACTGTATACTCTCTCTCTCTCACTCTCTCTCTCTGGCTCTCTCTCCCACAAACACGCTGTTAAGTTACCGCAACTAAGACTACATTTCCTGTCAATAATAAGCAGTGTAAAATGTAGTTCATTGGGAGTTAAAGGGAGACGCTTTATTGTGAAGGGCCCTTCACGGCGCAGGCAGGAAATAGAGGGCCCGGGCTGTCAATCTCGCCTCGGGGCCCGTGGGACCTTCCAACCGCCACTGTGGATGATGATGGTCATGGAAGGGGAACATTCTGAAAGCTTCATGGGCAAAGATAATCAACTTCAACCAGCTTAACTTCGACCAGCTCAGTGGCCTTGTGGTTAGAGTGTCCGCCCTGAAACTGGGAGGTCGGGGTTCGATCCCCGGCCGGGTCATACCAAAGACTGTAAATATCGGACCCAATGCTTCCCTGCTTGACACTCAGCATCAATGGGTTGGATTGGGAGGTCAAATCAACTAATCAAATGATTCCCGAGTGCGTCCCGGCTGCAGCTCACTGCTCTTTGGCTGCGACTCACCACTCCAAGAGATGGGTCAAATGCGGAGAACAAATTTCACTGCGGTAACGTGTGTGACAAATCGTACGACTTCACTTGACTTGACTTCAACATCTAAAAAAAAGTGAGTAAGTGATGTCATGGCCTCTGCGCACGCAACAGAACCTCAAAAGTAGCAGCAATAACAACAATAAACAACAAATAATTAAGAATAGCAACAATAGTTAATAGAAGGTAAAGCATTTACATTAGTAGTCGTGTGACGTGCTTGCAGCAAGGTGCTGTGTGCGTGGTTGCACTTCTAAATATGTTCCCTATGTGTATTTACGCATTCCGCAAAATGTGTATATAGGCCTCTATATCTCCTGTGGATGTACTATTAAGTGTGTGTCTGTGTGTGGTCTTAATACAATGCAAAGTGTGATGTACAGTGTGCAATGCATGGCATAATTGTGTGTGTGTGCCTCTAAGGCAGACAGGCAACATGCAGGCCTAGTGTCAATCATTCGGAACCTGATTGCCGGCGGGGGAGGATTTGCTTTTCCGTAGCTTTCTGCTGTGACTGCATCGTTATATCAGTGGTTCTCAAAATGCTTTCTTTGTGACCCCCGGTGGTCCTTGAGAAGGTTCCAGGGGGTCCCCTGCAGCAAAATACATGTTAACTAGAAAAGTGTGGTTGCAGCAGTCGCTTACATACAGGCCCCTTTTGACCCTTTGCTTCAACCTCTGTCCAATTTTCCTTGACTAATTGACTCCTTGACTCTCTTGAAAAGTAATTTAATATTTTCTATAACACTTGAATAGTTTGGTCTTCTGCCCCTGCAATGGAATGTATGTCTTTATAAACGATTGTAAAACATAGATTGGTTACGTAACCAACAACAGCGAATTAGCTCCTACAAATGTTAGGCAAAGCTCGGCCAATCACAGGGGAAGAATAATAAAGTGTGACAAGTCTGGGAAACCACACTAATATAGCATCAGAACTGGTTTAACTTTAATACACAACAAAACAATACAAGAAATGACAGAAAAGTAAGCTTAACATTCATACAAAAATAGACACACACACACTCGCACGCACACACACGCACACACACACACACACACACACACACACACACACACACACACACACACACACACACACACAAAAGGGAAAAGCGGCCATTACTGAGGTGTACCATTAACTGATTAGCTACACCTGGCCTACAGGGGACTGCTCCATGGATTAGTGCCCAGTATACAGAACATATACTCAACTGTTGTCAAGCACTACCAGGAATGGCATCCACATTTTTGGGAACTTATAGCTTGTGTATTGATCTGTCCGTCATGACGGATTTGTTCCAGCCTAGCAATGGAAAGCATCTTGTTGAGACATCTCTAGAAAAACATGGAGAAGTTTTTGGAGACTTTCAGTTTATTCAGTATACATTTTCTGGGCAGCAACCATACCTGTCTTAAGCAGGTGTTTTTGGTGAGAAGGAAGGGTCCTTGTCTCATCAGAGCAACCAAATATTTTTTTGTATTGATATTTAATGTTTTGTGGTTAGTACGAGTCGAGTCACTGCCAGCTGAGCTTACGTATTGCTTTCATATGTAGTTTCAAGGTTTCAAAAGTCCTCAAGGTCAACACAACACACAGAGATTCAGTGACGCTAGAGGGAACAGCACTTGAGGAAGTAAAAGCCTTCACATACTTAGGCAGTGTCATAGACAGTCAGGGCGGCACGGATGCAGACGTCAGAGCCAGAATCAGCAAGGCAAGAGCGGCATTAATTCATCTTAAGACCATTTGGAGCTCGAAACAAATCAGCCGGCAGACAAAGCTCAGACTACAGACAACAACAAAGGCAACAACGATGAAGGTGCAAACTTTCATCAACAGCTGCCTGAGGAGAATCCTGAGCATCCGCTGGCCAGACACCATCAGCAATAATGACCTCTGGCAGAGAGCGAGTCTCCTCTTAAGAGGAGATTAAGAGAAGAAGGTGGGGATGGATCGACCACACACTCCGGTAGCCCAATACCAGCATCACAAGACAAGCCCTCAAGGCCCGCAAGGCACAAAAGAGAGAGGGAGGCCGAAGAACACCTGGCGCAGGGACCTTGAGACTGAATCAAGCAGTGTGGACTGACATGGAAACAGCTGGAAAAGAAGGCCCAGGATAGAGGACTCTGGCGGACTGTAGTCAACGGCCTATGCTCCATGAAAAGGAGCGATAGGCTAAGTAAGTAAGTAAGTAGTTTCAAGGCTTTTGCGGCCAAATTAATTCAATTTTCTCCAGAAACTGGCTGTATCAAATATGAATGGACATCATTAACGACGCCACCCCCCTGACAGAAAGGCCGGGATGATCGGTTTATTTTTCAAACACAGTTCTTATATGAAGCGACCTAAAATCGGGATTTCAATGCAAACAAGAAAATACATGAACCTGTGTACTGGCGCCCTCTACTGAAAGTGACGTCAGACTTCGGTGCTCTATAGGCCTAGTTATTTATCATGACCAGGTCAACCAAAGTGCTGTACAGGTTCAAAGAAAACAAAGAGAAAACAATGCAATATGAACAAACATCTAGAAACATAAAACTTAAGCAGGAATTTGAAATAAAAGCTAAAACAATACCATAGAGACAGACTTTAGCAGGCAACCCAAAAAGCACAAACAAAGCAGACATTTGCTCAAATGAGGGGAGCGGGGCTACCTCAAGTGACACTAAAAGGCCAAGGAGAATACATACGTTTTAAGCAGAGATTTAAAGGCAATTATGAGCTGGGCAGCTCTGATGTGAAAAGACAAAGTATTCCACGGCCTGGGGCATGCCCCCACATCTATCACAGTATAGGGGACACTGTTGGGTACATTCTAAGTCTTGATTTAGAGTAAAGCAATCTGTGCAAAACTTTAAATTTAATCAATCTATAGAATTGATAAGAGCGGGGCTCTGAATACTAGACAGGCCAGGCCGTTTAAATGGCATCTTCCCAATTCCCATATATACAAAATCTGGGACAAAATGACTAAATGGAAATGTCTGCGAACAAATGCAATTGATATGATGTATCTTTATTGTGCACAGAAGGGGCAACTGCTTGAAGAGATTGCATGCCAGAGACACATAGGCAAATTAAGTGAATCATGTAAAATTTAAAAATTGTTCTTCCTTACCCATGTGAGCTCTCTGTGGTATCCCTTTGGTCCGTTCATTTATTTATTGAAATTATTATTTAGCATTATTTCCCACATATATTTTTGACAACCATGTTGTTTGTATTAAATAATTAACGCTGCTTTACCTTCTAATAAGTCTCTGTGTCACATCTAGGGGCCACAATCTGCATTCAAAGATTTGCCTGTCTACTTCCTGATTGGTTGGACCAATGACAAAGCTTCAAGGAACATCTTTGAATCTTAAATATTTTTGGGAGCGCATTGCTGGCTGTCTGAATACAAAAAAAGAGAAGGTCATTTTGACATATTATTGCTCATAGCAGCTATAAATATAGGCTAATTGGCATTGCTGTTTAAAAGTTGTTCTCATTGAGTAGGCTACAGTTGAGTACAGTCATGAGATTTCACCCCTCTGCATTGCTAGGGAACAGAGTTGAAATTTATTTTGGTCCTTCCTGTGCAGCTACTGATATTCATAAACGCTGCAACAGGAGATTCTCCCTGTGGTTTGAAATGCTTCAATTGAATGGAAGCTCAAATAAATAACAAGTTTAGGTGAATGAAGACATCCAGTTCATTATCGAATAATAACCACAAAGGTTGCTTGATGACATTATCTTGATAATCTTGGCCCACTGAATGGCTTTCAACTGAAATGAAATTATTCCCCTTCTAACATATTATTTTGAACCCATGCACTGTTTATTTGATTAAATATGTGGACAAGGCCTATACACCAAACAAATTCATATGGGCTATTAAAATATTATCTTGTTTTGGTCTAGTTCCTGGCTTTCAAAATGACCCAGCTGGTAATAAACTTGTTTTTAAACGAAAATAATGTTGTGCATGTTTGTATACATGTCGTGACTGTAACTATATAACAGTATGCTACGTCAAGACCAAAGACAGTAGCCTATAGGTTGACTGTCTGGCGCACATGGACACCTAGTGGCCGTAATGGGTCACACACGCGTCTCCAAACTACTCCATGTCCAATCTCGGATGTATCAGTTGCTTATATAGTGTTGGCCATTCCGAAATGGTACCAGAGATGAATGCCAGCGGTATCACTTTGTGAAGCAGCAATTGAATTCTTCCGTCCACAAAAATATTTTGATTTTCTTTTCGAAGGCAAACAAAAAATCATATGTAAGTTTTATTGAATTTTAGCCTATGACCGAATTGCAATTGTGTATAATTGTTGTAATTACTTTGAAATTACGACGAATAGGCTACCAATGCATTTAGTTTCTATATAAGTGCGCATGCAGTGAACATATAGCTAATGCGTAATGGCCATGCGTTTTGGTCTTTAAACTGTTATTTTATAGTTTTGTTTTGTAGCTAAACCCTATATGAGTTTTTCCCCCTATGCATCTTGCCATATGGTGCTTCATAATTGTATTGTGATCATGATTATTAGGCCGATTATCCTGTTTATTATTAATAATATTATAAATGGAAACATGTCGTTCTTTGTTATGCCTCTGTGGTATTACAACAACACAGCTGGTCAAACTTTAACAAAGTGTTTCTCTGCTACAGGAGAGGCATCTTGTGAAGCCCATTAGCTTGACACCAGGACCAAGAGAGGTCCTATTAGTCGTCCCTGGAGGAACACGGTCTGTGCAGCCATCGCATTGATGCCCATGCACCGCTGAAAACAGTTTTTCTTTTTTTGCACAGAACGCGCTTTTCTTGCAAAAACAACAATGGAAAGCGTTTCAAACGAAAGTGACTTTTGGCAACTAAACGAGTCCACCTGGCGGAACTCGAGCCTCCTCGGGGGCAACGGCGGGGTGACGAACCAGACGAACCCGCTGAAACGGAACGAAGAGGTGGCCAAGGTGGAGGTGACCGTGCTGGCCCTCATACTGTTCCTGGCGCTGGCCGGCAACCTGTGCGTCCTGCTCGCCATACACACCACCAAGCACAGCCAGTCGCGGATGTACTACTTCATGAAGCACCTGAGCATCGCCGACCTGGTCGTGGCGTTCTTTCAGGTTCTCCCGCAGCTCATCTGGGACATCACGTTTCGCTTCTACGGACCAGACGTCCTGTGCCGGCTGATCAAGTACCTGCAGGTCGTGGGGATGTTCGCCTCGACGTACATGCTCGTGCTGATGTCCATTGACCGGTGCCTGGCCATCTGTCAGCCTCTGCGCTCCCTGCACAAGAGAAAGGACCGTTTCTATGTCATCATCTCGTGGGTTCTGAGTCTGCTGTTCAGCATTCCGCAGATGTGCATCTTTTCTCTGAGGGAAGTCGGGTCGATCGGGTCGGGGGTGTACGACTGCTGGGGCGACTTCGTGCAGCCGTGGGGCGCCAAAGCCTACATCACCTGGATCAGCCTCACCATATACATAATTCCCGTGGCCATTCTGAGCCTCTGCTATGGATTAATAAGCTTCAAAATATGGCAGAACTTTAAGCTGAAAACCAGGCGAGATCAGTGCATAAACCTCACGCCCAGGACCTCCAAAGGAAATACGCTTTCCCGAGTGAGCAGCGTCAAACTCATCTCCAAGGCTAAGATAACCACTGTGAAAATGACATTCGTGATCGTTTTGGCTTATATTGTCTGCTGGACGCCCTTTTTCTTCGTGCAGATGTGGTCGGCGTGGGATCCAGCGGCGCCTCGTGAGGGTAGGTTGAAAATTAAAATGTACATAGGCTATTATGCTTATGGTGTGGTGTTGGTTTGTGTGTGTGTGTGCGCGCGCGTCAAAGCGCTACTTTACGCACGGGGTAGGCGCACATTTAAAACATATAATGCTGCAATGCATGATTTTGAACGTACATTTTACGAGAAAAACAGCATTTGAAAGTGAGGAATATTGTTGGAATGCAGTCACATTAATCATTCTTTGGCGTGCGTCATTGTTCGCAACATTACGCACACGTTTTTGGGAACGTTGTATAGGCTATTGCCCATGCGGGATGTTACCTGCATGTGCACTCATAAAAACAATGTCATATTTTGAGTATTGTTATCTCTGTTACATTCTCATGAGATTGTGACACATTTTGATTCTGCTTTGTGATTTAGGTATAATATCATAGAATCAATGAGGTGCAGATGTGCATTATAAGTGAGGTTTCAGTGATTCAGCCCAGTGGTTCCCAAACCTTTTCACGTCAAGGACCCCCAAATTGACACTAATTAGCCTGCGTGCAGGGTCCCCATAAGAGAACATTTTTACATAGCAGTGATTCTCAACCATTTTAATTTGAAGGACCCCCATTTAATGGCATTTCTATCTCTGAGACCCCAATTTGTATTGTAAAATCAAAGTAAATGTAACTCTCTGAGAGTGTACAAATGGAACGTTCCATTTGTACACTCTTGGAGTTACAGACCCATAAGGACCCATTTGGTTACAAACTATCATTTAGCTGGGGACCCCCTGGAACTCTCTCAAGGACCCCTAGGGGTCCCCGCAACCCCACTTTGGGAACCACTGTCATTAAGGTCAAACCGTGTTGAAGTAAGGTATTGTGGTGGCTACATGAGTGCAGAGGGGGAAAAAGAACGAACGGTAGTAGGGTTATATTGCCAGATCAGTGACCTGCAGGTGCGTATATAGGCTATCTAAGATAAGAGCGTCTGCTAAATACCCTGTAAATTGTAAACTGACAGAAAATGTACATATTGCTCATTTAAAGGCGAAACTAATGTCTCTTAAAACTTCAATTAACCTTCCCATTAAACTATAGAGTGAGTGACCCGACTTTATAATGGGCTTTAACTTAATGTTCTGCTTCGTTAACCATTGATCAAATTAGTGCGAGCACACTGCAGCCAAGCAGCTTATTATTTATGAATAAATTAGTGAGAGCACACCGCAGCCAAGCAGCTTATTATTTATGCCTGCGAGGCAAAAATGTGGAGTTGACATTTAACAGCTAAACTGAAATGAATGTGTTCAGTTAGTATTGATCTCTGTATGATCCAACAGAAGTACCATTATGGGAAAAGCATTAACTGGAAAATCAATTCCTCATTTTAAACAGACCTTGTGGTCCTGTGTAAAGATTTAATTTATGTCTTATATTATAAAATGGGAGTTTATTGCCAGTATAGCTATAGTAGCCTATAATTAAAATAATGTAATCTGCAGTGCATGTGTTAGTTTAAAAGAAAAGGGGGAATAGCACCCATAAGGACAAGATTTCAGTCTTTGTAATTTTGTTAGATTTGAAACAAAAATATAGTATCATGCATTCAATCAAGGATTTTAATGGCAGTATTTCAAATGACCACACACTTCAAGGCAAACACTGTCAGAACAAAATAGATGACACAAAAAAGTGTTGAGAAATGTAAAAAAAAAAAAAAAAGAAGAAGAAGAAGAATATATATATATATATATATATATATATATATATATATATATATATAATATAATGTATATATAATCATGTAAACAAATACATTTCCTTCTCTGGGTTCCAATCTTGTCATGGCAGTTGTCACTGCTGCTGTCCTCTCAACATCACAGAGGCTGTCATGCACGTCGTCAGGACAAATCCTGTGTGCAACTTCATGTCTTCATGGTGTCAGAATACATTCACACACTTTCCAAACATCAGAGAAATATACACTACAGTATTGCGAGATCGGTGGGAAGAGTGTGACAAAATGAGATTCCACGCAGGCTTGTTCAACAGGGTGTAGTGGCTGCTGTTGTGTGACATGAGGCTTCTGTGCATGCACGTGTGTTTGCTGAGAATGGCCAAATCTGGCAGTCACTGCACGTGTGGACTGTGTGTGTGTACAATAGATAGGCTGAGTGTCACCTGTGTTGTGCCCAGATAAAGTGTCCATTAGAGTGAAGTCAGCATGGACCATGATGCACCAGTAGACTACTTTGCTAATGTTCAGGAAAGGTTCTTACAGGCAATCATGGCATTCAGATTAATCACATTAAATTGGCCCCAGTGCACCAGACAATTGGGATTACTTTACCAAAGGATATACTCAACCCTTTGTGTGAAACCATATAGAAAAAAACACATCTTCAGTAAAACACTCTGTTGAATTCTTGAACACTGCTTATTTGTATTGTGTTGTGCGACCATGTAGAACAAATCTGTCACGTCAGTGCAGATTAATCATTGCAGTCATTATCTTAGTAAGATCACATCTTAATAATGACCTTTTTTTATCCTTCTTCCATGCTCACCATAAATCAAACCATCTCTTTACCACGAGTCAAAGTGTCCTAGATGCTTTCTCCGTCCTGCCTTTCTTGACAAGGGTATAAAGACACTATATACTGACGTGCACCGTGATGTAAATTAGATTATGATTGCCTCATTAGTTAAGGATGGATGGACAGGACCACAGTGCTCACACAGGGATCTATTACAGAGCCATTTTAAGATTTACTGAGTGAGGGACTACAGTAGGCAGATGGATGGATGAATGGAATCAAAAAGTTTTATTTTCCACAAGTGAAGAGAGCTGTAATGATATCCACAAAGTACTAAGATAATAACTTTAATAATAATACAAAAAATAACACTAATAATAATAATAATTATAATAATAATTATTATTAGTATTATTATTATTGATCACTGTTGTGCTACAGTTTCTTGCGACAGTACACTTTATTTCTTTATTTTGTTATTTCTCCTTGAGTGGTTTGGTATTTGCTTAGTTATCTTTTTAACTATTTTCTCTTTTTGTCGCTTCTCCATGTTTATGGCCCTATAATATCTACCGAATAGAATCATTGCCAGAGCTTAGAGCCCTGGGCTTTGAGACTCCGCAAGCAATAAAACATGTTAATACAGGAGGGATGATTTGTCCATGAAATAAACACCACTGCTCATCTGCTGATAGACTTAGTGGAGGTGCTGGAGTCACAAATGTTTGGATCATATGAAAAAATAAAGGGAGGCATCTGAAGAAGGTCAATAAGCCGAAAGCTTAACACCTGGTTGTGTACAGAACAGATTTGAGTGTGCCTCCCTTTATCTTATCAAATGCATAATAAAACAAAAATAGATCATATATTGCGAGGTACAAGCTACATTGTGAATCTGTCCTCTAAGGTTAAGAACTGGTATCTTCTAAGCCTTCATCAGGATCATATTTAGAGTAAATACAGAATGACAACATTTTCAACAATTTTCTTCACAGTATAATAATAAACAGTTTGCCTTTATTTACAGATTTCAACTTTATCCCACAGGTTAGTAAATTGACTCCAACACAATTAATGCATCATCTCCTTTCATACAATGTCGAGGTAGGGTTATGAAACGGCTCCAATAAAACATCTCATCATGATGACTTCAATCATAGGAAGTCACATGTACATCCGGATGCTTATCATGTACACATAAACTCAAAGGATATATACAATGCACAATCTATAAAACAAATTGGCAGTTCAAACAAGCTTACTGTGGCAGCACGTTCTCAAACAAAGGATTTGAACAGAACTCACAGCTTTGAACTCCTTCCCTGTGCACTGACCTGTGCAGCAAGGACAGGTGAGACACAGACAGGTGAATCTCTCCACCAACTGGTCTCACATAATTGACAATTCTTAGAGGCCTGAGATTCCTGAACAGACCCTCCTCACGAACAGGATGAACACCACTTAATTCCTCCCTAACTGGCCTTTGTGTATTCCAGACTTCCTACTGGTGACATGACGCTCCCATAGAGACCACACTCATTAGATTTGACTGGCACAGATGTATGCAAAAGAACATGGAGCCAGCTGAAGCCAATATGACATATATGAAATATATATTTGGCAACAGGATCATACAAAGAAGTGTGCATCTGGCTTAAATACAGAAAGAGAAAGAATGTCTGGAACACAGACAGTTCAGCCTTTTGCACTGACGCGTGCTTGGAGCTAAGAGTGCTTACCGGTACATATATATATATATATATAATATATGTATTTGTTTTGTCAAGATCAATGCAGGTTCTTCAGTGGTTCTTTCGTATGGTTGAGGACGTGCTGCCAGCGCCACACAAAGCAACTGTTAAGCCCCATGTATGGTTGTTTAAACTTTTAGAACACTCTAAAGTTTAGAGGGTTCTCTGCTATTCAGTTCAACTTATTGTAAGTCACCTCTAAATGGTTCTACATATTTTGACAACGATACAGTATGAACACATTTAGCTGTAATTCTGGGCCATTTGGTCCAATTATCCTCCTATAGGTGCATATTGTATTCGGGTCATGGGAGAGACATAACACCTTCCCTTAGATTAGTCAATGAATGTTCCCCTTTGAATGACATTGTAGTTACTAGTTAGTCTACTAGTTAGTTAGCAGGTCGGCTGAGGAAGCTCTGCTGGAACTTTAGGATATATATAACACCAAACAAGGTTTGCCTATAATTACAAACCAAAGAACCAATTGTATTGCTAATTAGCACCATTTGTATTGTTGAACGATAACATTTGCAGTAGGGAGAAATTATGGGTAATACTAATAGTAGCCTGGCTCCAGTCCAGACCATAGATAGATCGGGCAGGGGTTTTCAACAGGTGGTCCGTGGAGGTATTCCATGTGGTCCCTGACCATACATTTAGTAATGCAGGATTTGTTGATTTTTACTTTTTTCTTTCCACTAGTTGAGAAAACATGAACTGAATGACCTGGTGACCTATGATGACCGTCCATGTAGTCATTTACTAGTTGGAGGTCAAGAAACTCAACAGAAAAAGGGAGTTAGAATCTCAAGAGGGGGAAGTGCACTGGATTGCATGGTTGAGTCATTATTATTAGGAAATTATTAGTATTTGATCTTCATCAGGTCATCAATGACCATGACATCGATGACCCGATGAAGATCAAATAGATCAAAACGTTGTCAGATTTCTCAATAAAGAAAGTATTTTTGTACCTGTGGTGTACGGGGTCTATTCTTCACCATCAGCTCTTACAGGTCTACCTGTTTAAGTGGATATGTTTCCGGAATTCCCATTTGCCACCTAAGTGTGATGTATCATTCCCCTGTGGAAGACAACATTAGCTAATTGAGTAGCCATAATTCCCAGTGTAATTCAAATTAGATTCTGGGTCTGCACTGAAGTCACGCACAGAGTTAAGAATGCCCAGAAGCCACTTGGTTGGTCTGGGCTTTAGGGCCGACGGTTTTGCAGAGTTTATTTGACCCTGTGTATACTGTGTACATACTGCATGCTATGATTGAGCTGTTATATTCAAATGATGATGGAGGAAATAATGATGGGGAAACCCGATAGCTGAATGATTTGGACCCATTCCACGTAGACGATGCCTGGGAACAAGTCCAGGGTTCTCAAAATACTGTGTAGCATTGAATGTTTATTAAGCTTGACTTACTCATTTGTGCTTGAACATACTGTATACAGTAGGCCAGCGGTTTTCTGTGTATTATTACATTACTGCATTGTTGTCATTTAAGAGCAGAGCAGTTAACATTGGGCTACATTTAATTTTGTTATAATTTTGTTCAGTTCTTGTTAATTACTGCATGCTATATGTGCTTGTTTTCGTGATCTCCGAGGTGTTATTCTGGGGGACAACATTCTGCCAAGTCTAGGGAGAAGTCATTAGACATAATGTTAGCACAGGGCATAGGATGGAGGCGGGGAGATTATCAATCAACAGGTTAAATACAGGACACAAGGCAATTGCATTAACTTGAAATTCATTTACCAAATGTCAGTTGGACAGTGGAGTTGACATAATGTCACCCAACACACCACTACAGGCCATTTTTGTGTCATCTATCTCCATTGACCATGAGCAGAACTTTTCTCTCAATCTAATCATGTGAGAGTAGTGTCTTGGTCATGCAGTGGACTCTGGACTGTACCACTGACTGCGAGTGTTTGCTTTAACTGGCAGTGTTCAGTCAACGCTATCTTCAATAGACCAATAGGTTCAATTGTAATTAAAATTTTATTAGTAGTAAGGCCTCATTCACACACGTACCAAACACCAATCAAGCAATGTTTGGTCGTTTTTTTGTTTCTTTGGGCCACCACAATGCTTTTCCAATGGGAATCACATGGTTTGATCAAACATTTGTGTTTGATTTTCTGATTGCTGATTGCTCCCCCCTCATCAAACAAAAATGTTTGGTCAAACCATATGTGACTCCCATTGAAAATGAATTGGAGCAGCAATCAAACAGCAATTAGACATGGCACACGGACCGAACATTTGTTGTGTAGGTGTGTACGAAGCCTAAGACTTCGTACACACACAGGGGTATATGCATGCAGCAAATAATGGGAATAGTGGTGCTATTGGATGGCATTATATGGCTACCCATTAATATCATCATTATCAAGAAGTTATTCTTTGAATTACTCCTTGCAAAACTTGAATCCATTTAGACCTGAGGCCTATACCTAACCTAAGCGTTCTGAAAACCTTAAAATTCTTATTCAAAGATAGACAAATATATAATAATTATATTGATATACATGGAGCAACATCATTATTATTCTTTTTTTCCTCACAACTAGTGAGACACAGAGGTAGCTCCAGGATTGAAAGGTATAACCCTAAATTCCTAACCTATAACATACTGTATAGGTTGCAACAGGTCTCTCAGAGATTAAGATATTCTGGCTGTATAGTTACTGTAGGCAGAGTCAAATGATCAATCAGGATTTCTCTGTAGAACAAGAAAGAAGAGGGGTGATAGCACTACAAATATGTACAAAAGGAGAGAGGGCGGATGTAAAATTATGGTGCTTTCTTAAAGTTAAAAAGCCAACATCTTCATCAGGGCATGAATGAAGACTCTTAGAAGTCGAAACATGTTGGATTTTTAACTTTATTATATTACCCTGATCTTTTGTACCTTCTTGTAGTGCTCGGATCGGATCACCCCTCTTCTTAATTCTTCTTCGAGAACACATTCCAGTAGGTGGGACATTGTCTGTACTGATCCACAGCTGCACGTGTCTTCTGTTGTGAGGTTCCAGACTTTCATCATCAGTGCTTTGCACCTCCTCTGTTCCACACGTAGTCTAATGAGTGACTTCCAGGTTGTCCAGCCAAGGTCGTGGCCACTAGCGAGGCTTTCTGTTGGTGTTATTCCTCTGTCCAGCCATTCAAGAGCGCACGTGTCGCTTTGCCATTCAACTTGCCAGATGTTGGCCCTTGATGCTTGTTTGGTTATCTGGAGGGGCAAGACTGTCTGCACGAAACGGGCTCTAGATGGGAGCCTGCGTGGGGGTGCTACGTGGCCATGCAAGGGGTGTCTACAGTCTAATGTCTATCTCCTGTGTTCTCCGTTCATCTTGAGCGATACACAGTCGTCTGATGTGCGGGGGAGAGATGCTGGCTATAGCGCATATTATAATTTGTGAGTGGCTTTGTTTGCAATATATTGGCAGAATTTGGCACCATCAAACTGTGTGTCTCCTCTCTCTCTCTCTCTCTCAGCCATGCCCTTCATCATCTCCATGCTGCTGGCCAGCCTCAACAGCTGCTGCAACCCATGGATCTACATGTGCTTCGCTGGGCACCTGTTCCAAGACCTCAGGCAGAACTTCATCTTCTGCTGCTCCTCACGCTACCTCAAGTCCAAACAGGGCAACTGTGAGCGCGACTTTGACTCCAGTCACAAGAGCAACTCCTCCAACTTTGTCATGAAGAGCACCAGTAGTCAGAGGAGCATCACACAAACCACCAACACATAAAGCCCACAATACCTGCATTTACACATCTGGCGGGAACAGTAAGGAGGCAAAGACTTGCATGAATTTTATTTTTTATGGAATTTAACACAGTCAACCAACCTTCACCGACCGACCCTATTGATTAAGCAGCTGGTGATTTTTGGAACGAGCTAGGGGTTTATTGAGCTGTGTCTGTCCGATAATGGTGTTGCTCTCCTGTTATAGACGTTGTGCACTAAGTTTCGTTGCATTTGCAGTGGACATTTTAACATCTACATACCCTACTCTGACAGCCGTTACGAGTATCCTCCAGATAAAAGGCACGCCCTTTAAAATGTAGTAGTAATACGTTTTTTGTTAAATAAACACTTTATTTTGTTTTACTGTTGAGCTCTACAAGCACGGTGGCATGTAAAACCTCTTTAAATACCAGCGGCAATGGCTTTTTGCAACCATTATCTTGACGTATTTCCTAGTGAAATGGGCTGGGCTCTTCTCTGTCAATCACAGTGATGGGTAGTACCACTCAAGGACTTGACGGTGACGCTTTACAAATCTGTTTACATTCTCCCTGAATGAAAATTGTTGTGATAAAAATATAGTGTCCGGGGGAAATACTTCTGACGGATGTTCCGGCACAACACTTCGTGACCAGACTTTTCTCTGCGCAGAAGAATAAGACTGGGAACGACCCTTAGGTGTGCAAGGTAGCTATATTCTGCCAAGCCCCACCCAACACGTTCACCTGAGTGACCCGTCCCGTCCCCTTGGGGGATTTACACTTCGTATCGCGCACTGCAGACAAGACAATGCTGAATCAAGATTATGTTTGTAAATAAACATTTATGAACGCTTGTTTATCTGCATCTGTTTGTTTAGCTGTGTGTTTTGTTTTTGTTTTGGCATCTATTGTTAACTGTGACCCAAGTATGACCACTATTACACTCTAAACGTTTTCATTTCAGCTGGTCATTAATCTGTAATGTCCATCCAGGAGGCCATGTGAAACAGGGCATTGGCTCCCTTTACAGACGATGTCAATCATAATGTCCACATCATTGATCCAAGAGGGGGAAAACAATATCAGAGGAATTCTTAAAAAGTTACGTTAAGATCATTTCAAAAGTGGAAGACATGGCCTCACAGAGGGCCAGGATTCCATGTATGCTGCCATAATATACAGCGTGTTTTATGTGGGCCATTTGTAGTCAAATCCAGTGAACAACATGCAACCATACCTTCACACGTCCATAAATGAAGCAGTGTTCTTTACAGTATCTAAAGCTCATATTATGAAGGATGTCAATAGATGTTGAGTACTATATGTGCTGTATGTGTCTACATGTTTTACAAAACAAGCTGCCCACCATTCTCTAGTGGAAAAAAAACCTTATCTAAAACAATTTATCTGAGGTATTTCTGTAGCAACTGTGCTGTGTTTTGGTCAAATGTTTTCTATACATATAATATTGACTGTCTTTGTAATAGTCGTTGCTGGGTCAGTCTCCGTATATGCTTAATTCATACTTCGTCGTATTGCGGTGACGGAAATAGCCGATCTACAAGCTCACTATGTGTCACGTCGTCCCACGAAGCATAAATCAGGCTTTATGCCACTCAGAGATACTGTGATGATGTTGTACAAGCTTGGATCTCCCGTTTCAAAAGGGAAACATGAATAATAGCATTTCATCACACAAGTGTACAGTGCATGTGTTTTTGAAAGGATATTGCGCAAAGAGGTCAACGCGACTTAAAGCATTGCTAACTGTACTTGAAACTCCAGTCTTTGTAAAAAATAATATTAAACAGCAGCATTTAAAAGACAGGTTTTTTATTTTCGACAGAGATCTTTATTTTCCTTTTGTCATTAAGCTAATTCTTTCTTTTCACTTTGTCCTTAATGCTACTGAGAACCTGAAGGGTTCCGATTTTTCTTCTAGAGTGCTGTATTTTGGGAGAGAATGTCTCTTATTTATTTGAAATAAAGTGTATATATCATATTAAAAGATAACTCAAATATTTTGTGGTCCTTTTGCTTGAGTATGAAATTATATCTAAATTCTATTAAAGTTTAAAGGATAACCTAATTGTTGTTGCTGCACTGCACTTTGTTTGAACCTTTTTTGTTCTGTTTTATCTTTTGGGAAATCTTTTTGAAAACAACTGGAAAGATTTGAATTGAAAAAGCAAAACATTTAATGAAAATAAAACAGGATATTGACTTATACCAACCCACTGCCTTAGATGACTATATGTCACTAACATGCATGATGTTTTAGTTGTGCGAGGGAATCCCCACTTGAACTTAACAACAGTGTCTAAACTCCACAGGCATGCCACAGTCCGGCTAGCCTCGGAAACCCAGACGTTTTTATTTCCAGGGAGAAAACAGTCCGGCTTGAACCCAGGGAGGCTTCCGCCTCCTTGCTGTGGGCTAACCACTGAGCTGTACTGTAAGAAGACATAATGGTCATTATAATCAGTATGTCCTTTTTAACAATGGGCAATAGAGAGTATGCACATGCATGATTTATTGATTTTCCCATCATCAGGACACGCCCCCCTCATCTAGACTGAGTGGCAAAACATTGAGCAGCCTGGAGTGTTGGAGTTTGGAAGCGCTCGTTGGAAATGAACTCTGACACTTAATCAAATGCAGGGCATTTCTTGACAGAAAGTAGCTCATAACGTTTCTATGGTGGATTTTTATGAAACAAAAACTTGCAGATAGAAAGAGGATAATTCAAGCTTTTCGTACAGCTGCAATGTTGGTGAGTTTAACATTGTTTAATGCAATCAAACAGGACTTTTCTGTTTGGATGAATGGGCTATCAACCTCATGGCTCGGCAAGGCTACTTTACTTGTAAATTATATTAAGTAACTCAGATGTTTAATAATATTTTAACTCTTGAGAGCGTAAAATGAAACCAAATGTCCCTGGACCACTGGTTGAAAAACACTGCACACAGAAGAGTAAGTTTTCTTTTGCAATAGCGGCCTCTAGTGGATTGCAGTACTTGTGTATTTGTGTAATAATATACAACCTCTATTCCACATGACTCAATGTTGCCAACAACATCCAAGTGTGACTAACAGACCTGCGTAATCAACACAGTTAATGAGGAAAACAACAGTTAATTAAACACGTACTTTCCCAAGCATCACTCTGTCAGAATGTCCTGATTGTGCAATCAATTGCACTGGAAGAGAGCCATACAATTTACTACTGTAATACTCTCTCTAATAGTTTCAGATGAATGTCAAAATGTGCCCCCATCTCTCTCTCTCTCTCTCTCTCTCTCTCTCTCTCTCTCTCTCTGTCTCTCTCTCTCTCTCTCTCTCTCTCTCTCTCTCTCTCTCTCTCTCTCTGTCTTTTGATGTCTCTGATTACGATTACACATTCAGCAGTAGAGAGCCATATAAGGCTTAGTTTTTTTGTTTTTGTTGGTTGGTTGGTTTTCTTTTTTTTACAATTCCACAAACTTAAAAGAAAAGTCTGGCATATTTTATTTTCAACATCATTCTTACCAATAAAAACAAGTAGCTAATTGGTTCCTGAATGGCAATAGAATGAATCATAGAAATAGTATTGATATTGTGATACCAAACAGTTTCAACATACTCAGAAAGTCATATACTCTAAAAGAGTATCCAACTGTTTTTAATCGGGATGATTGAGCATTGAGCAATAATATCACTATTGCTGATGTTGATATATAATTTATTATAAACGAGCATGTCAGACACAAAACCAATAGCAGAATCTCACTGTTCTACAATGTAACATCCAAAAGCAGTATTTATATAAATATTGATTTTAGCCAAACAGAATATAAAAGAGGGAAGTTTGATATTCTTCCCACAGGAGCAGCCCTGTTGGAGAGTTTGTGTCGTGTGGTGTAGAGAAGCCATTGTCTCATAGCATTTTTGTGACACTAATTCATACGGCCATGAAGACGTCCTCCTCGCATCGTCCTCCCCTCGTCTCCCCTGCCGAGCAGCGGCCAGCTCTCCAGGACAGCCTGTCACAGAATGATGCCGCGCACAAGTCAGCCGTCACAAGGCGCCTGGCTGCGGAGGGCGCGCCGGGGGATGCCAGCCCAGGCAGGGACGTGCACACATAGACATCAAAGGGGCCCTTTTTGTAAAACAACTGCCCTTTCCAGACCACGAGTGCAGCATTTACTATAGGTGAAAGAGATGCAAAATGCCACTCATTTCCATGCCATACTGGAAGGTATAGGATTCAGGAGAATAGCTTTTTTTCCCCCGAAGTCTCCTGTGGGGGTTTTGTCGAAAGCGAGGAGGAGGTGTCATGGAAAACACACCGACGATGCCAGGACTGAACGTCTAGGCCAGGGATCTTCAACGTTTTTCAGGCGGAGGACCCCCTTTAACTGAGAGAGGGACCCCCACTACATATTGTATGGAATTGTGTTGCACATTTAACTTTTTCATTGATTTCACAGATTCATATAGATTGTTTAACAGTGTTGTGTAAACTGTAAATGTATGTTTTTTAATCTTGGATTTATGTCAATGTGCATTTTCAGACATTAAAACAACTAAATCTTCAAAATCTTTCACTCTGTACTCTTTTTTCCCCCCTCTACACCAAACATCTCCGCCAAAAAAAAGCCGATCTACAAGCTCACTGCGGCCGTTGAGAGCTTGTAGATGGGCTATTTTCGATGAATGAATGTTCCCACCTGAATAGGTCTGCCGTAGGGTTCAAGTGGTTACTGTATGTAAAAATAAAAAACAATCACACCCGTGTGAAGTGAGGGGAGCTCTTATCATCACACGTCATCACACATCATCTCATTCTGGCCAATCACAATTTGCGTCCTCACTTTTGTCTTCAATGTTTGTGTTTACACACGTTTGTGTTTACACAAACCCTCAAACTGTCTATGGGAATTCACTTTGTCTTCAATGTTTGTGTTTACACAAACCCTCAAAGCTGGACATAGGATGGGCTAGCGCAACTAAAATAAAATAATATCACACCCGTGTGAACTGAGCGGTGTGTGTGTGTGTGTGTGACCCCAATGCAACCCCAATTAGCTGACCGCTCAGTGTGAATGGCCCGGCTGCTGAGGGGTCAATAGGTCGTGCTATACAAACACATTCCGTGCGCCAAACAAACAGACAGACATACACACGGCTGTTCCTTGTGAGCGGTTTACACCGCAAAAAAAAAAAAAAGATACAAAAAAAGGTTCCTATCATTCAAAGATGGCCCCCCTTAGCTATATAGTAACTCTGATGACCCCCCTGTTGAAGACCCCTTGCTCTAGTAGTGGATATATATATATATATAAAAAAGGGACCACATTTCAATCCATCAGTCAGTCTTTTTATACTTCCTTGCGCAAGGCCACGCGGATGCTGCCGAAAACCTTGCCCAGGGCTTCAAAGAAGGGGTCGCAGAAGGTCTGGATGCACAGCGAGTAGATCTGGCTGATGCACTGCGACTCGATGAGGCAGCTCTTGATGCACGGCACCACGGCCCAGATGTGGCAGAAGGAGACGCAGGCGAACAGGACGCCCCAGAGCAGCGCCACGGGGATGCCGAAGACGGCGGACAGGATGCGGTAGCACCAGTACTTGGACACGGTGAAGGTGGTGTAGCTGAGCTTCCACACGCCGTCCAGGCTGTGGGTGCCGTCGGGCTCCGCGATCACGTCCTCGAACTCCACCTGGAGAGAGAGAGAGAGAGGAGAAGATGTCAACTCGGATGTTGGTATTGTACGGGGCTAAAGGCTCATACATACTCATACACTACACGGCGGTGTAGTTTTTTACGGTGTAGCTGTTTCTTACGGTGTAGCCGATCTACAAGCTCACAATGCGTCGCATTAGTACTTAGTACTTTAAGTACATTTTGATGCCGATACTTTTGTATTTTTACTCAAGTACATTTTCAATTTGGTACTTTTACTTGTAACGAAGTACTTCTAAATTGCAGTATTGGTACTTTTACTTAAGTAAAACAATTGAGTACTTTTCCCACCACTGCTCTGGTGGTGGTTCTACAGAGACCGATCCTCCTCATTCCTGTCTGTCATAGTGGAACTGTGTGTTGTAACGTCCTTATCTAATGACATGTTACACTCGGGTAAATTCAACATTATAGTTAATGACCAGGAACTAACGATGAGAATGAGGATGAATTGAGCTCATCATTAGTTCATATAGCGTTCATTTCATGTATGGATTTGCATGCTCAAGTATACAATGTGACCCCTTTTCTGTGTTTATATTAGGAACGGGCACAGGGAGGAGGAGACTCGCTCGGAAAGAGCTATACTTCCACCATTTTCCAGCCTCACTGTCACTCTCGCGACACATAGGCCTATAGATAAGGAAACATCGCACAACAACGTTGACATTTCTAGACTCACAACGTGAACGGGACAGATTTATCGGGTTAATTTTGCGCCGGGTGTCTCCGTCGTGCCTCTTCATGTGCCCAAAAGAACAGATGTACAAGCTGTCGACAGCCATGAGGCAGTGAGTTGATATACCGGTAGCTTATAAGTCTGTTTTCTTTGGGCAGGCATATGCTACATGTCACTTACGTGTTGGACAGTGCAACATACACCACCCGACCAGCCCACCACCCAATGTATTCATATTGCGGGGACATTTAGCTCTTAAAATAGTCTCGCATGGCCAGACTGTTGCCTCTCACAATTTTCAAATGCTTCCTCTATATATACAGTCTGGAGAACGGAAGCTCTTTCCATGAGTAAGCGATAAAGCGGATGTGACACGCACCCCTTATATTGTGTTTAGTTTCCAAGATGGCCGCAGCACCAGGAGGGGGTGGGGCGGAGGTGAGCGGGCGGGGTTGACATATGACCTCACTGGGCTGCATTCAAGACACTTGCCTTGTGTCTGACACCTGACTTGTGTCTGAACACAGCTTTGATGGATGTGTTCTGCCCCCCCACCAAACAAAATGTTTGGTAAAACCATATGGGCTTCCATTGGAAATGCACAAGACAGGTGTCTTGAATATGTGAACGCAGCCCAGTAAGGCCACCCACTCCTGGTGCTGCGGCCATCTTGGAAACTAAATCACAATATAAACAATGGGAGAGAGGTGGGGCCGAGAAAGGCCCTTATTGGTGCAGCGGCAAAAACAAGTCCTACTCGCAGCAAAACAGCGTATATATAGCTAAGATGGTTAGTTTGTTTTCTGCGTTATTTCTTCCTTCACTAGTTTTGTCAGTGTTAATTCCATGATACTTTTCTGTGTTAAACTATCTGTGCAACAAAATAACATGAATCTCCCGCTCGTATGACTCTAGAGTCTATGCTCCCGTCTCAGTTGTGTTTCCAATAGTACTACAGTTCCCTGAGCACCGTGTCGTGACCATAGAGTATATATGAATAGAGAGGGCACCCAGAGGAAACCCTGAGGCCAAATGGACATAGTGGCCGAATGAAGGTATTGCAGCCTGGCCCTAAAAACACATGAACGCGCTGGTCCGTTGACTATCATTGTGCACGTTCACGACGGCAGCACGCTCGTGCGCGTTCGTGCGCGTTCGTGCACGTTCAACGGCAGCGCGTTCATGTGTTTGGGGCCAATCCATCCCAGAATGCACTCTGTTCCTACACGGAAGGAGGAGTGAAATCGCCTCATGCGCTTTTGAGCAACTTAATGCAAAGTGGATGGAAGGAGAACTCGGGTGCCCTCTCTATTCATATATACTCTAAGGTCGTGACTCGTGATAGGTTGAATATCTTTCCGGTCTGAGCAGCAGAGACAGCTTCCGTGACTCGGCTCTTGGGAGCTGTAGTTCCAGACTCTATATAACATTCGGAGATTTTGGAATAGTTGTCTGGCTATATGCGAGACTACTCTTAAAATAACAACCATTCTGCTAATGTTGTTATCCGGAGTTGGTTTGACAGACAGACAAGAGTCTGTTGCTTGATATAGGCCCCTCAACCGACTGTGTGTGTGTGTGTGTGTGTGTGTGTGTGTGTGTGTGTGTGTGTGTGTGTGTGTGTGTGTGTGTGTGTGTGTGTGTGTGTGTGTGTGTGTGTGTGTGTGTGTGTGTGTGTGTGTGTGTGTGTGTGTGTGTGTGTGTGTGTGTGTGTGTGCGCGTGCGTGTTTATTTAATTATTTGATATCTCTGACAGTCAACGCATTGTATGGCTATCTCAGCTAGGCGACTATAGTAACAACACACCGACTAGCCTACTAGACAGATGCGTATCATGATCTGCGTGCAACATAAAACTGCTATTTATTTACTGAGGAGAGAACACGTTTGCCTGATCACCCGTCAATTCACTCTTGTGGTGTTTTTTCCTCTCTCTCTCTCTCTCTCTCTCTCTCTCTCTCTCTCTCCTCTCTCTCTTGTTCCGTAAGGATCACATGTCCAATTGTCCACATGTGTTCTTGTCAAGTCAAGTTGTAAACATTGAGAACTGTTTTGACGTGAGGGGATATTGAGACGGAGATTAGACCACCCAAACATTTTCTAATAGCAAATAATAGCACTGTCGACCGATATAGCTAAATCTGAGCAACAGACAAACAAGTCAACTATAGTAGAGAGATGGAAGATAGTATACTGCAGTGACAGTCTACACACCAGCGGCAGACTGGCGTTACTTGTTTTAAACGTCAAAGTCGTAGACTGTAAAATGGCGCCTAAAGTGGGCAGAGACGAGTTAACCCCGAATCTTACGTGTCATGTCCCTTTATGCCTGTCTCTAATACTGGAGTCAGGAATAGAGGGTGTCATGATTTGATTCTCCAAATGGTAGGCACGTGCAGCATGGAAAATGTACGCCTCAGCTGCGAGTTTCACCATTACAGCACTCCTTCAGCAGCCCCCCGTCCCCCACCCATCTGCTTGGTGCCCTGTGCTTTGTTATATAAACTATATGGTTCATGTGCATACGCCGAAATACAAAGTGGGCCTGTTATAGCTCCACCATGACTGATATCAGTCCAGCGATGTCTCTGAGAGTAGCTGACACATGATCTCTGGGAATGTGCATATCCAGGTTCTGGGGTTATAGTACTGTATGTGGCATGTACGTGAAAAGAAAGGCTCTGGTGTGCTTTCATCTTGGGTCTCCCTTCAGCAGAGATTAATTAGAACTTTTCACAACATACTGTAGGTTATTCCATAAACTCCTTATTATTAGCCTGAAAATGCATGTTTAATCAATTGGATTAAAGAAAAGCCTCCAACTTCGGTACAAAGAGATTCTTAATGTTCTCCCTCAAGAGAGAGATTATGGGCAGTATTAAAGGCCACATGCAAAACATCTTTCCTGCAAGCTATGAGGCCCACTTTTAATATTTCCCCACAGAGATCTCTCGGACAGTAAGTGTCCTCCTAGTTGGAACCCCTCCTCTGAAAATGGTTTGTGAACATGATTTCTCATGTTGCTGTATCTAGAATGTAAACGTACCTAATATGTGACATATGCATATTTCTACACTGAACTACTGATGATCCTTTCTATCTTGTGTTGTTTGCTGCATTCTTATCCTACAGCTTGTCGTTGATTATGAGAGGTGCTATAATGGATGACATGCATTACGATACATTGGACATAATCATTCTGGTATGTACGCTCAAAATTGTCTATTAGATGTTTTAACACGAGAAATATTCTCCATCCATTCATTTTCCATAACGACAGACAGCAAGTTGGAATCCATTGCGTTTCCCTCCGTGTACAGTTAAAATGAGTCGTCATGAAGACTTGATCTGTGTTTATAGGTGCTTGCCAGAGCAGATAGTAGAAACAATAGATGTGTAAACCCATTTGGTCAAAGTGCCAATCAGATTATTTAACACCTTGTTTTATCGGGCAACATTTTATCACTATTCAAATAGAGTCACAAAGGCAAATGGAAAATGAAAAGAAAAACATGAAAAGTGGGCTACAGAAAACAAGATTTATGTTAACTAATTTGCTGAACATGAACATATTTAGTCTTGTTACTGACAACTGTACCAGTCAGTTGTAAATTGAATGTCAGTGTTAGTGTCACAGTATACTAAGTATAGGTACCCTGCAACCCCTGAAATGTACCAATCACTTTTTAATGATACCGCCTGTCCTGGCATACATTAACGACAGGACAGCATATGCACAGATATGAATACATTTTATTAATATCTCTGAGTAAGCCGTGCTGTTATTGTGATATGTACCCATGGCAACAATCGACAGGATAAACACTGGTCTAGCTTAAATAAGACATGGCGGTAATATGTGTGTCACTCCCTTCCCGTCCACCCCCCCCCCCCCCCCACACACACACACACACTCCATAAATAAACCCTGTGTTCAGCTCAAGCAGCACGAATAGATCTGGTACTATTTTTGGGATCTCCCCCAGTAGCATAGTAACCTATGCTTCTACGTTACTTCTTCTTATACTATTTCTAATATGCATATTACCCCTTGTTTACCTTGATTACTGTAAATCGCTTGGATTAAGAATGTCTGCTAAAAAGGCCTAAATTGTAAATTGTGTTCATGCCCTCAATCATCTTTAAACATTTTCTCCACATGTGAACACACCAAACCTCTTCGTCAAAAATAACCAATCTGCAAAAACAAATAGCCGATCTACAGTACAATACAAGCTCTTGTAGATCAGCTATTTTTTTTTTGGGCCAAATGTTCCTCCAGATTAGGGATGCTAGAGTTCAGGTGCTGATGCCAACCAGTGCATAAAGTATATGTTGAACCAAACGGAGCACACAAACCTTCACCACATCCTCGTTGATCTGCTTGGGGTCTCTGTTGATCAGGTCGATCTCCTTGGTGTGGCTGTCTTTAATTGGGATCTTTTCCTCAATGGTGGTGTTGTACTGGTACTGGTCCGCCATTGTGGGAGTCCAAACCTGGTGGGGGGGCCGCGGCTCTAAGGAGAATGGGAGCGCTCAGGGCTTGGTGGTGGGCGAGAGGGGTGGTGGTGGTACGAGTATAAGGGTGGCTTCCAATCCCCAAAAACTGACTGCACGCAGGCTGGCCTGTCAGGTCGCTCCGAACCCCCCGTGTCACTGACTGCACTGACGACACGGCTGAAATGCCAGTGGACAGCTGCTGCAAACGCCCTGGTGAAAATGTGGGCCCCCTCCCCAACATTCCCACCCCACCTCATCCACTCTCTACACACGCAGTAATGCACTTACACCACACGCGCACGGCAGACCACACACACACACACACACACACACACACACACACACACACACACACACACACACACACACACACACACACACACACACACACACACACACACACTTGCACTTACTTACTCACACTCTCGCATGCACGCAACATGCACACAATAATGCACATTGCATTGACAGAGAAGGCATGCCTTAGAGGGGGACCCATGGCTGTGTCACATTTCACACAGGACTGTGGGGCTGCAGGGGCAGAGTTTGCACGGTGGCACGAATTTCCACTGAAGGGTGAGGCAGCAGCACACACAGAGTAGAGTACAGCAGCACGGATCCTACTGCTGGTTCTCTACAGAAGAAACTAGAAACATACATTTGATCATGTGATTTAGTTTTCCAGTGACATTACACAATGCACAATGCAACCAAAGCATTCGTCACTGCAGTGTGTTGATTTAGTCTTTTGAATAACACACCATTTAGTCTTAGTCCTAGTCTTCTGAAAAACCTTAGTCGATTTATTCTTTAGTCTTAGTCAACAAAATTAACACTCCGTCACTGTTGGGTGGAAACCGTGTACGTCAAAAACTGGTCCTTTGTTTATATTACATTTCTTTATTACCTTTCTTTATTAACCTCGCCTACATTGAAAAAAAACACTGGTCCTTTGTTTATATTACATTTCTTTATTACCTTTCTTTATTAACCTCGCCTACATTGAAAATGAGGGCTTGCCCTCAACTGTATACTTCCAAGTATAAATAAAGGTGATGAATTATAAAAGAGTAGACTATTTATTTATCGGTCCCCTTAACCCTTATCCCTAAACTTCATTGGCTTTTTTACTATTTTGAAAAACATTTTTGAATGTAGCCGATCTTACAAGCTCACAACGTGTCAATGTAGATCGGCTAGAGTTGAACAATTTTTAAATGTTTTTCAAAAAGGCATAAAGGATTTGAAGGGTAAGGTTTTGACGAAAATAGGGTCCTTACTTCCTCCTGTTCCTTTATCATACCTATATATATATATATATAGGTATGATAAAGTAGAGCATTATTAATGTACGAGAAAATTTGACATTTGACATTATGAGGTTCATGTTTTTACCGTGCACATCCTGAGCCTCTATATAATTCATTAAATGTGTGCTGCACATGTCATTATTTCACCGTGAAGTACTCGGCCGCACAGGCATACAAATGGAACACATTGTACAGGGAAGAGAATAATTCACCCAATAGTGTCACATTTCCAGTCACATTCTTGCCTACTGGGAGAGCTTAGGAAAATGTTTGTTTGGGATGCAGTCATTATTTGACTTTCTACCAGTAAACGGATTACTTCTACTTCTACCTTCAATACAGTATTTCTCCTAATGACACTGAAGGTTTAACTTTAGCAAACACATTGTGGGCAGTGGTGGAAAGTAATTAAGTACATTTAGTTAAGTTCTGTACTAAAATACAATTTTGAGGTATTTGCACATTACTTGAGTATTTCCAATTTCCAGTACTTTTACAAGTTTGTAGATCTGCTATTTTCAAAAGATTCTTATACATTAGAAACCTTAAAATTAAACATTCAGTATAATAAGTACTTTTGCTTTTAGTACATTTTTATGTCAATACTTTTGTACTTTTACTCAAGTACATTTTTAATCTGCACTTTTACTTGTCACAGAATATTTATATATTGCAGTATTGTGATACTTTTACTCAAGTAAAACATTTGAGTACTTTTTCCACCACTGGCAAACACACTGGGTCTGTCTTCAATCAAAAGACCTGCAATGGAATTAAATAAATCTTTAAAAGACTCACTTTTCCTTCGTCAACCAACCTCTTGCCTGCGGGCAGCGTGATATAGTGTATAATTCATCTCTAATAAATCCTTTATTAAGTTATTATCCATGTGTGTCAGTGATGTTTACCGTGAGAAGCAAGGCCATAAATCATTTAAGACTGACGTGACGTGTCAGTGTATGACTCGCCATGTCTGGTCAAGGGGTGAACAAAAATATTACCAGAATATTTGTATGGCATTTTCATCAAAACCTTCTTTCTTTTTCTTTGCCAGGCATGACTTAATGAAATTAATGAAAACATTAATGATTTCTCTCAATTCTGCACAATAGTCAAAGTTCCCATACTGTAGGCTACCATATAGCGTTGGGTCTGAGATTTGTTGTATAAGCACTATGTTTATTTCATGCAGGGAAAATACTGTAAAACTTAATGCTACCCTCAAAATAAAACTATGATTCAACCTTCCTTAAGCTGTGCAGTTGTTCCTATCAGTCATAGCTTTCGGCAAGTAGCATACACATTAAAGCTGATATGCTGTAGGCGGATGCTGTTTAGAGTAAAGAGTCTCAATGAACATATCATTCAACCTCCTGAGGCCTGAGCATGGCTGTTGCTGTTTGTCTGTGATCAACACCACCACACTACAACCGACTACAACCCAGCTAGTGCAGCAAGGCAGTATGCTGTACTTTAAGGAAGTGCTACTGGAACACAATCTTGTCTTCATGCATGGCCTCTGTCTCTCTCTGCCCTGGTGGCTGAGACAGAGGCTAGTAGGGTGTCTGTCTGCCCTGGTGGCTGAGACAGAGGCTAGTAGGGTGTCTGTCTGCCCTGGTGGCTGAGACAGAGGGCTAGTAGGGTGTCTCTCTGCCCTGGTGGCTGAGTCAGAGGGCTAGTAGGGTGTCTCTCTGCCCTGGTGGCTGAGTCAGAGGGCTAGTAGGGTGTCTCTCTGCTCTGGTGGCTGAGACAGAGGGCTAGTATGGTGTCTCTCTGTCCTGGTGGCTGAGACAGAGGGCTATAGGGTGTCTGTCTGCCCTGCTGGCTGAGACAGAGGGCTAGTAGGGTGTCTGTCTGTCCTGGTGGCTGAGACAGAGGGCTATAGGGTGTCTGTCTGCCCTGGTGGCTGAGACAGAGGGCTAGTAGGGTGTCTGTCTGCCCTGGTGGCTGAGACAGAGGGCTAGTAGGGTGTCTTTCTGCCCTGGTGGCTGAGACAGAGGGCTAGTAGGGTGAGGGGTGAGGGCGTGCCGTGAATGCATGGGGAAATGGGATCAGAATGTTGGCAAGAGCCAACCCAATTAGAGGAGTATTCTTGGTGTGGTGGTGGTGGTGGTGGTGGAGAAAGGAGAGGGCATATACAGTACTGCAGGAGAGGGGACAGAAATAACTCTTCACGGTGGATGGCAGGCATTTCTGTGCCTCTAGTCTACATGTGTTCAAGTATTACACTGAGCACAAGGATGCTAACACACTAACACAAGTCCTTTTTTAGCGGTGCCGGCCCACGGGAGAGAACTTGAAGAGGGAATCTTGAAAAAACAAGAAAGTGACACTGTGGCAGGTTTTAAGACGTATGAACCCAAAGTTCATCGTTAAGCCTTCATCATTCCCTGATGAAGGCTTAACCGCCGAAGCCGCCGAACCGCCGAAGCTGCGTCCTAATTAAATGAAGTATTTGGCACTCTTGGCCTCTTCAAGTGTTAAACCGAGTCTGCATCGGTTCCTGACTTTTATGTAACATGGAGGACACAGACTTGTTCACAAGATGACCTCCTTTAGAATGATGAATGGTATAACTGCATACGCATATAGAGCTTTTGAAGGCCCTTCACATCGCATGCCTCACATTCACCCTCCGTCACACGCAACTACTGTATACGGCAGAGGCAGCAAGGCATGGGAGGCAGTGAGGCACCAAACTGCTCTTCAGGGAGGAGTTGTTAGGGCTTCAGCGTCTATAGCTCAAGGACGCTCTGAAGTGATGTCCGAATTAAACTGGGAAACTTGGTCCCAGTTTGTTGTTTTGAAATTATTGTTTTTGATCGCTCCAGCCTCCAACAAGTGACCTTGTGTGTATGTTATGTCAAAATAATCTGCCCCCAATTCCCATTCAAGTCAATGGCAAAAGTTAATTACTGTGACATCATTGATACGCTACTTGATAGTGGGTGCAGCAGCAGATCAACTCATCTGTGGGTTTTTTTCCCCGAACAGTTTCATCTACAATTTACACCTGGCCTGAGTCAAACTAGAACTGGACTCAGAGCTGTGGGTGTGGCTGTGCACCTGTTGTGCATCATGGACTTAAGTCAGTCATCTCCACCTCACAAGTATGTCTTCTCTTCATTTTAAATTCTCTTTTCCCTATACTTTACTACTTTTTTAACTTCACAATGAGAGCCTCCACAAACGCTATGCAGCAGTATATAATACTGTTTCTGAAACTTGAGAAAAGTAATTCAACTCATTATCCATTTTTGTTGATTTTATTGTTGCCCGTATAGCAGTCTCTCCATAACTTCATATAGCTTCCTTCAGCTTGGATTTATATCATGAGGACCCCCTTGAAAACGAGTTGCTGCAACTCAAGGGAGTTATCCTCTAGTGACATTTCAAATAAATGTTATGGCCCCGTTATTTTAGCTTTTTAGTTTAGTCAATGTTGGTCCTGGAGTGCCTCTTTCTGGACGTTCTTCTTTACGCACAGGCTGATTTCAGTTGTAACTGCTTATTAGTCATATTCATATACAGTAGCTGACTGCCATTAGTTCAGGAAAGTCTGGTAATGAGGTTAATGGTATGGAAAATTAGTTTAGGCAGAACCCTAGCTCCTTCGTTTTCAATGCAGTCTGGTGTAAAATGTGTCGTGCATACCAGACCATGGATTCACGGAAGGATACAGAAAATTACCCAAAAGAGATCCCATCCATTTATCACAGTCTCCTTTTTATGCAAATTATAAGCCCTGCTGGGGGAAAAAAAGGTTTGATGATGGTTTCTGGTTTTAGCTGGTCTTAACTGGACTTGCTGGTTTGTCAGTGTCAGTATTGGTCAGCTGCATGGTCACCTATGCAGGCAGGCTAACCTGCATGGTCGGCCAGCCGGCTAGAATGACCAGCAAAGCCAAGCTAGTAAGGTGGGCTTTGCTGGTCAGTCCTATGAATGCAAAAGTGTTTAACATATTGTGACCACCCGTGATACAGGATAAGTCATCTCGGGACTGACAGTTTTCCACCTGAGGCAAGCACAGGCAGAGAATGTTAACATATAAACAAACACTTCAAAAGCACTGAACAGTGAACGTGAGGCTCCTTATCCCTTATGCCTTATCGTATTAGGAATTTTTGTCAGATTTTTATTGGATTTGCCACCCAGGGTTCCAACAGTCTCGGGAATCAAATGTGGAAAAACTAAAAACACAATTAATATAGCCTAACCCATTCTGAACGGGCACCCATTTTGGTGTCAGCATCATGTCGTGCTTTAGCTATTTAAAAATAGCAGATCTACAAGCTCATATCGCGCCACCGAGTGGCGCGATACAAGCTTGTAGGTCTGCTATTTTTGAAAAATCAAAGAGCGACTGACATTTTTAGAATCTGATCTCAGGTCAGAATGGGTTCATCAGACCAGTGTGTGTCTGGCGGAAACCTCGTATGAATCTGATCTCAGGTCAGAATGGGCTAAGAACAGGTGTTTATTGTTTTTACTATAAGAATGAATAGACCATTGTGATGAGTGCACATTGAGTGTGGCTGGTTCTGCATTTGTGTGTTAGAGGGGGGTCCGTCCCTGCTTGCAAACCTCTACACTGACCCTCCAGCAAGGGCAGAATCCAATCCGCAGGCCGGCCGAGCATCGGGAAGGCCGGCCGGCCTGGTGTATAAATGGGCCTGAGAAACATATGCTCATTTGACTCCTGGCAGCCAGGCAGAGCACTGAGCTGTGTGTTTAGTGTTCATACCTCGCCTCGAGGTATAGTGTGTTGTCTCCTATAGCGAGATCTGACTGACAGAGTTATAGCTTCTCAAAGGGTAGTTGGTTACGTAATGTATGTGTGTATAGCTTCTAATATTCCTTGAAGAGTAGAGTGGGTTACTAGTGACAGGTAACTGTGTTTATTAAGAGTGTGTCTTTTCATTCGAACATAAGTTGTCTGTATTCCTTTTATTGATTGTGTATTATTTGTGTTTGCTTTTGTCATCCTTTAGTGTAGTGTTTGTTAATACATTCCTATTTTTGGCAACCTTGGTAATCCTTTTTCTTTTCCCTCTTAGACCCCCCCCCCCACCACCCCCCCCCCCCCCCCCCACCACCACCACCACCACACCCCATAACATGTGGCATTGACAACTATGGTTTTCCTTTTTGTGTGGATTTCTAATCTGATCAGATCCAGGCTATTGCAAGTTCAAATTCTTTGTTGGCTACTTCCTCTAACTAGAGTTTAAACGTTCTTTGTCTGCACCCTGAGGGTAAAACTGGAATTCCAACACTGGTTTTGACAATTCAGCGCAGATGATAAAAACACAATTCATATAGCCTAAGGAAGCCAAATGGCAAACTAACTTATGTTTCAACCAATGCAGAAAATAAAAACATACAGCCTATGAGCGACAAGATCTGTCAGGGAACTGCACAGTATAGTTCTGTAGATCTGCTACTTTTGCTATTTACATGAATTTGAATCCTGAAAAGTTATGATTGTGCACAAATCTCTGACATACAGTAAAGGCACGCTACAGTGTGTGGGACAAGTGATGATTTCTGCTGAATTGGATATCATTTAATTCATGTACAATTAATTCACACATACAAAAAGAAATCAACAACAGACATGTGTGATTTAATTCACAACAGGCTACGACAAGGCTGGGACCGAGGCTACGGCTAGGGTTGGGATCTTTTAGGATTCTTTTGATTCCTAAACGGTTCCCTTTAACGATACATATAGGTATCCTTAGGATACCTATAGGGTCCTTTAACAGGACTGTAACTCTGAGTGTGTACAAATGGTTCCATTTGTTGTACTGTACACTCTCAGAGTTATGAGTTACTCTCAGAGTTATCGTGGTCCTTGAAAGTAAAACGTTTGAGAACCACTGGTATTGTAATTGTATGGCAGACGAAAAAACGGTCCCGGAAACGGTTCCAAATGTGATGCAACCAATTCCTGTTCGTCAATGTTGCATGGTTAGACTAACTAGAACAGTGCCTATTGGGGGGTGATCATCAGGTGTGATCAATGGGCTAATAAAGGGGGAGGTTGCGCATCATTGTGATGTCAGAACATCATTATGATGTCAGAACAGGCCAGCTCCGTATATGGAGATCTAGGGGTGATCTGGATTTGGGCCCTGTCCGAAGTATGGGTGGCTTTGTGCTAGCCTGGCTAATAAGCCAGACCGAATCAGCCGTTGGCAAAAATAAAATCCTGCCGGCGGATTACGGTCTGGAGAGGCTCAATTAGACGCCCATTTCCTACACCAGAGAACTGGTGTGGCCAATCGGGACACGGTATACAATATGGGCGGGCTTTGGTACAGTGACGTTCAATGCTTGAGACCTTTGAATGACAGTAGCTCTGACCAATTGCGTCAAAGAGAAAATGTTTGAACCCGCCCCCCGGGAAACAAGATCCATACACAGCATCTCCAGACTCAAATACCACACAACAGTGTGATTTGAGTCTGGCTCATTAGCCAGGCTAGCTTTGTGCTGGCTCTGACAGACTTGACACCGTGTGCTGCACTCCCTGTGGTGGTGTGGAACGAGTACGTGTGTCAAATTTGAAGTCAGTGGGGCGAAAGGTTCTCGAGTTACGTGGATTACAGACGTATACGTACACACACACACACACACACACACACAGAGACTTGGTGCATCTTGTTGCATGGATTCTTCCTCTTCCGGATCCCAACCATTCTGGAGACAACATCAATGGCTTTCGACGCCTTGCTAGTCTTTAGCCAAGCGGATGTTGATGCCTCCGCAGCACTTTCCCATGCTACTGAAGAAGGGACCAATGGCTATGTTCAACACACTGCCCCAGACAGTCTGTATCCAGCTCATGTTAATCAGACAGAGCTGAACACAGGGCATGATTAACCTGTAAAAGACACAAACAGAAATGTCACTTCAGTCAGTTCATTGGCATACATGTGTTGAATTTTATAACTGCATGCAATCTGCAGAGTTTTAATGTATTGCGTTCGGTTAATTTCCAGTTCAGATTGCTATAACTGTTGCTATTATTACTATTTAAGTATTTTATATAAATTAGGCTATATTTAATATAGTACATATATATATTTCAAAATGTATTATCTATTCCAGGGGTCTTCAACAGGGGCTACAGTAAGTATTGAGGGTTCACTGTGGCTAGACTGTGCATGGTCAAACGTCTGAAAATACACAAATGAATCCAATATATGTAGTGGGGGTCCCAGCTATAAGAGGGTCCTTGGCCTGAATAATGTTAGAGAGTAGACCCCTGATCTAGTCCAGTGGTTCCCAAACTTTTTAACCCGTGACCCCAAATGAGAAAACTATATCCTAGTGAAAATGGCATGACTATAGGAGCTCACAACGAGGCGTGAAGCGACGTGTTGTAGATCTGCTATTTTCACCACTTCTCAAACATTTGTTTTCTAATTTATGGATTTTTTTTTGTTTGTATTTCTTCATGAAATCACTACAAAAATATATATTTGAATTCTGTTTTTAATTCAGGAAAAGGTTTCCTTTTTTGGGAATGTTTCTTTTCTTTATTTTTTTTATAATTAAAAACAAAATGTAGGAAACAAAAACAATAAAGGGACCCATAAATAATTCACATGATCACCCAACCCACTCCCCAACCCACCCAGTGTGTTTGGGAGCAAATCTAGCCATGAGTCACGTCACGTGATATCCAAAATGACTGTACCAGATGTGCAGGCAGCTGAGAACAGCAAAGAGGATCCCTGCCAGCAGCGAGACAGGCACTGCCAGCAGCAGAGAGATGAGACGGTAGCACCACAGCCTGGAGACCTCAAACAGTGCATGGCTCCACAGCCACACTCTGTCAAAGCTCCTCACCGAGGGAGGCTCCGCTATCACGTCCACAAACGTAACCTCAGGAAACGCAGACAAACAATATCCTTCACTAGGACTGGCTTTGAGCTGTGTGTGGTTATTACAATATCTGCGAAAGCAGATTAGATAAAAGCAGGGCCGGCTCCAGGATGAAATGACTATAAGGGGTGCAATCGAAAATTATGAGGGTGCACACTAGGGGGCCTCACTCACACACGCAAGACACACTGTGTCCTGTGTGTCATGGCCATTTCCAATGGGAGTCACATGGTTTGAAGACACAACCTTGTTGCATGGGGGCAGAAGACAGCCATGCAACAAGGTTGTGTCATGAAACCATGTGACTCCCATTGGAAATGCATTGAGGCGGCCATGAGTCATGACACACAGAACACACAGGACACGCGTCTTAGGTGTGAGTGAGGCCTAAGTGTTGTTATTTTTTATTTCATGCAGCTATTGCGTTGCTAAATCAAACGGCTAGGGTGATACTGACTTGACTTGATACTGTAACTGTGTTCTGCCTCTGTGTGGGGGTTTGGAGAGGATGATTGTGTGACAGAATATAACAATGGCTTGTCTGTGCCTGCAGCCCCGCACACATTTTTATAGTAAAACTGAACAGAAAGTTATCATCCTGCTGCCATAATGTTGATTGATTTAACAATGTAATAGCTGAATGCTGAAATAAAATAACATTCACTGGCACTGCTGTTAAATGGAGGTGCAAGAGGTCGGGTTAAGGGGGCAATTCACCCCTTTGCACCTCCTGTGGCGCCGGGCCTGGATGAAAGTCTTTTGGTGCAGGTCTCGGTAAAGCAATAGAAGTGAAGAAGTATAGCCGAACACACAATGCATGTCCATTTGATGGTTTATTTACCTCTCACTCATTTCGTAGGCCTTAATGCCTCAGTGTTGTGACGTTGACGTATAGCATACTGTGTGCTGTCTTTAGCTGTCTACTTCTTCACTTCTGTTAAATAATGATTCAGTATAATGCATGTACTGGTGCTGCTGTGTAGGAGCAAATTGAATTCCAAAGAGGCCTCCCGGCATAACAATGGAATGCTTTCGGCATTATCGCAGACACAAGGTTAAGACATACATCAAATGCACTGAGACAGCTAGTGTGCCTCAGTGATCTATTCTATTATGATACATTATACTACTAAAAGCAGGCTGAAGGAAAGTATGCCTATTTCCACTTGAGGTCAGTATTGTGTAACAT